>NW_027466935.1:5270000-5870000 GCF_046128005.1 Genypterus blacodes | reverse complement strand
ATGAGAACCCCAAACTCAGTATCTTTTGAAAACTATCAGAAACTTTGAATATTGTAAAAAAGTTCAATATTGTAGCCTCAAGGTGTCTCACTCTAATCAGCTCATTAACTCAAATCACCTGCTGAGGTTTCCTGAGCCTTTAATTGTCTCTCAGTCTGGTTCAGTTGGCCACACAATCATGGGGAAGACGACCAGATTCTAATTTATTGAGCTGCACCTGTATGGAGTTCATCCTATGCGTTTCATTAAAGTTTACACATTGGATTTTCATAGTTCACATTTAAAGGAAGACATTTTACCTGATGAGGGCACTGCAGGAGAAGATATGACATCATTCATAACACTAGGATTTGTCCTCTAGGCACCAGGAAACACACAGAAATGAATGAAACTGTGATGAAAATGTGTTGCTCAGTTTTGGATTGTAGATGGAGATACTTGTATAGAGCTTTTATCCAGAGTGCTTTACAATGACCTCACATTCACACATTCATACACTGATGGTGGAGGCATTCAATGCAAAGATCCAATCTGCACATCAGGAGCAGTTTGGGTTCAGTGTCTTGCTCAACAACACTTTGACAGATTCTGTAGGAGGAATCGAAGCAGGAACGTTCCCTAGACGACCGCGCAGTCATTGAGCCACGCTTCCCCCCAGGGTTTTCTACCTTGTCAAGAATTCAAAGACTTGTACAAAAATATTCCTGGTGGTGGCACTAGAGGGAAGAAAATCATGAGGAATAATCATCAGAGGACCAAGAATATGTTTGAATTCCGATGTTGAGCAAACTGCAGGCAGGTTAAAAATCCATTATCACATTGTAAATATGCTAGAGATGACATCATTCAAAGTAAGTTCATCTGATATAAATCAATGTAAAATCATAAATGCATTCATGCCCTTTACAATAAATAGTTGAAAAGAGCAAATACTGGAAAATCACTTCAAAACAAAAGTATAGGCTTGATTTTTATTTAACAAAAGAATGACAAATTAAATATATTATAAGAATAGAACAATAAATAAAAAAAACAGCAGCATTCCCAGTGCTCCATTTTGTCAATTCATTTATTAAATAATCCCGTTATTCAGCACGGATTGAAAAAAAGCTAATTAAACTGCTTCATTGCCACAGAAATGAGACAAATTACGTGTTTTCTCTTTCTGTTTAAGATCTGAACAGAATCCAACTGTCACCATCCCAAACCCACTCCACCTGTGCTCTATCCACACAGCATTATTTATTAATGATAAGAGGTCTGCATAAAGCATTAGAGTTTGTGATAAAGCATTAGTGATGTATTTCATTCATCAGCTGGGGGTCGTTAAAGAGAGGGAGTGAGAGAGGTAGAGAGAGAGAGAGAGAGAAGGATAGAGGGGGAGAGGGACAGAGACAAAGAGAGAGACAGTGACAGAGACAGGACAAATGATTACATATACATAAAATAACAAATTAATTAAAACAAACAGAAAATAAAATCTCACTTTCTTCCGAGTCTAATAAGTCACATGCTTATTTATTTCTAATTTGAGTCCTTTTACCCAATCATTGATTTAAACACTATCTATAACATTTAACACAGTGGAAACATTGATTAAGAACCCGCCGACAAACTGAAGCTATTCCTTTAAATAAAATGTCACACTCTGAATGAAGATTGATTCAAATGAAACATTTCAGTTCAGTCTTCAGTCTTCTTCACATTTTTTTTCAGTTTTACAATCAAGATAACCGATAACATTGTTCCGTTATCATACGACCACAAAATGATATCACAGCTTTGGGCTCCTGTGTGTGTGGCCCTGTGAGTGTTTTAGTCCTTCGTTATCAACCCTGGCACAGACAGTAGCAGTGTAAATACATCAGCTATGAGACATTGTTCTTGGTGCGTAACTAGTTAGACAGTTATCAGTCAGATTGTCAATGGTTAAACTGGTAAGAAATGGGGAATGATGACTCTCTCTCCGTCTCTCTCTCTTAGGCACTCACACACACACACACACTAGAATCCCACTGGATATGTTTCAGCGGAATCAGTCAGTGGAGATATGAGTCAGGGTTAATGGTTAGACGGTGATGTCTGAGGTATGTGTGAGCTAATATCCAAAGATAATGATCACAATTTCTATCAACCCTCTGTTCAGAAGACGCGTAATAAATACTTAACATGTTGTAAAGTAACTCATTATTTTATCTTATGGTATTTGTCTAAGAAAAATGGGAAAAAAGAGGAAAAGCACTGCTCCATAAAGGGAGCATCGCCATGGTAAATGGAGTACTGTAATGAATAATGTGCATATAGACTGATAATGTTAGGCACCATAGTACTAGTGCTGTGTCATGATACTGTGGTTTACTGTACGGTGGTGAGGGAAGCTACAGTACGGTCAACAATCCAACACACAATACCAACAAATGGCCAGCCCACAATGTTTCAAAACCATTTATTGAATTTCTATCCAGTGACAACATTTATGCACAATCCGTAATCATTATCATCTTAAAATGGTAAACAATACTTAGTAACAACATTTCAGAATAGTTCAATAAACTTAAAATAAATAAAAATAAATACATTTAAACTAAAGGTTTAAATCAAACTATTAACTATTGAAAATGTAATATAGTGCAAAAAAGTATTCAGTATACAATTCAGGATATTCCTTCTAAATGGAGGATTTCACTGTGCCGGCTGTTTTGAATGTACAGTGAAGGAGGAACATTTCTGGGGACAGCTGCTGCCTGATGGTGTGTGTGGACTGTGGCTGTTACTACACGTTGTTTGACAGGAGAACAGTCAGAGGAAAGCTTCACAGTATACTGTACATGTGGGACCTGACCAGCCCGCACGTTTAAATGTTACATGTTACATACTAGCAATGGCTAGCCGGATGCAGTGAAGGTGATGCTCTGTTGTGTTTGATCTGGTAGCAATCAGATCCGTACCATCAACAACTGGAGGCATGTTACGACAGTGGCAGAACAATCATTTCACATTAAGTTTTAGTTTCTACTCCATTGTAGGTACTCTACCTCCCTCTGTTTGTCTTTTCATTTCCATTTTCTCTTTGTAATTTAATTGTAATTCTATTTTTCTTACATGTTAAGGTTTCCCCCCTTGTTTTAAAGAGCTTATAGAGCTTTGTGCTGGGAATTGTTAGTAGTAGTAGTTGTTGTTGAGACATCATATGTGATATTAGGCTATACAAATAATCTTGAGTTGATTTGACAAAATATGTAAAACCACACGTTGCTTGTCATGATGGGAAAAAAGACATGAGGGGAAGGTTGAAACTAGGTTCCCAATATGGTTGCCATATGTTATGTTAAAGTAACCAGACCAGTAGTTTTGTGTAACCTGGGGCTGCAATGTGGGTTCAACATCTATCACATTTGTCCTCTACCTCTGGGTACATTTCAGTTATCGATTTGTGTATAACCTTAAACATGGAGCTTTGTGAACCATCAGTTTAACAGGATAGACCCTCTTCAGCCTGCTACCTTACACAACGTGGTATAGAATGTTCTTAACAATAGTAATCCCTATTGTTGCAGCACATACTTGTTTCATCTAATCACCTTCATCCAAAAATAATCAATTAATGGAAGCAGGAAGAGGAAGCAGGAAGTTGTGGTACTTCATACTTGCATCCAAATCCACATTCAAAACTTTTAGGAGATCACAGCTTAAAGATTTTGTGTTTGGGCGCACATCCTGAAGTTTTTTTTGTGTCACTTCAGATAACCCAGCTGTTTGGTTAGTTACACAGCACTCCTTGTATTTCTACACTTTTCAGCCTTTATACAAACTCAATATGTATATATTCTGCTGATTCGCCTCTTTTACAGTTTCTATCAGTCCAAGTGAAGGAGGTACAGTTTTTCAGTTATGAATGAGTGACACCTCACTCTCCTCTCATCCCCTCCTCATCTCAGTCTTATTCTTGTTTGCTCATTTTGCTCTTTTTTTCCCAAGCATAATTCCCTCCCTCCTCCCCATGGTCTTTTCTTATTTCTTACTCTCCTTTAGTTTCTTCCCCTTATCTCTCCCTTCCCCCCCAGCTTGCTTCTGTCCTCTCAAATTTTCTTTTTCTCACCTTTCATCTGTCTTCCTCGTGTGTCCTCTTTTGCCTTTAACCCCATCACTTATCACTTCTCCACACGTCACTGGTGAGCTGGGTTGCTTAGCAACCCAGCTCCCCCCTCCCCGTCCCCGTCCCCGTCCCCCCCCCCCCCCCCCCCCCCTCCCCCCGCACACACGCACGCATGCACACACACACACACACACACACACACACAGGTATTGTGGGCATGTGAGATGAGAAATAGGAAAACAATGTGTAGTAGGTGGAGAGATAGAATGTGGAAAAGAGAGAGAGAGAGAAGGAAGGAAGGAACAATAACAAAAGGAAGGCAATGACAAGAAGTGGAAGAGAGAATTAGGATTAAATGAAGTAAGAAACAAAGCAAGGATGGAGGCAGTGATTGAGGTTAAAGCACGATGAAATAAATGGACTGAGGCACAATAAGAGAAGGAAGGTATAATAGAAAGGATGGGCAAAATGCATGGTAAAGTTAAAGAAAACTCAAAACTAGGGGATGTAGGAATGAGAGGATGATAGGGAGAGAGGAATGACAGAAGGGGGAGGATGATGGAGGTGTGTGAGCTGTGGCACAGAGACGCCTCCCATCTCCTCCTATCTTATTCTCCCATTTATCTGCTCCCTGCCTGAAACAGACTGACCTTTGAGCCTCTGGTCATGTCCAGCCTGGAGCCCTGCAGAGCCAGGGTTTGTTGTTGACCAGAGGCAGCATTTAGTGTGAACATAATGCTACAGGATGCTGTCCAGCCTAGACACTGTAGTGAGCCCAGAGTCTGTTCGAAGCAGATCCCGTCCAATGGAGGTGTGTTGGGAGATCACAGCTCCACACACACACACACACACACACACACACACACACACACACACACACACACACACACACACAGGGCTCAGTCTATTGTGGTTGTCCCTTGTCTAAACTATGAGTGATGTACAGTCTGGTTGTCTGGTCATCTGCCTGTCTGCCATCGATACACTGGACATAACAAAGCATGCAGTCTACTCCATTTACACACACACACACAGACACACACACACACTCACACACACACACACACACACACACACACACACACACACACACACTCACTCATGTGCACACAGACCTCATCTTCAGAGAGGGGCAGGTTCAATCTCAAGGTTTGGGAGATGATGAATTATGAAATGTAGAAACTGGATTCTTCAATGTGACCTTGGATGCAGCAGCACGCCGCTGCGGCCATATTTACACAGACAACTTGTTCTTTAACCCACTGTGCTTCATTATGACTGACAATAAAAATACAGGGAACTCATGTGGACAAAGAAAAACATTCAAACATGAGCATTCATTTGGCCAAAGCATTAACATTTCATATATAGGCAATAAATTCTCTCTCTCTCTCTCTCTCTCTCTCTCTCGCTCTCTCGCTGTCTCTCTCAAACACACATACAGTTTATCTTTATGTCTGTGATTTGTTGCTGTGATTCCTGGTTAACAGCCAATAAGAATGGATGCGCTCATTGACACCTCCACCAGTTTAGTCAGCACCTCGGGCAGCTCCTTACATGTATGGGGCAGGATCTCCTTCTTTTGTGTGTGAGTGTGTGTGCTTGTGTGTGTATAGTATTCAGACCCAGCTGTGAGCGCTGTAATTTCACGCTCGCCTGGCTGAGGCTGAGCTGCTGACTGTCCCTCCACTTTGTACTAATGATTATTGATTAATAATTGGCTCTTTGATGAGAACCGAGCCCAGTTCAACTCCAAACCTGCATCTGGTTGGTTTCATATCACAGAGTACACATGAAAATCTGATCAATCTAATTTTTGAGTTCATAGATTTTCATTGAGGTGCTCAGTGGAGTGCTACTGGTGAATGAGAACAGAGGAGAGCCTCCCTTTCATCCGTTCACACTCACATTCATTTTGAAAGCAACAACAAATACCCACTCCTTTTCAAGAATTTCTTTTTATCATAATGTCGTATATCATTCTGCCATTCTACCATAAACAGAAGTATTCAAGGATAAGTTTATTCTTAACAAAAGGATTTCTTTACCAAAGTCCTATTACAACATTGTTGGTATCCAATGCAAATGTAGCTGTCTGTACCGTTGTGCTTGGAATGGTTACCATGGAGCACAAATATCACTGTTGTAGAGTTTAGGTTAAAAACTCACTCATGGTGTTGTATAAGTATTGATATTGTACTCATGTTAATAAGTACTGATGTCACCTGTGTCACTGTATATGGGTTGATTGATAAGATTCCAGCCTAACCAACAAAGAAGTGATCGAGGGTTTTTCATTTGAACTAAGCTACAAGTTCCAGAGTTCCCCAAGGCTCTGTGAGTTATGAAAGATAGACAACAACTAGAAAGACTACACAGGAACACAATTGCCATTACCTAACAATCCATATCAAAACGCCTCCAATCCCCAAAGAAACACAAAAGAACACCATAGCAACAATCTTGAACACTACATAGCCCTGTTTTCTATCGAACTACAACGCATCACTCAGTCCAGCAGCGTCTGTAACAACAATACATGAACTCTTTTATCTGTTGGAAGTTGATACACCAAATATCTGACTCCTAGATCTGTGTCCATCTCTATGTCTCATCTTTCCCCTCTTCCTTCCCACTATCGTTTTACTCACCTGTTCCACTTGTTTCTCCTACTCCCTTGGTCCCTTGCTACCCCATTATCATTATTACTTATGCAGTGGCCCCATTATCAGTACGATAACCAAACAGTACACTTTTTTTTTAAATATATTCTTATTGAAGAAACCATTTGACGAGCTCTCACACATTTACTCTCAAACTCTCGCAAATGTGCTCCATAAACTTCACATATGTTGTTATACTGACTTTTACATTCACTATAATTGTCTTTTAATTGTGTGTGTGAGCTTGATGGTGCGTGTATGTGAGCTTGATAGTATGTGTTGGCTTGATGTGTGCATGTGTGAGCAAGTATGAATAATGTCTGATAATTCTATTCAATGTTATTTACAGTATATAGTTCCGAATCACAACAAACATTGTCTCAAGGCACTTTTCACACACAGTAGATCTAGATTGTACTAAACTCCCCTTTAACAGGAAGAAACCTGCCTTGACCGGTTGAGTTAGGAGAGAAAAAGGGAGAGAGAGAGAGAGAGAGAGAGAGAGGGAGAGGGAGATGGATATGAAAGCAGGACACATTATAAATAAATAATAATATAAATAATAATTTAATGTTGGCTGCTCTTTTAAATAGCGTTTTATTGGCACCAGACCTCATGTGGGGTGCATTGATGGATTGAATGAAGTTGCTATAACTTCCTGACAATATGGATTTGTCCTCTCCCATACCTTTGATACAAGATACACAGAGATTTAATGCATTTCATTTGAAGGCTACATCTCCTAACATAATGCTCAAATTAAATAATACTTTTACTTCGTTGGTTCCAACTCTTCAGAAACTGGAGACAGGAAGTAAGCAAGTAGCTTACACTTGGGATTTCATTAGCAGTAAATGTACATCCTGCACTTAGATCAGTGCCACAGAATAAAGAATATGTTAATTAAATGTTACATTATGTGAAAAGTGGTATTTAAAAACTGCAGCAGCTTGATCAATGCGTCCTGTTTAACCCTTTGCGCTAACAGTCACACAACCTCGCCTGTATTTTAGGTTTGTTATTTATGCTTATAACTCTTACAGATCACAGATTACAAAGACATTATAGAAACACAGCATGCCTCCCTTGTGGGACATGGGGCATGCATGTCCCACATCAATATTCATTTCAAATACTAATTATCGCAGCCACACAGCATCACTGCATCCTAGACGAGCAGATTAGTGCCACAAACACGCACAAGTTTCAATCCTTGCCTTGGATTTCTTTAATAGAACAAATAAATAATCCACTTTTTCCCCAAACTATGACAACACACAAACAACAAACCATAAAACAGCCATAAAAGTGCTTGTAATCTGCTTTAATGAAGCCATGGGGCATGAAGCAATGGGGTGTCGGCCACTGGGGAGAGTGGCCGCCATGACACTGACAGTGGTCAGTTGCTGCTCTCTCACCTACTCTGATTTGATCGACGCCATTTTCATCAAATCATAGAGCTTCTCAGCTTTAGATTGACATGATGCTTGCGCCATTTGGCCAATCCTTGACGGAGACATGAGGCCAGGAGCATGACTGACCAATGGGAGATTTAAAGGGGCGGGTGGTCAGTGGGCCACTGAAGCCTGTCTAAATTAGGTTAGGTTATGTTGTAAAAAGGAACTTACAATATAGGGTTTAGAGATTTTTTGCGGTAAATATATGATGTATAAAACTCATTTTGGCCTTCCTGAATATTAGACATCAACAAAGTCACAGAATACACTTTAGTAAAACCTTCAGTCAAATATGTTCCACTGGGCCTAGATGGCTCAAAATCTGTTCAGATTCAGACAGGAGCATCGGGAACACACACGCATAAAACTTCCATGTTTGTCTGTTGAAAAACGTTTGGATTTTTACCTGTATTTTAAATTATAATGATATTATGAGTTATAAGCCTAAATGACAATCCTTATATACAGGCTTCAAGGTTAAAGCCCTGTCTGTGTGTCAAAATGACCTCACACACACACACACCACTATGTTGTAGCTCATTCACATAGGAACGAGCTTTCACAGACACAGGTATAGGCTTGCACACACACTGCAACGACCTCTCAATAAATTTGCATATGTGCAATTTCACTGGTGTATTTGTGGGAGGTTTCTCGTGTGTATGTGTGTGAGGTGTGTAAAGGTATGTGTGTGTGATTTCAATAGCGCGTATGTGAATGTAACTGAATTTTGTCCTAGATGGCGCCTCATAGTGTCCTCCTGCTGCTGCGATCTCAGCAACGAGATCTCCTCATCGGAACGTGGAGCTCCCCTGCTGCTATTTATCTGATTACCGCGATACTGGAGCTACGAGGCGACACTACGCTCTAATTAATTAGGCTACCGGAAAGAAGAAGGGAGAGCAGGAGTGAAAAGAAGCCGGGAATGAAGACGAAGAGGCAGGACCAATCCATCCTGCAGTGCGTCGTCTGGTTCTAGTTTGACCCTAGTGTACACCTCTGAGACCCCCCGCCTCACATCCTTCCTTCCGCTGCTCTCCTCTCTTATTACGTTGTTCTCTTCCGAGGACGCGTCGCGATAGCAGCTGCAGCATCCGGACGCCTCGCTCGTTTCTCTTCACACTCCAGCGTCCTATGGCATCTGTCAAATGCGCCAGGCGCGTTAGTGAAGCAGCTAATCGCCCTTTTGCCGCGTATGCGTTGTCACTGGCGCATTTGTCATTGGGCTCCTGAACCCCGCTGCAGATGGCTCCTCGCTCTCTCCTCTGTCATCTCCTCCGGCTCCTGCCCGCTCACTGATTCTGTGTTCCGGGTTGGGGGCCGCCGCTGCTGCCGGCAAAGAGGCAGGATGGTGCGGATCGTCAGCGCACTGGGGCTCGTCATGTTCAGTGTGGCGCTGCTCATCCTGTCGCTCATCAGCTACGTGTCCATCAAGAAGGATTTCCTCATCAGCACCCCCAGATACGGACCCAATGGAGGACCGAGGATGTACATGTTTCACGCCGGCTTTCGGTGAGTCCAGGCCCGGCTTTGCTGCTGTCGGTGACGCAAGCGAAACATATCCAGTACATACAAATACTGCAATGAAATAGCTACTTTGTTGTATATCCTGTTTTAATTGTATTCGTGTTTATTCCTGGAGTAGTTATAGGCCTGAAACCTGGCAGGCCAGAAACCAGCTGACACGTGAACGTAACTGATGCGTTTGAGGGTTATTTTCAAACGTGAGCTTTGTTCTATTTGGTTTGAATAATCTCTTGAACCCCTTTTAATCCAAGTACATTTCCCCTAGAGCCCTAATCTTATAAAATATAGACATTTCTCCTGCTGTGTCTGCAGACTTTATTGATATAAACAACTTTACAGCATCAGAAAACATCATGAACGATAGAAAACGAGAAAATATTAGAAGCAATATCAAAATCATATAATTGATCATATTAATACTGTTATATTATCATTCAGAGTCAATCATCAAGAGTTTATTAAGTAGGGACATTCAAATCAAAGGCACATCAAGTTAGCCTATAGATATGAAGTTATGTCCCTCTGCTTTTAGTTCTGCTTTAGTCCAATAGCCTCTCTTATATGTTAGTTTGAGCCAATAGTTTTGTTGCAGTATTCTCTGTATCTTTGGTTTAGTTTGGTCCAAAATCATGTATCTATTGTCCAGTTTGTTCCAATAACTTCTAGCGTTTTACCAATACTCTTGGCACCTTTTAGCTCAGTTTGGGCCGTTACTTGCTCTCCCTTTGGCTCAGTCTTGTCTATAAATTTTCACATTTGAGCTCTGCTTTGGCCCAACCCTTTACCACAGTTTGATCCAATATTCTCTCATCCTTTAGTTTGGCTTTGGTCCAGTATTTTCTCATTTTTAACTCAGTTATGTCGCATATTTTCTCTCTTCTTTCACTCCAGTTTCACCCCAAGCCAGAATTTGATAAATTTGTCTCTCGGTCCTTTGCTGGCAGTTATTCAATTCTACTTCTGGTTTAATTGTGCGTGTGTGTGTGTGTGTTGGTTGTATTAGTAGTAACTATCTGTCCTTAGGAAACAGAACATCTGCCACGTAATCCCACAGCTGGGAACTAGAGCAGCTCATCCTGGTTCTCTCTCTCTCTCTCTCTTTCTCTCTCTCTCTCTCTCTCTCTCTCTCTCTCTCTCTCTCTCTCTCTCTCACACACACATTTCTCTTCATCGTTAGCTTTTTCCATGGACACACAAATGTCACAAGAGAAAAGCTATGTACAAACTAAATGTTATTTGTATTCTTGAGTGAGTTCAGGCACATTTTGCCTCGTGAAAGTCATTTGACCTTGTGACCTTGATTGTTGTTTTGTACAAGTATTCTGTAATAATAGCTTCTAGAGTCAAATAAAGTTTTTATAGTTGTTTTTCTCCAATTTTATAGAACGAACTAACCTCTAACTTTTCTAGAAACCACTAGAAAGTGAAGATGCTAGTCAAGCGTCCAGATTTGAATTCAGACAGCAATAAAAGACAAAGTTCATTGTCGGAAGGTTGTCAATACAGTATGAATGAACAAATATCCACAGCAAAACAATGAGATGATTCTGCAGGTAGGTATTTCTGTGTGTGATTCCTAATACCTCTGCTGTCAGTGACGTTAAGTTTAAAGTGCAGTTATGTGAGAAAGAATGAAGGTTGATGTTTTTGTTTCATATTCCTCCCGCAGTGAGAGGCCGCCTCGCAAACCCGACCTGAGGTGACTAATGACTAAAAACACAAGGATGCACTTGTCTTCTGTTTAATCCTTTGTTTTTAGATTTCTATGACTCCCATCTTGTATCTCTCTTTGGACTGCTTCAGAGGAAAAAGTCGATTGCTTTTTTTCCTCTCGCTGTTGATCGCATGGTAAAGGGCAGTGTGTGCTCTGACCCTGCAATCACTCTGATACTAAACCATGACCATGACCCTGTGAGTGGGTCAACCGATCCAAGCCCCCTTTAAAATCTAATCAACTCTGGAAAACATTAAAATACATCAACTTGGTTACATTTGAAATAATTTCCGCATCTGGGTTTACGTCACAATATCCCCAGGAATTTCACGATTTTTGGGGTATTTCTGCATTCAAAATGACTGATTTCGGTCCAGCAGTTTCCTGAATTTTGTGGCAAATTTTGCTATTTTCTCCCACATAAATCACAACTCATACACTTACCTTGTGCACCCCTGTTGCCTGAGCACTCCCGGAGAACAATACTCACTCTTTACACCCAGCTACTCTCCACTGCTACTCTCCCAGTATGTATCATGGAAACAAATGAAAGTAAATGTTAGTTTTTTACTTTAGTTTAGTTTGCCTTTGACATATTTCACATTCATTGTTTGTACAAATTTATAGCTATGTAGTTTTGTTACCAACTTCTACATGAGGTGAAATGAAAGTAAACATCATAATTTCTTCCCTTCATCATGAAAGCACCAGTCTGCTCAGTGATGAACGTATTTCTCTGCTTCCTCATACACAATGTTGATAGTCTTTGCAAATTATTCGGTAAATATGTGGTAAACTGGGAAATGATGCAGCGTTGCAAAAAATTGCGTCATTTTGTTACATTCGCATTAAACCCTGCAATTGCGGAATCACGAAAAACTGGACTGGGCTGATTTCATGCTGATCCTGAATGTCACTGCAGAGCATGCTGCTGAGCCTGCTGTTTGAATCCACCGTGGATGCTGCAACATTAATGCTGTGCATTCTAACACCATTTTTTCATTTAATTTTTCATTGAATTTGGCTTTCAAAAACAACAATTATGTTCTAGGTATAGCAAATTTGGTCGAAATCTTTGTCAACCACAAGCAGTTGTCCTAAATAGAGAAATTCAATGAAAAATGAAATGAGGAAATGACTCCAGACTGCAGGGGATAGGAGGTCTGACTGCTATCAAAGCCTCTAAGACAGTATCACTACATTCTTTTATGCTTCAGCAGCACACACATCACTCTGCAAATGATGTTTCACAGCTGAACCTTTCTGATTCAGTAAACTCCTCCTTCCTTCTCCTCCATTCAGGTGGTCAAACAGCCAAACGGTTCAAATACTGAATGATAAATGTATATCTGCCTGCGACCTTGATATTTCATCCCTTTTTTTCAGAAGAAAAGACAAAAGTGCATGTTAGCATGTTACTTAGACCTGTTCAGCACCTGTTCTCACATAAGTCTGTCTGTTAGGTGTCTGAAGAGGACTTTGGCAGTGGCAGCTTGTCCTGCATTCTGCTTCATGTGTTATGTTCTTACATAACGCTGTCCAGACAACAGCAGAAAACCTTTTCTGAGTGCATGTGTGAAAGGAGGGTGTTTCAAGTGTACACTAATCATTTAAAGTAAACCAATTGAAAGAATATGATTAGTGCATAGATATAAACGAATGATGTGAAAACACAGGAACAACAATATTATGAACTAGAAAAACAAGTACACTGCAAAAGACGAAAGCAAAGTGACAGAAAGACTCTTCTCTCTCCTTCCCCTCACATCTTCTTTACTCTTCCTACTCCTCATCTTTGTCTTTCTCCTGTCGTGCTTGTCCTTTCATTTACACTTCTCTTCTTGATCCTCCTCTTTCATTCACCCTCCTCCTCCTGTGTAGTTCCCAGCTGGCCATGAAGTATCTGGATCCATCCTTTACTCCTCTAAGCAGCTCTATCAGTCAGGACCTACAGAACTCCTCCTCCAAATGGAGATACAACAAGACCGCTTTTGTTCAACAGAGGTAAGTACACACACACACACACACACACACATTAAACTGTATTTGGATTTATCCTCAGTTTTTAAAGAATACTGATACTGCCTTAAAGTTTGCCAAAATAAGGTATCTTAGTAGACAGATGCTTGTATCTACACCCACACTCTAGGGCTCTAATGTACTGACATCATACGTATTGTATTGCCTGCGGTTGTTCCAACTACTACTTGTACGTGTCCCCCAAAATTCATGCAACTCATCTGTGAGGTGCAATACCCACATGAGCCATGGAAACAGTAGCTCGTACCTTTGAGCAGTACAAAGAAGACAACAATGACAGTCAATGCATGTTTTCAGATACTTTGACCTGTAAGATGCTACTCTACTCTATATTGTCCAGAAAGAACATCTTACAATATAATGCATAAGCTTTGTTACTGTTCTCACTGCCCTTCTTACCAATAGGTGCCTTGGGTTCCTATCATCAGATCCTCTGGCGTGCATTTTTCAAACTAACAATGCTTTGTCATTCATTTGAACCAGCTTCTATAATAAACAAAAATCCTCTTTGTCTCCTTCTTGTAGACAGGAGATCTCTGAGTACATCGATATACCTCACAACTTTACACTGACGCGCAGATCTGTCCGCATCGGTCAGCTGATGCACTATGACTATTCCAGTCACAAATATGTCTTCTCCATTGGCGAGAACTTTCGCTCACTCCTACCAGAGACCTCGCCCATCCTCAACAAGCACTACAATATTTGTGCAGTGGTAGGCAACAGTGGCCTCCTCACGGGCTCACGCTGCGGTACTCAGATAGAGAAGTTCGATTTCGTCTTCCGCTGCAACTTTGCGCCAACTGAAATCTTCAAGAAGGATGTCGGGCGTCGGACCAACATGACGACCTTTAACCCCAGCATCCTGGAGAAATATTACAACAACTTACTGACCGTCCAGGACAGAAATAACTTCTTCCTTAGCTTAAAGAAGCTGGACAGTGCCATCCTCTGGATCCCAGCATTTTTCTTTCACACATCAGCCACAGTTACAAGGACGCTGGTGGACTTCTTTGTGGAACACAGAGGGCAGCTGAAGGTCCAGCTGGCGTGGCCTGGAAACATCATGCAGTACATCAACAAGTAAGATACTGCTGTAGTACTCCAAATGAACACACTGTCTATACATTTAAGAAAAACTTCTTTACACATTGCATTTCCTTGCTTCTGGCTCATTCCAGCACACAGTGACCACATTATTAACCAGGATCTCACAGGCCATGTTTTCAAATGCGCTGTCCCTGGTGCTGAAAACTATACAGTATCGAATCCTGTGCTATATCATATTTCCAAAATGGGAAACCAAAACCAAAACTGGAAACTAAACAGGGATTTTAGGCGCAAGAAGCGTCTAAAATACCGGCAGATACTCGATGCAGACATCTGCGCACCTATTGGACTCTCTCACTCTGATAAAGCAATACCTTATATATATTCAGCCTATTTGTTGCTCTAAAAGAGATCTGCCATCTCAGTAGATCTGTGTTGTACCCCAATTATCGGAGCACAGTGATACAAACTCTTTTAATGGGTCCCTTTGTACACTAACCTAGCATCAACAAGGCATATAAAAACTGCCAAAGGTAAGCAGATTAGACTTCTTACAATGATAGTAACTTGACAGCTTTTTGCCCAGTGCCTTGAGTGTTAAAAGTAGAGCAAGTGTTGATTTTCCAGCTTGCGACCAGCTTGTGATTAAGAAGAAGTCTGGAATGTTACCCTGAGCCCCGACTAATGTAGTGTACATACTTAGAAATAGAGTGTTCCTTCTACTTGCCTTCTACTGCCTACTTCCTGTTGAGTCCATCACAATAGTCCAAGCTGGCAGCCTGTGGTCTGTATTGCATTGAGTAGCGGTCTGTATTGCAAGGAGGAGATTTAGACTCTAAAGCCGGATTATAACAAAAAAGCTAGTACCTTGGTGAAAGGCATTGCACGGAGCTGTATGTGTGTGTGTGTATGTGTGTATGTGTAGGGATGAAGCTTAGTGTTGGACCAGTAGAATAGGCTGCTGGTACAGTAGACTAATCTTCACATTTGATCCCATTAAATCTACCTGCTTTAGGAGAATTAGCACCTTTAAGCAGCTCAGGCAGTGCTGAGCACCTCAACAACCAGCAGAGACTCTTTTGTCAAGTCCATTGTGGGACAGCCGGATCAAAGGGTCGGCTTCAGGTGGGGTTATTTCTAAGGCAGGTTGGAGGAAATGGAGGATGTACCTATGACAAATGTGTGAACACAACTAACTACATGTAATGTGTGATTCTTTGAATATTTTTTTTAAATGTGTTTATGGTGGTTGTATGGTTTTCCCTGGAAATCTCCACAGTGTTAGTTGATGGTTGTTGAGACATTTGGAGAGGTTAAGTTTTTACTGGTATTGAGAATCCTCAGGGTGGTTCTTAGGGTTTTATTAATTGGTGGTTATGATGAGTTTATGGCTCTAGTCTTTTTCAGTAGATTGAAATATTCTGCCAACTAAAACATATTGGCAAATTCAATAAAAATGCAATCATTTAGAACCAAAAGTAAGATCCCAATTCCCCTCAATGAGACACACATTTTAATATATAGTAGGTCTATAAAATATCAAGACTGTGAGTGTATTAGCGATAGTACTCATGTATTTTCCCACAGCAGGTACACAAATAGTTCCGGATCAGTTTGTAGATGCCTGGTAAAAATGCAGACATACCAAATGGGACTTAAAATAAAAACCTCCTTTGTAAGTACATTGTTGATTTGATTGTTTACATTCATATAACTCTTTCTACCTCTGTCCTACAGCTACTGGAAAACCAAGCAGCTTTCTCCGAAGCGGCTGAGCACGGGCATCCTGATGTATACGTTGGCGTCCTCCATGTGTGAGCAGATACACCTGTATGGTTTCTGGCCCTTCGGCTGGGACCCCAACACAGGCAAGGAGCTGCCCTATCATTATTATGACAAGAAGGGCACCAAGTTTACCACCAAATGGCAGGAGTCCCACCAGCTCCCTGCCGAGTTCAAACTGCTCTATAAGATGCACACAGAGGGGCTGCTGAAGCTCACCCTCTCACACTGTGCCTAAAGGGGTTCTTTATTTGCTTTTATTCAAGACAACATTTGAGAAATAAAACCCAAAGCAGAGAGACAAGAGAAAGATGTGCAATCTATTTTTCAACCTCAGTCTCCAAGAAAAAAGCTACAATCTAGTCCTTTGGGTGAACCGTGTACATAAACCGAAGCCCCTCAAGAAACTGGGACATCTCACTTTCTGCTACGCAAAAAAACACACTTGAATGAGCACTGTGCATTCAGCCACAGCTGGACATTGGGGCAATGCTGCTCTTCTGCTTCATATCAGCAGTTAGCATTGGCCAATGATACATATCACGGCAACACTACTGCTACAGCTAGAAGTCAACAATCTCAACAAAAACTTACAGTGATGCTGTTGCTTGCAGTCTGCTGGAGGATGGAACAGTTTAGCATCCCTTCATCTTACTGCCCTTTATAATGCCGTATCAAGAGGGAAGAGTTGATAAATGATCGCAGCAAATTCTGCTCTGATTACAAAATCGTAGTAATATGTTTTGAAATGGACATTCATTGAAAATTGTTTTCCCAGGTAAATATGAAAAAGTTACAGGTGCCATGGCAACATGCCACTGTTTTCCACAATAACTGCTAACTTCTAATACACATACTTGCTGTTGTGCTAGCTAGCAATGTTATGGACGAGGCAGTGACTGAACCATAGTTAGCTAACAGAGTTGCTAAGTTCAGCAAAGATGTTGTCATTTCAAAAAACACTTCAACAAAAACTCACTTTACTTTGTAATATGTGTGATTTGTTTTGTTTTTTTTTGTAAAGAAATGACTGCTACACTAGACAAACTAAGATTTAGAACAAAGCTAAACACACAATTAACGCTGCGATTTAAGAAGGTTGATTAAGAAGTTCTGAGCTCAACTCCTTGTGAATATTTAAGTTAAATGTAATTCCTTAAGGGTGTTTTGCAGTTCAGTTTCCAGTGCCATAAGTTATACAAGATGGGCGCTGATGGTGTGCTCAATGGCTGATATCCATGATTGTGGCTTTGGACTCATTCAGCACTCACTCTTCCCTCCTGATTTGATCATTTAGTCTCCTCATTCGCATCACCTAGTATGTTTTGGCACTGGCATATGTGGGTCGAGATGCAAATAAATTGTTCACTCACAACGTATCAATCGACCCTCTTAGCCAAGAAATCAATGCACCCAAAAAGTCACTGAGAGGCAGTTAAAGACACACAAATTGATTCCGTTGTGATCTGTTTTTAAAGCTACAAAACTATATTAGCCATGTATTCTACCATGGGAATCATAGAGGCTTGCATGCAGTTAGAAATGACACACACACACAGAAATTGTTTAATTGGACACATGAGAATGAAATGAAAGAAACGTCTCTTTGGCGTAGTGTTGTGGATCTTCAATGCTTCCTCAATGCTTGAGTCAAACTGGTGGGGATGGGGTGGAAGGGGGTGAAACTTATCGTCAGTCAATACACTGAAAGCAGCAGAGACAGATATTTAGTTAATAATCTTTAAACAGATAAGTGGCATAGGAGGCAGTAATGAATGAAACATGTCAGGAGAAAAGGACAACTGATTAGAGGACTGACAAGTATCAACATGACCCATGAGTCTCCCCGGTAGAACTAATGTCAGACCCTTACATTGATATAAAAGGTTCCAAAGGACAAGCTATAGTTCAAAATGGCTGACACCAATGGAAGCGGACAGAACCATGTCAGTTGACCAATCGGTTTGGTCTCACACAGTCCCCAATATCCAGCATGGGATCGTGGGAAGCAGGAGCTGAGTGTTTATTAACAGGGCTACCACACTCACACATTGTTTTTGTTTAGTTGCCAGTTCAAATCACCTGCGTGCTGGCACTGTGGAAGCCTTGTGTTCTCGGGTGTCCTGTCTCACTGGGAAGACAGTTTCACCATTTAACACATCTTCCCACAGGGGGACCACTAGAGCATGGGGAGGAAACAAAATGTGTCCCAGTGTTTAATGGAGCCAGCGAGCAACAGAGTGTGGATTCAGCCAACTGACTTCACTACATTTACTATCTGTTTTTTTTATCTTTGACCTCTGTCTTTACACATTTTCATCCTCTACCACAGTCTAGCACAGTTTGTGCTTTTAGGCATGGACACAAAATATTGGGTGGTGCACCGAGTCTGCACGGACATCAAGTGATGTAACAATCTTACGAACTTTGCATCATGTGGACCCTCGAGGCTATGGGGACACAGAAACTAAAGATTGGCCTGAAAGCTTCCATCACTGTTATGGGCTCGGACTGTTTATTACACAAAGACTGAATGCTACGGCTACAACAACTCGCACAACTTTTGACAACAAAGACTCCAAGGGGGGTGAAGATGAATGTCCATCAGATGCCAGCATCAGCATACAACAAAAGCGCACAGAACCACAAAAATATGGAATATGCCTGAAAACACTCAGTGAGGGAGTACAGGGTGCTAATGTTAGCTAGCTAGTTGTGTACTAGCTGGCAATATGTTACCACAAGGAAATATGTGAATGTAAAAACCATCCTTACAAACATTTGGTGTTCAGTAGTGGCTGTAGTTTTTATTGATGTTAAGGCATTCGCTCTTTGATTCAGTTTGGTTTCAAACAGGAATTCAATCCAAGCAAAATATACAAACTATTGCTCTACTCATTGCTCAAAAATGTCTGGGGACAGGACCAAGAAAATCAAAACTAGTTAGGATATTCTTATGCTGGGATGACTAAATAACATTAACAGCAGTGTTGTCATACATTCCTCATCATAGTCATTATTTGGTCCATAACAAATTAAGGCTAAGGCGTCGAAATGCTGGATTTTAACAATGCGCAAAATCCAAACCTCAGTTGGTTTCAATAGCGAACTGAGGCCTCCTTTGATGTGTCTCCAATGTCAAATGTTTCTAACATTGTCTTCCTGGTTGTGCTGTGGTGGTCTAAACGCTCATCCATCCATCTTGGACTTTGTGAGAATGGAGCACCACCATCCAAGCTCCAAAAATCCCAAACCTATAGTTTAGTCAGCTCAGAGCTAAGGCTATGGCTAAACCAAGCTATAGATGTGACATTTGTGACTTTATATATGTGACACATTTTTACATCTATCTCATATGAAGTCCACCACAGCGCCACCACCTTGAAGACAAGCATTGAGTAATTTAACAGTTAGTGCTTCCCTGCTGCACTTATCAAGGCTATTTAGGACTAGTCTGGAAGTAACAGAGAATGTGCCACACTACTTATATACATATTTATTATAATATATCAATTATTGAAACCAGTAGAGTTGTACTTTAGTAAGACATGATTGTTTAACATAAAGTGATTCAATGACTGTTGCAGGGATCAAACCTGCAATGGATGAATGAATCATTACAGTAGCTTAACTCAAATTGAATACCTTTATTGACAGAGATGAGAGTTTATGGTGAGTTTAAATTGCACTTCATCTTGAAGGAAGTAGCCCCTAAAAACTGCAATGAAGTAACAAACTCCTCATATTCCTTCATGATAATCAGTATTGGATTAAAACAAAAAATAGTATAGATTTCACAGTGAAAAATACTTCCTTCTGTTCTTTTTTGTCTCTTTGACTTATTTCAGCAACAATAGGACAATAAAAAACAGAGCAGCTACATTACTTTAGTATAAAGCGCAACCTGATATAAATACAGTCAAATGGGTAAATATACTAAATAAAAGGGAGGAAATTTGACGTCCACACAATCTTAAGGTCACATTGGAAATGAATCTGCTTGTAAAAAGCTGAGAATCATGTAGAAGCTGTTCACAAGTTACTACTAATAAACTAATAAAGCTCAGTTCAACCACCTCAAACTTCCATTTGTTCTCATTTTATTTAGAGGCTTCCAGTCTCTATCCATCCAACAACGCCTGAGGTTAGACAGGTGGTATTATTCTTGTATATTCATATTTGCCTCCATTTGTCAACAAGACAAACACAATTTTTAAAAATCTTCTGCTGAATGTCACATGTGTTTTCATTTCTTATCAGTTTCCAAAATGAGAAATCATAATTTTAAAAGGTGTTTTGACAAAATGATTGTTGGCATGAAGGTACAGTGAAAGTTATTAAGTATTCAAATGTAGGTGGATGTAGTATATTATATTTTTGTTTTATATGAGATGTCATGAAGCATCAGGTAACATTTCCTCCAGGATGTATTTTATTGGATTTTGGAATGAAACGTAAATGAGCCACGCTTCCCAAGTGTAGTTATATAGTAATATATGCTGAGTGATATATGCTGAAATCATATTTATATATCTTACACATGATGCTGCAGATTAACACGTATCTTTAAGCATCAAATATTTTAAAGAAAATATCTACTCTGTATTTATTTTATCATTTAGTCATTAAAGCGAATGAATGATCAAACTGAGTAAAGCAAATCCTGTCATGTTTGTATACATACACACACGGTTGCACATTAAGTTGGAATAAACAATTATTCCAACCTTATGGGCAACGACAGAGATGTGACAGTCGTTGACACATGACGAGACAGCTCTGATCGCACTCAAAACAACTGGCATTACACCTGAAAACACTGATTACTTAATGATAATAAAAACTCTGAAAACAGGTGACGTCTGATCACACCAGAAAAGCATGACTATGACACACCACCACCTGCAACACATCCAGCTCAACCACACATATACAAGCACACACACGCACAACACCTTGGAAAACATTTTTGTTCTTGTCATAACAATGACAATAAATAAATAAATGAATAAAGACATCCGAAAAATGTTTAGTAGATAGGTAACCTGACTTACTGTAGTGTTAGAATTTCATTCAGTGTGTGCACAGTCTCTAATTCAAGCAACAACAGTACGCAGTAAGATAAGAAAATCAGTAGAAGGACTCTGATCTGGCAACGTGTAAGCACACGCACAAACACACACACACACACGCGCACAAACACACACGCAGACACACGGGTTGTTTGATGGGTTACATCAGGCAGTAGTACCCTACCAGATCAATAGGACCCGCTGAGGTTTGGGGAGCATGGTGAAACGTCCAACCTCAGAGGTCAAAGGTCAGGGAGGGAGATTGACAGTCTGAACAGGAAGCAGAATTGGTTGAAATGAAGAGTTCAGGTCAAATCCTGCTGATTATTGAGTTTGGTCCTCATTTACTTTCCAAAAACTCCCTGGAGTCTGTGCATCAGTTTATCCTGACTTTTTTCTTGATTACCACGATTGTAAGTGTATTATTGTTTTTTAAAAAACTGTATGTTAAATACTTTGTATATTAAGTGGCCTTATGATCATTAGGCTTCTTGTCGAAAATCCTCCCCCAGCTTGTGATGTAGAACCATGCAGGCAGACGCTCGGGTCGATGACACACAGCGCAGTTAGTTTAGCGTCATACAGTAGCTATTCATTAACTAGGGGGGGTTGGTTTGGGGGTCTGATTATTTCACCTCTACTGGCTTCTTTTTCTTTTCTTCAGACTATTTGTTTTAGACAAACACAATCACAACAAAGCTTCAAGGGGTTGTTGATGAGTTCAAAGTTAAACCATTTATATTTCTGATCAAGACGAGGAGGAGAAAAAGTAGAGGATGATAGAGAAGAAGGGAAGATTCATATTTCAGATCAGGGTTTAAAGGTATAAATTGAGAATGTATTAAATTTGAAGTAGTTTCACTAAAAACTAAAGAAGAGCATGAGAAGCAAATAAGAAACAGAAACGGCCTGAAATTAAGACTGACGGTTTAAATTTTTTTTAAATGGATGAAGATAATTCAGAATCAAATTTGTGTAATACACATGTAAATATATTTCAAACTAAATACTTAACAAAACATTAACAAGGAGTTAAATATAAACGCTCAGAAATGAAAAATCGCCACAAATGCTGAGTCAGTAATTACATCCTAGGAGAATTAAACATCAGCTTTTAATCATTTGTATTATTACAAGCCATTTAACCCTTCAAATTCAGCCGTTTGTTTTTTGGTGAACATGAAGCAGCAGGAGTGAAGGGTCAGAGGTCATGTCACTGCTGACCCAACAAGCTCCACCTGACCTCCCTCATCTGCATAAACTCTGACCCACATTCTACATTGTTTTTTTTTTATTGTTGTTTGTACTCTATCTAACATGTGTTAGACTTTTTAAAGTTTCCCAGCTACACCATTTGCTATGAATAAGCATAAAAACAAACCAAAGAATTACAATTTATGTACACTGTTGCCCATAAAGTTGGAATAAATAATGATTCCAACTTTATGGTCACCAGTGCATTAAAATAGAACAATTATCAATCAAAGGGTTAATATCATAAATCAAGACAAAGACATTTTTCTAAAGATTTCTCATTCATGGGAACACAATAAACTTTTCGGGAAGACTTCATTTACACACGCATCTCTACAGAGCTACTGAATTAAGAATTAAGATTAAAAAGCAGGTCAATTAAAAGTATTAATACAATGTTTTGGGATTTTAACAAAACACAACATTGGAGTTTGATTTAAATGCTTATGTAGATAAAAAACATTTATTCCATTTCAGTGACATATTCAATGATTTATGTGGAAAGACATAAATCTGCAAATCATTGTGTTTATTCTATTCCATAATTATTGTTTGTGTTGCGATTATTGTTATCATTATACTGTATTATTATAGATTATTTCAAGTGCACCAATAATCACATTATCAAAAGGAAATATTGATTATTTGTTTGAGGAACAGTAAATGAGTAGCACACTTACATAGACAAAAGCAGACACACACACACACACACACACACACACACTCATTGTCAGAAGGAAAACATAATCTTGGTTTTTAATAACAGCGACTACAAAAATAATGTCACATTTACTATCTAAGTATAACTTATAGGCTACATTTCATTTGAATAATATGAAATTATGAATTAAAATAAATCGATATGTGAAATAAGTCAAATATTAAAATACTTAAAATAAACTTCCAAAAAAAATGTCATTTTTTTTTTAAATTGCATTAAATGAAATGAAGTTTGAATTTCTGATTAAAATCACATGACATAGTTGCCACCAGTGGTGAAAGAAATTACAAAAATAGATTTAATAATGGCAAAATAACACCAAGTACACCAATTGGGTCCTGATCAAGAGAGAGGATCTCAACTCTGCATGGTCAATATGAATGAAAAGGTCAATGAAAAGAGAGAGTGAGAGATGGAGAGAAAGAGCCAGAGATAGATGCAACGTTTATAACCAGTGATGAATAGAATGAAAGGAGAGTTAAGTGATTTTTAGCAGGAGCAGGAGGAAGGAGGAAAAGGAGGAGGAGGAGCAGGAGCAGGAGGAGGAAGAGAAATTTGACATGTGCAATAGATGCTTACTCTCTGAGATAATTGTATTAATGATAATAGTACTGCTACCAATACAAACAATAATTAGAGTGAGAACAAAAAGATGAAGAAGAAGAGATTTAATAAGAGAAGTAATTTGCTTTTGTATGTGTGGTGTGTGTGTGTGTGTGTGTGTGTGTGTGTGTGTGTGTGTGTGTGTGTGTGTGTGTGTGTGTGTGTGTGTGTGTGTGTGTGCGTGCGCGCGTGTGTGTGTGTGTGTGTGTATGTGTGTGTGTGTGTGAATGAAATAAAAACAATAACTGTTATAACTGAAGGTAATGAAGAAAATATAATACAATAATCTGTCCCCTTTCATTATTATCATCTTCGTCACGGTATCTGTTGTTATGGGGGGCAGGCAGGACAGGACTGAACACAGTTTGGTCAACAACAAATGGCTGCACTCTGGAGGTGGATACACACACACACACGCAAAATGGCGATGAAATAGAGACAGGGCGAGTTATTTTTGGTACCGGGGCAACAAAGAAAGAGTGATGAAAGAGGGTCAGAAAGACGAGAGATAGGAAAGACAGAGAGAGAGAGGAAGAAAGAGAGGGAGACTCACAGGACAGATGCTGGTTGTCACTCACTCTATAGATTAGCATGTGGTCTGTCCAACACAAAGCTACAGATCAATAATAATACTACTACACAGCAGATGGTAGAGAGAGAGAGAGAGAGAGAGAGAGAGAGAGAGAGAGAGAGAGAGAGAGGGAGAGCGCTAGACAGACAGACAGGAGGGTAGACACACACAGAGAGACTGCACGATGGACCCAATCAGAAGGATTTAAGGGCCAATGGAACCTTTTGGTATCTGCATTGAAGGATCCTCTTGCTTCATTAAAGTCACACTCACAGAATGACCCGGAAACTTGTGGGTCTTTGAACCCTCTCCAGAGACTCTCACGTGTCCTCATGCACAGTCCACCTCCTCAAGGACCACTTGGAACTTCTTGAGGACACCTAGAACCTCCTCCAAGACCCCTTGTGTGTGTGCGTCTGGGTGTTAAATCCGTTTTTGTCTTGTCTTACTCTCACTGTTTACTTTTTATTTTTTTTATATATCAAGTAAAAACCTCAAACCCTGGATGGTTCAGCTTCGTAAAAATGACGTGCTGCTTTAATGTATTTAAAATGAACTTGTGTGAATCCATGTGTCAGATAAGGATACAGGAATAAGGAGAAAATAAGAGAGATGAGGCGTTAGGAGGGAGGAAGAAGGAGGAGAAGAAGGTAAACAAATGAGAGGGGGAGAGGAGGGTGGAGCGGTGGAGGGGGGAGCAGGAGGATCAGAATGGGGACTTTGGCAGATGTTTCTTTGTTTAAAGATTGTTGTGTAATTAAGGACAGAGGAACAGAAGCCTGAAGAGCCATTTTCTTCTTTTGGTCAGGCAGAGTGTCTGGTGAGGGATGGACCTGTCCATCTGACTATCTTTTAGCTGCATTGCTGGGGAATGAGGAGGATCAGTGGCAACGCTTAGAGAGGGAAGAACATCATCATACAGTTTGGGTTATAGATAATACATACAAGCACCAAAACACATTAATTCTATAGCTAATACAGGTGGATTCTAATCTTCTATGAAGTCATTTTTCAAACATCATCACAGTAATATTGGGATATTGTAGCAGGTAATGAATGGCAAATTACAAAATAACAAACTATATGAACACATCAACACACTGTACACTCCTAATCTGTGATTTCCATGTCAATTATACAGTAAGATAACAACACTGTGAACTCACCATAATACTCATAATATATACTGATATAATAAGGAAAACTGACCAGGAGCGCAATGTACACACAGTGCAACAGAATAATATGACCATAATTCAAACACTATTGACATTAACAGCAAGGCAAATACTATATATACTCTATTAAATATTGTCAGATGACATGTCAGTTCATGTTAGGATACTCACAACTAAATTCAGACAAAAGCAGTATTATAAAAATGTTACAAATACAAGGAATTGAATGTATTGCCTAAAGCAGCTTCACTCTCCCAACGCTTCTTCATGCAACCACCACGAACTCTGACTGGCCGGCCGAGCTGTACGCCACACCCCCCGGGGCACTCAGACTTCTCTGATTGGTGTGCTACACCATCAGTCAAGTGGGTGGACGCCTCGGGTCTTGCCCCGCCCCCACTGTTTAGGCCCCCGCCCCCTGCAGCAGGTTGGGTTGAGCGGTAGGTTAGGGGACCGCGGACAGCTCCCGAGTGGAGAGCAGAGTAACGGAGGAGGAGAGGCTGATATGGGGGAGCCACCGCACCGGCCCGTATGATCCACATACAAACACTTTTCGGTTTCGTTTGTATCCATTACTGGAGGATGTACACAAAGAGAGGCCTTCAAAGGAGAGGAAAACACACGAGAAAGTAAAGGTGGAAAGTGGGATAGAGCTAGCGACCCATCCCGGCGCATCAGGGGGAACAGCGGCGAGAGAAAGGAGGAGAAGGAGAAACAATTCCGCTCGACCTGATGGACTGAGAGGACAGATGAATGAAGACTGCCTACACTAACGCTTATAGATGCCTTGCCAAGGATCTGGACGCTTACGCCATGAACACGGACATGACAATGGACGGCATTGGCAGTCTACATGGCGGGATGGCGATCAGCTCGATGGCCCCTGACGTGGAGCTGATGAGCGGCCACAGCCCGCACCACGGCCGCGGGAGCTCGGGACACGGGGCGGCGGCGGTGGCGGCGGCGGCTGCTGCTGCTTCCACCCTGCGAATACACCAGGACTTGGTCGCGGCGTCCTCCCGGTCGGCCATGGTGTCCGGCATGGCCACCATCCTGGACGGGAGCGGGGAGACGTACCGGCCAGAGCTGTCCCTGCCCCTGCACCACGCCATGAGCGTCCCCTGCGACACGTCCCCGCCCGGGATGGGGATGAGCGGCTCTTACACCACCTTAACACCGCTGCAACCATTGCCGCCCATCTCCACCGTGTCCGACAAGTTCCACCATCACCACCACCATCAGCGGCTGTCCGGAAACGTTAGCGGGAGCTTCACCCTGATGCGGGACGAACGGGGGCTGCCGGGCATGAACAACCTCTACAGCCCCTACCACAAGGACCACATGTCCGGGATGGGTCAGAGCTTGTCCCCGGTGCTGGGCAACGGACTGGGCTCCATCCACAACACCCAGCAGGGGCTCCACAACTACGGCACCGCCACGCATGGAGGGCACGACAAAATGCTCAATTTCGATGCCTCCATGCTGGCCAGAGGTGACCACCACCAGCACCGAGGCCTCGGTGGCCCCACGGCGGGGATGATGCCGCATCTGAACGGCATGCACCACCCCTCTCACCCGGTTGCGCCCTCCTCGGTGGGCCACCACCCCCACCCCCACCCTCACCCCCATCTCCAGTCTCCATCCCACGGGCCAGTGTTGACTTCCACACGGGAAAGACCGCCCTCCTCCTCGGGGATACAGGGGGGAAACAACTCGGGGCAGCTGGAGGAGATCAACACCAAGGAGGTGGCGCAGCGGATCACGGCGGAGCTGAAGAGGTACAGCATACCCCAGGCCATCTTCGCGCAGAGGGTGCTGTGCCGCTCCCAGGGGACTCTGTCCGACCTGCTGAGGAACCCCAAACCCTGGAGTAAACTAAAGTCAGGACGGGAGACCTTTAGGAGGATGTGGAAGTGGCTGCAGGAGCCCGAGTTTCAGCGTATGTCGGCCCTCAGGTTAGCAGGTAAGACCCCCCAAACCCGCGCTGACACGGGTCTTCTTCTCTTTGCTTTGTGCGTGTGGAAGAATTCGCCCATGTCCAGCTGAAGTCTTGTGGTTCTCTCTTCTTTCTGACTGACTTAATGAGGGATTTCCTCTCCGGCGTGATTTCCTCTCTGGCACACTCCAGTTGAGATGAATTTAATTTATTTGGAATCGCTGGTGTTATGATTACCATTATTGATCATAAAAAGGGGATCGATGGGAAATGACAAGGTCATGGGATTTCCCTCCGCACTAAAGCGGATTTAATTTCATCAAGCCTTTATTAGACAGGAGCAGTTTACTCCACAGCTCAACGGCATGAATCTGGGAGTCAATGGTGGTTAGAATTGAAAGCTCAGTTCTTCCAAATACATTTTTTTTCCTTTAGTTTGAACTGAGTAGGAGAGACACGTTGAATTGGTTGATTTATTACGGGATTGTTATTTTAGTTATAGTCACTAGAATATTTCAGAAGTGTGTGTGTGTGTGTGTGTGTGTGTGTGTGTGTGTGTGTGTGTGTTTGTTTGTTTGTGTCGTTTTGTCAGAGCTGTGGGTTCCATGGTGTGGATGAGTGACGTGCGAATTTTCAGAATAATAGAAAATAAAGGCGAGTGAGAGACCAGGAGGTGAAGAAAACATGCTAGTCTTCAGCTTCAGCGGCACATATGCGCCCTCTAGTGGACAAACATGCTGCTGAGTCAAACATGAACAACAACAGAGACACAGTGGGTCTGCAGCAGGAAACAAACAGATGTTTAAACGACATTACGAATAGAAATTAATAGGCTTTCGCCTGTATTAGTCATCTATGTTGAAACGGTATCTTAGGGTACTCGCTTTTAGACAAATATTGAACGAAGAGTTTAATACTGAAGTTTATAGTGTCTGTGCTGAGATGAAACTGAAAATATTCTTTTATATTTCTTTTTTGGTTAAACGCGGTCTATTTAATTACTGGCATCATTGAATCTATCGAGCACATTTCCGATTAATCGTCTATTGTATAGTATTAAAAAATAATATGTATTTATATCACAGATACAAGAGGTGATCGTTTTTATTGGTTATTATTACTTAATCTAGTTTTATACTGCATTTGTTATAAGACTGCGAATCATATTTCCACCTTTTTTACCTAATTAAGCCATTCTGATCTTCGATTAATCGATTAGTATGTATGTAAATGATCATTAAATATATTTATTGAACACATTTTTAAAACACTACTTAACCAACAAAACATTTTCCTGCATTTAATACTGCAATTTTTACATCATGTGCTGCCTCTTATATGTAATACATTCTGATGTTAGAGGTTCATACAGGTACAAACAGATTCCTATAACATAACAATGTGACAGCAACCAATGAAGAGAATCATTTAAATTTGGCTCTGAAATATGTCAAGTCAAGAACAATCGTGTAAAGAAACACCACACTGTAGTTCTGTTCCCTGTGTGTGACTCAGATGAAGAAGTTCACTTGGTTGTTGCAGCGCACAGTAAGTTCCAGACACTGTTTATCTTAAATAGAGGCATTGTCTGAGTTTTCTTGTTTTTTTTAATATGTATTCCTGTGTAGAAAAAAACCTTTATACATTTTGTATGTCATGTAGAAACTTTTCCTTTTTTACTTCCAGTAACATTGCTCTCATATACGATTGTTGTTGTTTGGCTAAATCAACCTGAAATGTGCTAATTCCTAAGTTTCCTCTCAGGTTTCTTATAGTTTTGTAAATCCTGTAAAATTTAGAAAATATTACAAATAAGTCCACTAAATCTGCAAGTCGATCAGATTCTACCGTATGTCCCATTTTACTGACCGTTTGTGGAAAATAATATACAAAATACCTTTATAAACCTATCAACCTTTCTATGAACTTCCAAAATGAGTGGACAAATACACAAACCTTCAATGAAATTATTCAATTTCTTAACATGAATGTTTAAAAGAAACTAAAGGAACGAAAGCAGCATTTAGAGCTTATTTAGAGCTTCACCAGTCAAATTCAGTAGTTTTAACCCTTGACTTTATTTGAAAACATTAAGGGACTTTAAGGGCTTTCTGCTTTTGGAGGAAAGTAAAGGGAAATAAACATGTGTGTTCCTGGATGTGGTGTAGGAGCTGTTCTAGTGTTTATGGTGTAAACGTCTCATAGAACAGCTGATTGGATGCTTCCATGTGATATTTGATCAACACATGGGCTCAATCAGTCCTCATAGTTCAAGTTGTGAGCAAAGGTCAAATGTCAGAAGCTTGAAGTTTTGACTTTGATTTCAGATATAGATTGTTTGTTTTTGTCACCCTCATGGCATCACTGTACATGAAAGTCAGAGGAATTTGTTTCACTTTGGTCATACAGCAAATGGAAAAGCGGAATGAAATATGTTTACATATCAGATGTCAAGGTAATGAGTGTAAGGGTCTGGGTAGATATGAACCAAATGGGTGTTGAGTATTGGGCCTTGGTGGAGGTATATATTGTTCATATACGTAGTATCATCATTTGTGTCCATACGCATGTACTTAGTGTAGTTAAAGCTCTACACAAATGATGAGTGTGGTTTGATGACATTATGTTATTTGGTTTGGGTGTTTGGGTCAGAGGCTTATATTTAAAGTCTGTTGTTGGTTTTGGTTGATGGTTTGTTTTAGAGAATGCAGGTTGAAGCAGATGATGGTTGGAGTTGTGTGGAGGGTGTGGATGATGTCGTGGTGCGTTGAGGTTCTCTCCAATGTGTACTAAAATATCAGTGTGTAGCTTCATCCTGCTCACTGTTATTAAACACTTTTTTTAATTATTTCACACTTTTAATGCGATTCTCTGCTCTCCATGGTGACTTAAGGAGTATAAAAAGGCAGAAAGAGCCTCACTTCTTACATCAAAAACGCTTCAAGAAACAAATAGAGCTGAGGTCAAAGGTCAGAGCTGCAACACAAGACAATAGAGAGAATATCCCCCACCCACCCTGAATGACCACAAAGAACAGAGAGAGCAGAGAGGTGGCAGAAGGGAGCTTCTGTTTTCACCACTCAGCTGTGGCTGCACAGGAGTTTCCTCTTAGGTGTCAAGACTTTGAAATGACAAGTCATCATTTTGACTCACCCTGGCAGATTTGATTTTTACCTATCTGCAAATCTGACTCAGTCTACCGGTCTCTATCTGTAATATCCCCCAATCTATCCATTCTTCCATTTATAGATGTACAGATGTGGGATTTGAGCATTTTTTAGGGACTGTGCTCGTTTATTAGCATAAAAGAACGGCAATGTCACTATGGCTCAGGCTTAGCACCTTAGCGAGACCAATGAGAAAAAAAACACGTTTAAAAAAAGAAAAGAAAAATATGTTGCGTTTTTTTTGTGACAACAAAAAGCATAGTGGTGAAAAAAGATCGTTTGGGCTGTGATGGAGAGCTGAGCTGTGCCCACACACCCACCCACCCACCCACCCACCCACACACACACACCCACACACACACACACACACACACACACACACACACACACACACACACACACACACACACACACACACACACACGCACACACACATGCCACGCTAGAATCAGCTCTATCTGAGAGCACACACACATACAGCTGATGAGATGATCTCTGCCTCCAGAGGGACACAATTTCAAACTGGCCACATGTTCACCATTCTGAGTAGAAAGGTATTATTTTATTTATATTTATTGGGACAGGTTGAAGAATTCAAATTGTATATTTGTTTGCAGTTCTGGGGTTCCGGGATTGCTGCTGGGTCCTAAACAGAGAAACTTTACATATACGCATATTTATTGGGGGATCTATTATATTGGTATTATATTGTAAGTGATACACCTTAATTCATTTTAGTAACATCTGTTGTTTGAGTCTCTCATGTGTTTGTGTGTTTGTTTGCAATGACTGTGAAACAGTGCATGTACGTGCCATCAAATGAGACAGTCGGTGACTTCCTACAAGGATAAAAGTATCAGAGATCTTTCAGTTTGGGAAGACAAGAGATCCAGTATTGCTGTACTTGGATCGGAGAAAGACGTTTGAGTGTGGAGGCTACATTAGCAATCCCCCGTCATCACAATAACAATGATAAAACAGGGGTATGAAACTGAGACCCCAAACCAGAGAGGAACCCTTGTGTCTCAGAACTGACCTGAAAATATAATCAATATTGACTGTGCCACCAACATGAAACCGGAACCCAGCTCAGAACTCAATCACTTTTCTGCAGGGCTCTACGGACCTGACACAGAACTCTAAGACACAACCATAACCCCCTGTACCTTTCACTCATGAGGAACATTTTCTGAAATTCTCTGATGGGGAAGGTTGTAAGACTGAACTACTTGGTTGAACACAAGCCTACCAGAAGCCACTTGTCAGTTATTGCTCCCTCTTCACCACGTGTTACTCGGTGTCATCATAGAGCTCACAAAAAACCTTCTTCACTTTGTCAACAGTTTAGCTAATCACAAACCACAAAACGGAACAACTAGCACAATCCTCTTGATTCCCCTCCGTGCTTCTGTTGCTGTTGTGTGCCATAGTGAAGTTTTGGTTGATGTTGAAACAATGCAGCTGTTGCAATACAGACACTGCTTGCTCTAGTTTCATTGATCTCTATGTTACAGAATGTGAGGAAAGAATGTGCTGAAGGTTGCTGAATGGTTACTAATTCAGTTCTGAAGTATGAACTATAGGTCCAAAAAAGCTTGGAGTGCCCTACAGGAAGCACAAACACCAAGAGTAAAAGGGTCCAAGAAATGAACCCTGAGGAACCCCAGAGGACATAGGCGCACAAGGACAGACCATATGCTCTGCTCATACCAACACATTTCCACAGACCATCTGTTCAAAGAACACCATGATGTTCAGGGTTCAGGCTTCATGGCATTTTCTCTGTAGTCTGTCCCAGTCTGTCAGTCTCTGTTTCTGCTGGTTCTGTCTAAACCTGTCTCCCTCTCTCTCTCTCTCTCTCTCTCAAGTGTTTTTGGGGAGGTATTATGTTGTGCTGGTTCTGTCTAAACCTGTCTCTCTCTCTGTCTGAGCGTTTTGGGGGAGGTATTATGTTGTGCCGGAGTCTCAGGGGATGAAGGCAGCAGAGGGATGATGAATTATTGATGAAAATCTCAGTGTGACCCACTCAGTGTGATTCTTCACCTCACAGAGCTCAGGGTTAACCAGGCAAAATGGAAGAGGAGAGTGGGGGAGGGGATGGATGCACTACATCTAATTCTTATAAATGAATAAAATATTGAGACCTCATTTTAAACTAAACAGAGTTATTTAAAACCTTTCCTTAACTCTAGGTTTTGTCTCAGTTCAAGTTACGAACGAGCTCTGTTCCTATGTCTGCCTGTAAATCAGATTTGTACGCAAGTTGGAACGGCATCAGTGTAGCGTCAGTACAACATCACCCTTACATACACATGTATATGAAAGGGTGATGATTGTTTGTAATAAATAACAACAAAAACATTCCGGAGTTCACAACATTTTCCTTTTTTTGAAATGTTTACCCTTGTTTAGTGTTTTATTTTGAGTTATGATGACTTATTTTAATTTATTTACATATAATATTGATTTATCTTAAAATGGCTATCCTACTGGTTGGTTGTTTGATTTATATTTAGTTAAAATGTTGGACATCACATTTGATTAAATACGATTTAATTGATATATGACATAAAATAGAACTATTTAAAAGTTAAGGTAATCTGTTATTATCCTCAACTTTAGCATTAATGAACGCTACAACCCTACAGATTCCCCTATACATTAAAGATTGTTCAGGTTCACATAATGATGAAGCAAATTCAGATTGAAAAAAGGTTGATGTTTGTTGCTGGTGACTCAAAGGTAAATTCATTTATATCAAACAGAGCTGAAACTCACGAATCGACCAAAATATTTTCCATTTTACGCATCCTTCAGCAGACACACAGTGCATTATTAATGAGACAAGCCTGAAGAGACACACGTTATCAGGGCAGAGAGAGAGACAGAGACACAGAGAGGGAGAGAGAGAGACCGAGACCGAGACCGAGACAGAGACAGAGACAGAGACAGAGACAGAGAGAGGGTTTTCTTGTTTATTTTCTGCATATTCACACACAGGTATTGATCGGTAAAAATGGATTTGGGGCTGCTGAGGCTTTTCTGCTCATTGTGCATATGTGAGAAGATTTGATAGAGAGCATCACCTGTGTCCTTGTTGTGAGAACGACAATAACATTTCTTTCACATTTGTCCTTTTGTCAATCCAAAAATGAACTGCACAGTGAAAAATCTGAACAATAACTATGGATTTCTATGAAGTCTGCAGGGAATACTCATGCACCATTATGGCTCCATGATATGGGGAAAACTCTGATTCAGGATAATTTATTGAATGATGCAATAGCGATATGTGATGCAATAAGTCACACGAAGGTCTGCAATATCAGTGTCTTCAACTGTATATGCTGCCTGCAAGAAAGGAGAGACCATAAATAGACACTGTAGATCGTTGATATATTTTGAAACAATTACTTGAATTACACACACATTTATTTTGAATCGCAAACTTACATTCACTTGCAAGAACAACACAGAGATTATGAACAGCAAAAATGTCTGTGAAGGTTCTCAGTCATCCAGGTCAAATTATCCAAGGAAAGTTCAGCCTGGCAACTAGATTTGCTAGTAAAGGCTTGAAGAAGCGTCACCTCTCAGCCCAAAGACTGCTTTTGTTCTGAACTGAGGAACACAAGTCCAGTTGTCTAAGATGAACTTTCCTTGGACACAGCAACAATCAGACTAACATTCTTTGCAAAGTGACATCTTTATCTGAGTGTGTATCGTCTTACAGAGACTAGCATTTTTGTTTTTAGCACATCTCCACTGTCAGGGGGTAAGGACATTGCAAATAAAATAAGAAACATAATTTGTTATTCTCTTCGCTCTCTGGGGGTTAGTGGGTGATTGGACTTGCTGGCTCCTTTAGGGACCAAATCTTCACTTGTCCCGCTCCCATTCTCCATCTACAGCTGCAAATCACCACTCATCAGCTACTGCAAAGCACTTAGCCCAGCATGTAGTGACATTGTTGGCACGCCAGCAAGGAGTGCTGGTAGGAAAACAAAACTGCATATCAACGGCTATGCATTGTTCTGCAGTTTTTCTCAATCACTTTGGTACATTTCTAGAATCATCCTTAACATTTGCAAAACTGTAGGTGAATTTTCTTGAAGCAATCCGTACTAACAGGAAAGACGTTGCACAGGATTCCTATTTATATTTATTCATTTATTGTAATGCAGAAAACCATACTGGGTAAGATTTCAAAAAATATGTCACTGTGTACACTATACACACTGTATACACACGTTTCAGTATTAATATTTGAAACGTCAACAGAGGTGAAATGGGATAAGAAATCAATAAGTGAAAACCTCACATGTACTTCGCATTATAAAAGTGTTTAGTTTGTTTTAGTTCATAATTAGGGGTCTCCCAAAACATTATGCAGCTTTCAGCACTGACATGTGACAAAAACACATATCCCCTTTTGCTGTCTTACAAAATCTGGGTAACCTCTGGTGAAAATTGTCAAACTCAACGAGTCTTCAACCTGAAAACCAAGGTTTTCATATGACTGTTGTGATTTGCACATTGAAGCACTGGCTACACCATCTAATTCACACAAAATCTATACATGCACACTCACACACACACACACACACACACACACACACACACACACACACACACACACACACAATGATAATGATTGCAGAATATCTCAAAAAGTAGCAAAAGGTCTTCAGATGAAACGTTGAAGGTGACGGGTGGTGTTTGGTCAAGAGGAGGAGAAGAGTTGGTTGCAGATGTAGATCAGAATCCAGGTACAGGAAACTGTTATTGTATAGCTGAGATTATGTTGTTTAACATATTTTCTGTGGTTATGTATATAAAGTAAACACTCACATTTACTGTATGTTGCTGAACATTAACATTTGGAGTTCACTCAGAGGTTTCACACTTCTGCAAAGACCCAAAAGCTCATAGATTGTAGTCAGATTTATCACGTAAATTCATTGTACAGGTGTATTGTGGACATCTTCCTCTGGATCAATATTTATAACTGATGACAAAATTGTGCTCAAACTTTTAAATCATAAATTGATTCTGCTGAATCAGCATCATCGTTGCTGCACATTGGTAGTAGCTGCATTCTCCTTTAGCTTCATCCCGTTCTTCTCTTCCTCCTTCCTCTATTACTGGGCTTCGGTAGTATTCATGTCACACTTCGGATGAAATAACTCCGACAATGGACTGACAATAACCCACGACACGCTGAGCATAACATCAGATTGCAGACTGATGGAATGATCCTGTTAAAAGAAAAACAGATACCATGTCCTCAATCTGAAAATGTTCCTATGGACACAAACAATCAGGAGCAGAAGAAAAAAAGAGAAATATTTGTATGTTATTTAATAATTAAGGTATACAGGGGCAGCTCAATAAATTAGAATCTGGTCGTCTTCCCCATGATTGTGTCGCCGACTGAACCAGACTGAGAGCAATTAAAGGCTCAGGAAACCTCCGCAGGTGATTTGAGTTAATGAGCTGATTAACTTGAGACACTGTGAGGCTACAATATTGAACTTTGTCACAATATTCAAATTTTCTGAGATACTGAACTTGAGGTTTTCATGAGCTGTACGCCATAATCATCAAAATTAAACAAATGAAGGCTTGAAATATTTCACTTTGTGTGTAAAGAATCTATAATATATATATATATTATAATATATATGATACAATATATGAGAGTTTCACTTTTTGAATGGAATTACTGAAATAAATGAACTTTTCCACGACATTCTAATTTATTGAGCTGCACCTGTATTATATTAATAGAAAGCTAACAATGAAGTACATCTTCTAAATAAAGGAAATAGTAATAAGAAAAAAGAATACACAAAAGAAAGAGAAATGTCATAGAAATGTGCTGTGTGCGCACTTTGTATTTGGTTGTTTTCCCATTTTGTCTGTGCTGTCTCCGCTTATTCAGACAGATACACAAACTTCCTGCTCCACTTTCTAGTTGTTGTTTTTATGGTTTCTGTCTTTCTGGATGGACGGCTAGATGAATGGATGGATGTGTGTGTGTGTGTGGGGAGGGACGAGGGGGGGTCGATGTCTGTAATCCCGAGCAGATTAAAAGAGCATTAATACTGGCAAACGATAACATAAATGTTGCTGCGGAGCCAGAACCTCATTGATCTGCAGGAACCTGATCCAGAGCAGTTCCTGGAAGAGAGAGGACAAGAGAGACTGAGAGGGAGAGGGGGGCTGCCTGCAAACATATCTGACTTCTTGTGCATTTTTACGGTTCACATGTTCATGACACAGGCGTGGGTCTCTTGTACATTTCTCTACTAGTTAGCGCTAGTGTTCAAACAGTCTGCGTAAATCTCACGTGTGTGTGTGTTTGGGTGTATTGTATATGTGTGTGTGTGTGTGTGTGTGTGTGTCACAGCACAGCAGCGTTTCAGAGTTTTCCAGGAAATGAAACCCGATCGACTCGTATCTCCGACACTGATCATTCAGAGACAAACATACGCTGAGTGTTTTACCAGGACGTCCCAATATAGATACACACATTTCCCCCCTCTGATCAATCACTGATTACAAAAGCGTATTGATCATAAAAATGATCTTCCTGCTGCTCTGCATGTGAGACAGTGACAATGCTGAGTTAACTCATCATCCATTACTGTGTATGTGTGTTTGTCTTGTCCAAATATTGACTCATCCTCACTGTCAACATGAAAAAGGTCAGAGGTCAGTAAATGTTCTCCAAAAATCTGTCAGAGTTTCTCTTACACTCAACTTCATTTCTGTTTTTATTTCAGTGTTTCTGTTTTTTGACTGAAGATCTTGAGGTCCCAGGTTCGATCCCGGGTTTCGGCAGAAACTACTCATGTCACAATAATGTCATAGTAACCATGGACCAAATGGGTCATTTTAGTAAAAGGCCCATATCTTGGACAAGGAGAGAGCAAGAGCTCTAGACTTTCAACCACATCATCTAGATGGCACTAGGATCATTTGCTGCAAGTTTGGGATTTCGTGACATATCTTGGCGAATATCAGATTTAGAGCTCTAAAATTTAAAAAGACAGCATCTACAGGACACCAGGACTACTTTCTGTAAGTTTGTGGCAAAGTTAATTTTTGGTCCAATTTCCCAAAACGACAGTGTATACATGGACCAAATCGTTTGATTTTCAAAAAAGCCCATATCTTGGCGAATTTCAGATTTAGAGCTCGCAAATTTAAAAAGACAGCGTCTACAGGACACCAGGATTCTTTTCTGTTAGTTTGGGGCAAATTTAATTTTTGGTCCAATTTCCCAAAACGACAGTGTATACATGGACCAAATCGTTTGATTTTCAAAATAGCCCATGTCTTTGGAAATATCAGATTTAGAGCTCTAAACTTTAAAAAGACAGCATCTACAGGACACCAGGACCATTTTCTGTAAGTTTGTGGCAAAGTTAATTTTTGACCCAATTTCCCAAAACAACAGTGTATACATGGACCAAATCGTTCATTCGAGTGAAAAGCCCATATCTTCTCAGATAATATCAGTGTGAGAAATTACAACACGTCAGCCCAAATAGCTTAGTTGGGAGAGCGCTAGACTGAAGATCCAAAGGCCCCCCGTCAATCCCGGGTTTCGGCAGGTATCACAACTGTCACAAAAATATCGCCTGAACCATGCACCAAATCGTTTTCTTTTAAAAAGCCCATATCTTGGCGAATTTCAGATTTAGAGCTCTAAAATTTAAAAAGACAGCGTCTACAGGACACCAGGATTCTTTTCTGTAAGTTTGGAGCAAATTACATTTTTGGTCCAATTTCCCAAAACGACAGTGTATACATGGACCAAATCGTTTGATTTTCTAAAAAGCCCATTTCTTGGAGAATTTCAGATTTAGTGCTCTAAAATTTAAAAAGACAGCATTGACAGGACACCAGGACTATTTTCTGTAAGTTTGGGGCAAGGTTAATTTTTGGTCCAATTTCCCAAAACGACAGTGTATACATGGACCAGATTGTTTGATTTTCCAAATAGCCCATATCTTGGCGAATTTCAGATTTAGAACTCTAAAATATAAAAAGACAGCGTCTACAGGACACCAGGATTCTTTTCTGTAAGTTTGGAGCAAATTTAATTTTTGGTCCAATTTCCCAAAACGACAGTGTATACATGGACCAAATCGTTTGATTTTCAAAATAGCCCATATCTTGACGAATTCCAGATTTAGAGCTATAAAATGTAAAAAGACAGCATCGACAGGACACCAGAACTATTTTCTGTAAGTTTGGGGCAAAGTTAATTTTTGGTCCAATTTCCCAAAACGACAGTGTATACATGGACCAAATGATTTGATTTTCAAAAAGCCCATATCTTGGCAACTATCAGATTTTGAGCTCTAAATTTTTAAAAGACAGCATCTACAGGACACCAGGATTCTTTTCCGTAAGTTTTGAGAATATTGAATTTTTGGTCCAATTTCCCGAAACGACAGTGTATACATGGACCGAATCGTTTGATTTTCAAAATAGCCCATATGTTGACGAATTTCAGATTCAGAACTCTAAAATATAAAAAGACAGCATTTACAGGACACCAGGATTCTTTTCTGTAAGTTTGGGGCAATATTGTTGAGCGCTATGATTAAGACAGATGATATATCGCCGAAATAGCTCAGGGAAAGCGATCCAGAGGTACCTGGTTCAATCCTGGGTTTCGGCAGAAACTACTCATGTCACAATAATGTCAAAGTAACCATGGACCAAATGGGTAATTTCAGTAAAAGGCCCATATCTTGGACAAGGGAAGAGCTAGAGGTCTAGAATTTCAAAAATATCATCTAGATGGCACTACGATCATTTGCTGCATGTTTGGGGCAAATTTAAATTTTGGTCACATTCGGGAGAAATGTCATAGTAACCATGGACCAAATGGGTCTAGAGCTCTAGAATTTCAAAGAATTTCATTTGGAGGGTTAGGGTTAGGGCTTGGAGTTTCGGAGTCATGCTGAGGTTTCAGGCCAGATTTGAACAGAGCCAATAGCACAGTCAGTACAGGACAGTGTATTACACACCAGCTGAAATAATTAACTGCTCTTCTGCAGATGACTCCCTATGCTGTAGTCAATGAGCTGGAAGCTGAAATATGCACCACTGAGCAGCTCATCAAGGATTTCTCCAACCATCAGCTAGACCAGTCTCAATCGTGCACACAATCGATGGCGGACATAGTGGTTCCCCTTGGTGAACATGTCTCCTGGCCATCCTTCGTAAGGGGTCAGAAAAGGCTCTTTGTGAGACCTTTGAAACAGGAGGGCAACTCCATGATTAACTGTTATACTAGTGACCCCTGCATTGAGCAGCCAGACATTTTAATCATTGGCGTTTCAGTCATTAGATTGATATTGATATTGCTGATATTTTAATATTTAATACTGTTTTCTAGTGATTAGTTGTATTGCTTTAGGACATAGAGATTGAGCCCACTGTGCAAACAATTTAGATGATACTACAGTGCTACAGCAACATGATAATTGAAAACATTTGATTGAATGTGCAAATCAAGACTACAAAAAGCTGTAGAGCAAATAAAAGCTAACAGAGAAGAATCAGACAGAGATGGATGCCATCAAACTCCTCTGAGGCCATTTCCCCATCAGCTCGATGACATCACTGAGTCATCAGGGGCTGTGATTGGTCAGCCTGTTTTCCTGGTAAACAAGTGGAGATGCATTACAGTGTGTGTGTGTGCATGCGTGTCAGCAGGGACCTTTGCACGGTGATGTCACCACAGACTGTGTGGTCATCCAGATTATACACCAATAAACCGATACACACAAACACAAAAATAGTCTGATTTACATTATATTGTTATATTTAAGAGATTAAATATAAAGGAAATATGAAAGATTTCCTTATTGACCTCAATAAATATTGAGGTCATCCAAAAGTAGAAAATCAATCTCTTGTAAACAGGAAAAATTGTCATAGGTCTGTAAGCAGTAAAAACTACAAGAGCTCATTTCATGTGTCGGCTACTGTATATTGGTACTGTTTAAGCTTGTCAATATTGATACTTTTGACAATCCCATAACAATAATGAACTAATAATTGAACTTCTGATTACAAATAATTTATTCTAAAAGTTTTCCCTGAACATTGACTCTGAAAACATCAATGAAGGACAAACTAGAAGCCGCATAATCATAACTCCCTTGACTTCAGTTATTACTTTGTCTGTCTATGTGTGTGTGTGTGTGTGCGCGCGCTTTCGAGTGTGTCTATAAGTCTTTTGTTCCATTTCCGGTTATCACAAAACAAGGAGGAAACCATTGTGGTGCATTAAGCACATCCACACACACATGCACACGCACGTGCACACAAGCATAGGAGGCCTGGCATGGAGTCCAGACCTCTAAGTGCTAAGACATCAGGGTGTGTATATGTCTGTAAGTGAGCTGTGATCAAAGAGAGACTCTGATCACATATGATGACATAGCATCAGTATGTACCTGAGCCATATAGGAAACCATCAATCAAAGGTGTGTAGGGACTGATTTTCACCAAATATGTTCAAAACTCCGCCCACTTCAGCCTCCATGGTGCTCTGAGAAGAAAACCTTCAATGTTCCATGTGTCATTTTCTTCATATCAGGGTTTGTATGTTTCTCCAGATCATGATGAAGCATGGAAGAATGTGGCGCCACATAGCAGCCGTGAAGTGTATGATGAAGGGCGACTTTACTACTTAGCCTGCACTTATATGCCCTGTGTGTAATGGATACCAAGACTTAAGTGGTAATGTGCTATAAAAGATAAAGAGAGAGAGAGCTGATGAGGAAGAGAGGTAAAGAATGAAGGAGGGAATGAAAGACAGAGTAAAGGGAGCAGAAAGATAGGAAATAGAAAGAGAGAGGGGAGGAAGATAATGGAGGGGAGTGAAGACAGACAGAGATTAAAGAGATGAGAAGAGGGGAAAAAAAGACAAGCAGACAGATGGAAGAAGAAAGAGAGGAAAGGAGGATGAGATGAAAGGAATGTCATGGAGAAAGGGAAGATGTGGAGGAACACAATAGACAGAGAGTGCCTGCAAGGGAAGAAAAGCAGAGAGAGGTGATGGATGAGACTAAAGAATGATAAAGGAATCAAAACAAAAAATACACACACACACGCACACAAGCAGATACTGAGGGAGGAATGGAGAGTGAAGGAAGGCGATGGAAGGAATGGAAAAAGATGGAGTAGGGTGGAATAATGAGGAAAAAAGAAGACACTGCTTTGTCCAATATTCTCTCTTTCTCATTTGAGCTCTTTAACTTTGCACTCAATCTTGATAAATGCTCTTTTATTCAGCAGTCTGTCACTTCATGCAGTGCTATTTCTTTATTTTAACATTGAACATCTCTCTCTTGCTCTCTCTCTCTCCGTGTTCTTACACCTATGGGGTTTGGTCCAATTCAATTGGACTTGAGTTTGTTTCTCCTGTTGGTCCAGTCTGTTTGGGCTGGTCTGAACACCGGAATCACACAGCCACACTGTGAGCCTGTGGAGAAAGCAGTCTAGGTACGATTCGAGAGTGGTTCCCTTTCTAGTGTGAACATGATCTGCACTTATTCCGGACAAACTGCACAGTGATGTATTGATTTTCTTATTGATCTAGAAACAGAGCGTGTTATGTGTGGTTGAGATTAACTACACTTTTTAGTAGCCGTAGTAAATCGACTGCTGTGAAAAGATGCCAACATATCAGTCTTCAGATGAACATGGTGAAGGTTAACATATGGCAGTATATGTTTAATATGAGCTCCATTCTCCTGTTCAGCTGTCTCAAGATAGCACGTCTTCTTCACTTCATGACAAGCAAAATGTAGTTTTACGCACACTGTCTTCAAGTCATATTGTGGTGGAATTCTTAGGTTTGGTATATTAGTCAAATGAGAACTGTAAGCTAATTTCATTTTTGCTCTATGTTATGTAGTGATCCGTTTCCTTATTTATTGATCCTAGCATGCTTCTTCTTTGACGGCAGATTGTGTCTGTGTGTGCGTGTTTGGTCACTATTTACATGGACATATATGGGCTCTGAACCTGCCACTGTGACTATTTTTCTCTGGGCTACAGTAGGCAAAAGAGCAAGCGAGAGAGAGAGAGAGAGAGAGAGAGAGAGAGAGAGGGGCAGGCAGGTTACAAATGAGATGAGAATCATGAATACAACCACAGAACAATTTGACGATTTTTAGACTGCTTTTTAGCTCAAGTTGGTCATCTTCAGAGATCAATACCGCCACCTGCTGTGACAATATGTCATTACAGTCCCGTGCGTGTGTTTGTGTGTGTGTGTGTGTGCATGTGTGTATTTCTCTGTCTGCATATAGCCTTGTCTGTGTATGTGTGTGTGTGTGAGGTTTCTCTGTCTCACTCACTCTCCCTCTCACTCTCTGTGTTTCTCTGAGTGCCTTTATATGAATGTGTATACATTTTCTGTGTCTATGTATCTGTATGTGTTTCTATCTGTCTGTCTCTCCCTCTGTGTGTGTGTACAACTGAGTTGTCAGTCGGTTTCTCGTCACATAATAGTTCCATTACTCTATTGAGTCTTTCCTGATTCTTATTGATCAGGCAAATCTGACTGGTGCAGACTTAATTCAGGGAGATAATGAAATCAAACACACCCAGACACCCCCCTCCCCAAAAACACAGCAAAGTTGATAAAGAGGGTCCAACAGGGATGATCTGTATTCAGCATTTACTGTAAGTCTGGAGAGGAAAGTACTGCTTCAGGGGAAAACCACACTTTATTCATGAAGTTCTGGTGGTTTTTTGTAGCCCTGTCCAGAGAAGAGCAGACCTCCAGCTCAGTTTATCGCTCTTCCTCTCTGGCTGTGAAGCTCTGTTTCTGGGAAAGGACCGCTTGATTCTCTGCTGAAGTCTTAAAGGGGGTACCAGCTGTCATACTGTCTGTGTAATAACAGTATAGCCCTTCATAGCACTTCAAACTGGCCAGTGCCATAATGCCACTCAGTGGACACTCTGGGTTGTGGTCTTTATTTCACAGAACCTGGAAGTCCCCTTTAGCAATTTTCAGTTTGTCAGTTTGTTTTACATTTTTTTTCTATTTATAGCAATCATCCTTGTGTTGAAGTTCAAATGTGCACAGAAATGATTTATATGTTTGAGATAAATTACGGACACCATCAGTCAAACAAACATGCCTGTCACTCTGTGGCTTCTGATGTAGATTAAATTGTTTCCATGAACACAACTAATGTTAGCGGACTGAGTAGCTTGGTATGAGATTTCATTTGGGTGATTTTTAATTTGATGTCTGTGTGATGATAAGAAAATTGTTTCAGAGATGAGTCTTTCATAACAGTTATGACAGGAAGCTATTGTTGAAGCTGCCACTTTATCTTCATTACATTTCATCTCCCTTTTCTCCCTGTAGCATGCAAACGGAAGGAGCAGGACACGGCTAAAGAGCGCAACAACACACCAAAGAAGTCGCGGCTGGTCTTCACTGACCTGCAGCGGCGCACCTTGCTGGCTATCTTCAAAGAGAACAAGCGCCCCTCCAAGGAGATGCAACTCACCATCTCACAGCAGCTGGGCCTTGAACTGACCACCGTCAGCAACTTCTTCATGAATGCCCGCCGCCGCAGTCTGGACAAATGGATGGACGAGGGAGGCAGCCCCGGAGCCCATTCTTCAGCGTCCAGCACTTGCACCAAAGCGTGATAACAGATGGTCTGGGGGGTAGGGAGGGGAGGAGCAGCAGCTATTGGGGATGGTTAATATAGGGGAGGGTGGGGTTTAGAGGTTCAATCCGATCCAGTTGAAAGTCGCAACCTCAGGAGCGAGGAAGCAAACCAAACTTTTTATATTTTCTTTTTGTTTGTTTGTCGGTTTTGCTTTTTGAGGTGACAAACTGAGAGCGGGGCTGCTCACTGCACACCATGACTTGTTTAAAGCCAAACCACCTTTTTCAGAGTCATCGTCATCATAACACTGATGAAGCTAAAGGGTAAATCTTTACCAAATGCTAACCTCGTTGGAAAGCAGAATCCCTTCCAATCAAACAGTCGATCATCATGCTAACGTTGCCTCTGACAGAAAGCTGACACATGTTCCCCCAAAACCAAAGACTAGAAGATGATGTATATTTTCTATTATGCAATATAAGCTAGCAAATGACCAACCAAATATCAAACTAAACCTTTAGAACTGTAGATGCGCCCAGAGATCTGGGACTTTACTGTGGACAAAGTATTCTGACACTCAAACGACCTCAGAGGGCAGTATTGTGGCTGTTTGGGGGTGGAGAAGAAAAAAAACAGGTTTCGGAGATTGCACAGCCAAGTTGCTAAAAATGTCTTAACTGTCCAATTCAACTAGAGACCAAAAATGGATCATATATTGAGCCATTTCGATCATGATCTCACCAAAGACGTAATTGTACCATTAACAAGACAAAATATGCTTAAGTACATTGTGATTGTTTACTACTCTGCTAAATCTGAAAACTATTCAGTCTAATTCAAGTTTAAATCAACTGCTAATTGATGGCTGGTGGCTGATAATTTGGCTGTGCAGTCTTAGTTTTAATCTTCTTTTTTTTATTACATGTGAATGAAAGTGAATCCACCTTGCAAAATGGTGGATATCTCTTTCTGGACAGAACTGTTCAATTTAACCAAAGAAAGCAATTACCTGAGCTGTTTCAAAGGGGGGAGTGAGATGACAAATATGCAAGCACAAACACACACAAACACACAGGCACACACACAGATCACACACATCGTTCCTCATGTTTTAGCCGACACGCATTACTTAGTGGTCAGTGGAGTATTAGTGTATTCAATACTATAAGAATACGTATAAGATGTATGTGAGCACAATCTTGAAGCACATTTTCTTTGCAATAGAACCGGGTTCTCCACTAAGACTAGTGGTCTTCACACCTTAGAAAACTCAGGATACCATTTTTCTAAACAGCAGCTGAAGAACACTGATATACATCCAAACTGCATCTGTGACTGTGAACTGTACTGCACCAGTTTACACACACGTACCCACACAGTTACTGACACTTAAAAACACACTAACATGTACATACCAGACCGATGCCCAGACTTCCAACACTGCTAAAGGAAACAGTAGCTCCAGGTGACCCTAGCTTCACCCATCAGCCAGGTATAACACCATGTAACCATGTCCATCTAGCTTCCCACTTAGCATCTTAGCATTAGCGCCATCTTTGTGTCAATATTTTCAGTATTAACACTGTTAAAAACAGTCACCTGCAGGCTAAACAAGCAAAAACACACTTTACACTTTAAGCAGCCAGCCCAAAGAGCTCCTCTATGTTATTAAGCCACTGAAAAAAAATTAAGTTCAACTAGCATAAACCAGGAGTTACATGCTAATGAGTAACAAGTCAGATGAGTTTGTGCGTTTGTGTGTTTAATCACTGTTGACAAGGATTCTGGTTAACAAGCACATAGCCGTACGAGCTACAGTTGACCTTCCGCCGTAGGTTGAAGATGCTTTTGGGAAGCTTCCAAATCCATTACAGACCCCTAAAAAACAGAACACAAAACTCCTGTTAGAACCTGCAGGGGATGAACTGTCCAGGCAGATCAGGGCCTTTGTAATAGTTCAAGAGGACAATCTAAAGACGATGCCTGGCAGGTCCATCTCCTCTGGAGTGTCAACAGGCTGATAGACGACAGGTTTCAAACAAATCATCTTAATTAATCTTTCATCTTGGATTCACTACCTATATTCTATAATCTGAGGCAGTGTCAAAGAGACAGAAAGACAAGTGGTCAAAGAGACAGACGGATCCAAATGGAAAGAGGTTTATCTGTATGTCTCCCTGTGTCTCTGTCCTCCTGTCCAACTTCAGTGAGCTTCCATTCAACACCACAAAACACTGTCTGATTGTTACTGTCATACTGTGTAGCCTCAGATAATGTAAATACATACACACCTAGAAAACCTCAGCCATAACCACCTCCCTATCCATTGAGCAACTGTAGTCACCTCATCAATCACTCAAGCTATTGAACCAAAAACCAAACCAAAACCAAAGGGAAGGTGTCAGTCAGCAGCCCCCGCTCTTTAGGGAAAACCCCAGGCTGAGTCCCGGCCTGGTTAGAGGCAAGCCAAAGGCTCTAAGAACAATTTAAAAAATGGACACTTGAGACTTTTTCTATTTATTGACAAATCGAAACCAAAGAAACCTTTTTCTGCACCTAACTGTTCTAACAAAAGGAAAAAAACTAAAGACGGAAGAGAATTATTAACAAAACAAAGAAAAAAAACACGAGTGGTTGTGACGACATCGAGGATGGAAACAACAAGGAGAGGGAGTACTGAAGGAACACCGAAAGAAGATGGAGGACATCTCGGGAGCAGAGAATGAGCTTTGTTCTGCCTGATGTGGTGCCAGGTCGTCTTTAAGGGGGAAGCAGGTTGGGGACTCAAAAGGGTAAAATCCACATGGGAAGGAGGGAAGAAAGGAACCAACAGAGGAAGTTGGCAGCCACTTTCTTCCTTCCGACCCCCCATAAGGCAGAACATTAATGTGTCTCTCACGGTTTAAGAGTGTCTTTAACGTGTGCCTATGCAGTTTTTCAAAGTAAAAAATGGTAAAAAGAACAACAGAAACCTCATCAGCTAACAAACCAAAGATTCACTGTTAACTCCAGTAGCAGTTCCTCACCCCCCGGGAAACCAAAGACAAGTCAACTTTGTGTAAAACAGCGCATCCACGACCACAGTGTGGCGCTGCAGTTCTGTTTCAGGTTTTGCATCTTTCTGCTTTCTTCATTTCCAAATCACCGTTTGAAATGCACTCAGGCTGAACATGGAGTGAACCTGGAGTCTCCTCTTGCTTTATTTGCACAGATTTCACTGTTTGGAGTGCTAGAGTCCTTAGCGGTTAGCATGGACCTTTTGGAATTCAAAATTTGCCAGGAAGTTGTCATATACTTTCCTTTCTATTGAATTATCATCATGCACATTGATGAAGTGAAGTGGAAACTTCTGCAAGGAAAAGATCTCAAAGAATTCCCCTTTAGGCCATGTGTTCATCTCAGTGTGCCAATCTGTTCATGCTTCTCCAAAAGCTTTGACTTTGTGCTACCTGGAATGTTCACCGTATGTTCAGTCTGAGATCATACTTACACCCAAGGCTGATTTTCTTTCTCATCTAGATCTAAAAACATCTTTTGTTTCTTATTTTCCGAGTTTGAAATATTCTATTCTGCATTATTTTTTGGAACTCTCAAATTTAGCTTTGGGTTTCAAAACAAAATTTAAGAATCTGGTTTAATGGCCTCCTCACTTTGGCTCTCTGCTCTCTGACATTCCCAAAGAATGGTCTACCTCCAAAGATTCTTCATCCGGCTTCACCAATCTGGACTCAATTTATAATCTGTACTCAAGATCCAAATATTTTTGTAAATACACAGTGGACTTTTGTTTCACTAATGAAGTTTCTATCCAAACCAAGTCAACCCTTCTAGGCCCATGGCCCAGGTTGTCACTCACAGAATTAGGACTGACTAACATACACATGATCACAATGTGGTGCAGTTTTGGCTGGAAAATGTTTGAAATCACATCTATGAGCGTTACGGCATATTGGGTCATTGCAACCCAATATGGCCATGCTGGAGTAAGAGGAGTATTAGACGCACAAACTCTATCATCGTCATCATCATTCTTTTATAAACCCTTACTAACTCATTCTTTAGGGGGGAGGGGCTTCACTGCTACTCCATACATAACAATAAACAAAGCAAAATCAAAAATATGAAGTCAAGACCTGCTGCGAGAAACTGCTAAATATCGGTCGAATAGCTTTATCGTTTAGTTTTTTTGTCTTTCTGTCTGTAAAGCTTCTAGTCCAAAGAAAGCCTCCACAGATCTGAGCCCCCCATCATGCTGCCATGCCCAATGGAGGGGCAGGGTTTTGGGCTCAGGAGGTGGCAGCCAATTTCCATTCCTTCTAGCAGTTCTGTCTGGATGTAACATGGACTAAACCTGCGAAACCAAAAAATGGGTATGAAACCAAAACCAAAGTCCAAAGAGGTTTTCATTGCTTATTGGTTTGTAAGTACTTAAGAAATGTTTGCTAATACTTATGTGTACTACTTCCACTATGTTGCTATGTTTTTGCAATATAAGTTTTTTTTTTTTAATGAAAAATTATTTTATTTTTTATTTTTAATTGCAATTTAATTGAAGCAATGATTTTGTTCCTAAATCTCCCGCTGAACCCTTTTGACCCTTGATGATGATTTGCTTTGCCAAAGTTTACAAAGTTTACAGTGTTCCCTTTTCTGATGATGTATTTATTTATGAGGTGTTGTAGAACACATTAGTTTTGTATTTAATTATTTAATATTATTTAATTAGATGTAATTTCTTCAGGAATATTTATGAGTATTTAAGAATGTTAGTTGCATCAAAGATGCAGTGCTTCTGTCTGGGCTGTTAATTTATTCTTAGTTAGCTTTACTTTAAGGAGCCGACCAAATGTTGTGTTATGAATGTTTAGACTGTAATGACAGAATAATGTAGAAATTTCAGATTAGACTTATTTCTGAATGTCGACACTTACACTGCTCTCATTCTTTTGCCAATCGAGTTTTGTGACCCAGTTAATGACTTTTCTTTAAAAATGAAAATAATCAATCCTTAAGATAAAGAATGACGGGCGCTGCATCTGTTTTTCTTTTCTTCCCTGCAGCTTTTAATGGCCTAAAATGTCTTATTTTGTTTTAATTGTTTGCATACTGCCGACCATTGTAGAACAGGCAATGAATTTCAGACTGATATAAGAGAGAGAGAGAGATGATCAGGAGGAGTAGAGCCACACGCTGATGAGATGTAAACTGATTCACCAAAGAGAACTGACAGGCTGATACACTGAGTGTGTTTACATTCACAAACCACCCTGGATAACAGATTATTCAGTTCAGATATTAATCGGTCCAGATTATTAAATGATGATGATCACATAAACAAAACAAAAAGGCTTTTGAAAAGTTTATAAAATGACAAAATGAAGCACATCATTTGGTTTTTGTTAGGTATTTATTTAAATCTGGGTTTTTCATCTAAGATCCTCCAAATCTGAATCAAACTTATTGTCATTTATTTGGGAAATAGCACCGGTAGAATCCTTAAGGTGTTTCCAGGTGGTTGCATAAACACACTCACGTGTTCATGAGTAAAGTGAGAATCCCTTAAAGCTAGCTGCTTCCAAGATTGACTTTGTGTGTGTGAGTGTGCGTGTGTGTGTGTGTGTGTGTGTGTGTATGTGTAAAAAGAAAACCTTTCTATGTCAGCAGTGAGAACCAGAGAGACTGTTTCACTGACTTTCCATTTGTCCTTTTAATCGTGTTGATGAAACCAAAGAAACCAAAGATTCTTTTCCTCCTCAGTGCGGTCTGCGCTCAGCCACATGCTTTCCTGATTTTTAAGAACAATGTCACATTTTCCCTCTTTCCTCTTCACTACTTATCTTTTATTTTCCTCTTTCCTTGTTGTGAAGTCTTGCTCTTGAATCCCTGTGTTGTCTGCTCTCCCCAATAGTAAGTGTGAAAGGGGAAGAGGTGCACTGGGGTTGAGTTGGATTAGATGCTGAACATCTGCCTGTGGTGCCACACACAGAAAACATCAAGGATATTATATTTTACGCATTTTCACGCATTTAACCAGTAGCATTGACATTTAAGTCATAGCTATACAATGATCAGATTAGTTTCAAGCTCTGGTGTGAATGTTGGCAAACCGAGATTCGATCTAGAAGCAAGCCTGAAGTTTGGAACACAATCAGAAACACAAAGATCACACAAGACTAAAAATTCTTAGATTAAATGAATATATGATGTTGCCTCAGTGTTATGTAAAGCTCTGCCCAACCCCAAACAAAGAAATCTGTAAGAAGCAAATCAAACTCTATTGATCAGCATGTCAAACACAAGAGTGACCCTGAGAGTGATGATCATAAAAATTTGTCATGAACTGTATGCTGATCACAAAAAAGTCTGTTTGGAAAAGCAATGTGTGCATAAATAATGCTGGAGTGTGGAGATCAAGAGCTGGAATGTGAATAAATGTTCTCTTAGTAAGAATAGAGTGTCACAGAGCTTACTCTACATCTAAACAATGTCAAGATTTCACCTATTTAATCATGGAAAAGGGTGTATTTTCATGAACAGCAGTCATATACCATTGGGACTATGTCTCAGGAAAGCCACATAGGTTCTCTGTGATCCTTTCACCTCCTCCTCACCACCAAATAGCATTCAATCTTCCACTTACGCTACAAGTCACAGAATTTGAGGATCCGTACAAATTACACCCTAACAAGCTGCAATTGTGTTTCCCTATTCACAAACATTTGGCTTCAAATCATTTAGGGATCAGAATGGTGCAGGACATAAAGAATCCCGCCCCCCCCCCGCCCCCCAGCCAGTTTTACACTCCTGCTCTCACGGTTTTGCTTTTCCAGCACTGGCCGCTCCTAAAACAGACGTAGAAAGTGCTTTTGTTGCAAAGTTTGAGATAACCCTGGAAGAGTGCCTTGCTTGAACCAAAACAAAGTTTAAACCTCTCTGTTGTGCTATAAACCTACGATTCCTGTGAAAAATAAATACCTCAGCAGCGCCCCCGCTGGCCGCTGTCCCTGCTGCACAGCCAGCTCAGATGCAGAGTCTCTCCTCTGCCTCTCTGGTGCTTTGCAATGCAATCAGTGCGAAGGCCAGAGTGAATACCAAAGGGTTCCCGTTCTGTTTGGGTCTTCTTTTTCTTTCTTTCTCTCTCTCTTTTTTCTCCCTCTCGCCTAAGCTGCAATTTCCACAATCAGTCTGATTTTCCACTCTCCTGGGTGCACATCACCTTCTAATTTCTGAGGATAAACTGAGTCAGATCCAGTTTTGACGATATGGCAGCAATGAGGGGATGAGTGGGAAATCCAGACAGACAATAATCTGGTTAAAGAATGTTTTTAATTGTCATTGTACATTTGCTTCAAACAAATAGGAATAGCCAACCACAATCATTTCACTTAACCACTTAAGCCCCTTATACGCTGTCTGTAAAAGACCTGGAGTTGTCTCGAATGTTCTCAGTGAAGTACACCTTGATTTGGAAGCAAACACTGGGAATGAAAACTTAATTTTAAAAATCTATGTACTTGAATTATAACTTCACATTAAAGTTTGTCAGAGCTAAAAGTAATTTTGTAAAAAGGCGTTTTGCGACGTCATAGTTATTGAAGTCATAGTCGAAGTCCCATAAATCATACAGAGTTGTTTTTTTAAAGTTTTATTTTGTTGATAATGAACACTTTTACTTTAGACTAATCAACACAAGAATATTCTTATTTCATAATTAACATCACAAACTGTCTAATCATACATATTTTAAAAGGAATTTGTGATTTTGAATACATAATCCTTGTAAATCTGAGCTGATAAATTGCGATCTGTCATAGTCCAAAGATTTCCTCTCACACAGCAGGGCCTTTGAAACAAATGTCAAATATGAATGACAAAAACATATGTTAACCCCTAGTTTGGTGGAATGCAGCTTGTGTCCTCTCACTTCCCTCTTTCTTTCTTTCCTTTCTCCAAATGGTTGCAAAGCTTTAAATGAAGAGTAAACCTGAAGAGGAGCTGTCGGGCATGTGAGCGCAGACCGTGCTCTCTTTACCAAACTGTTGCAGATATACCTCATAGACACTAGTGTTAGGATGATGTTATAATAGCATATGTCATAAATGATTCACTTGCTCTTCTTTCTTTTTTGGTAACTGTGACTTTCAATGAAATGATGTTGGAAAAGCTTTATACATTTTTTTAGTTGTGATTTTTTGTAATAGTTAAAAGGTGCGCTAAAACCAAAAATGAAAAATGCTTGTCTTCTTCTATGCTCTCTCTTGTTGATGTGTAACTGTTTTTTTCTTCATCATCCCCTCACATGCATATTTTGGAATTGGGAATATTAATGATACCAAATGTTATTGTTTTTCACCTTTTCATTCATCATTTGGCTTGAATTCCAACCATGTTTGAATTGATTTTGTGCATAATTCTTTTATGATTTGGTTTAATTCTTTCCTGTGGTGTCAGCAGAGATGAATCAGCACTAGAGCCCAGATTTTGTGCATGAGTATATTTACAATTACCCTGTGATGCATCATGATCCTAATTTAATGCTAATATGATTATATGTTTATGCTCTTATTCCATTTCAGGCACCATATGCTGTAAACTATTCACTGAAAACTTTAAGTTGCATTAGGGATTTGATCTTAAGTTTGGGCAGTGCAGGGCTATGAAAGGATCAATTCCGCCCACACTATCACACATCCTTTGTCCCTGTCTGCTATCTCATTGTTATGCAAATCTCAACGTGTGGAAATACAAAATACTCTTATTTAAGTTTATGCCAAAAATACTGTCTGGATTTAGAAAATATTTGACCAAAACTCTTCCCATACAATATGTTTTTTTTTTTTATAGTTTTGTCTTATTTTTGCTCCGATGTAGGTCTAAAATGAGCAAACACTAGCCTACTTGCATGCATTCATTCAACATGAAACCATACTACCTAGATCATTTGCAAGCTAGCTTGCTATCAAACAAGGTACGAGTCACTGTACTAGCTAGCAAATTGTTAGCTAGCTGCCAAGCTGCATCACAATATCCTGGTTTTATACGAATCTGTGGTAGGATTAAACTGTAAACACATGGATGCCCACATACTGACAAGTTTAAATTTTAATCTCATGATTCTTGCGTCTTAATATAGAGTCTTGCTTTAGCTTTCAGTTTTCTTGTTGCCAAGATAAAACTCTTGGCTGGCCTGACAACCCATACTATATGGCACCCTAGGGTACACTAGAAAACATGGCTTTACTTACTTTGATGCTAAACATGTCTCCATTATTATAAAATGCAATTTAAATTGCAGAAACAGGATTGAGTTGTTACAGCCGAGCAATTTTGTTGATTTACTTCTGGTAAAAGACATCAGTCAACAATCTTCACTGGACTGAAGTGCTGAAAAACAACATAAAATGGAAAACAACACACAGAATCATTTCTCCAAATTGTGAATGTAATGTAAAATGACTCACTCACAACTACGGTAAATGAAAGTGAAAGTTTCAACACTAAAATATTGTTTCAAAATCACGACAATGCCTGTAAACAGTGCTGCACATGAAGTCAAGTGCACACTAGAAGACAGAAGCTTGTCCCTTTAGTTTTCTTTTGCGTTCTGCCCTAGGTCTTAGCTATGGTATGCAGTAATTCATGATAATTGCTCACAAAAGATTTCTCTCACTTCCTGCTATGACCGGGCACTTCCGTCAAAGTACAAATGCTAAAGTTACTTCAGTGTTATCGGAGCAAAACGTAAAACAAGATTAGTGAGGTTACATTAATACAAAAATATACCCTTCCATGTCTCACTTTTATACATCAGTGTTTAAGGAAAGCCACTTAAACTTCCACTTGTCTTCCATTTTTGATTCACTTCAGAGACTCAAGCAATGCCAGAGTGTAACACAACCACAATATAAACACAAGCAACAAACATTACAACCTACACAACAGCTTATGTTCCGGCAACATTCCCTAAAGATTCCCATTTGGTAATGTGTATTGGTTGGCTGGTTTCATTGAGAGTTCCATACATTTTCTGATCGATTGACAAATATCTCATGACTTAACAAAAACAAGTATATTTAACAGGCTTTAGGGGACTCACTCAGTTTGTCAAAAATTATCATGTTCAATTCGATGACCAACTATGCAAACGATTAGCTTAAAGTAACTCCACGAAAATGTCAAATTTGGATGCAAAATTTCCAGATAAATTTCAGTGGGTAGACGTAGTAGGTGCCGAAATAGTGTGAAACTACACTTTTTGTGATTAACCGGATTTGGCTTCATTAGAGACTTTTGTGTTTAAAAATGCTGAACTAAAGTATGTGTTAATGTGGGATTATAAACTTAATTTAGATAATTGTTCTTTACCTATGGTCACATTGCAATGTGTCAGTGCTCCCATTACATTTATGCTTGTATGTGGTCAAGTTACCACATAATGAAATCAATGTAATATTTACACATTTTGATAACAACAACAGTCAGTATTAATCTTACAGTAGTTTGAAACTCCAAGATCAGCAAGACCAGGGTTTAAGAATTAGAGTCACTGTAATCAAAATGCAATAATCCTCAAACATCTTTGATCTGCTTTCCTGCCAAAACATCACCAAACCCTTCACAGTACTTCCCAGCTGTTTACCGAGCCTTTGTTTTGTTCTCGTTGATTTGTTTTGACTTTCATTTTTAAATCTTTCTTTCACAGTTGTCATACAGTAATCCCATCTTCAAATCTAATGATGCATTTTTATTTTCTACAATTGGTTGGAACAGAAAAAGAGAGGTGACTGAACTTGTGGTTATGGAATTAAACGATGATCAAACATGATGGAGATATATGGAGAATTAATGTTGTTCCACTCTATGTATAAAACAAAAAACCAATAAAGAAATCACAATGGTCCTATCCATGAACAATTGATCCTCGTGTGATTTTGTTTTTTGTTTGTTTTTGCAGAACATAGTTTTTTCAACGTTTTTCATCGTGCCAAATTTGACCTAAACCCAAATGTGTTCCTTCTATCAAAAAATCCCATCCTCCAGCTCCTCACTGTAGGAATGTAGGAAGCTATATTCCATCCCACACCACTGGCCCTTTTTCTCCCTCCCCTGTATTTCCCATTTTTCTTTCTCTGCCATACAGCTCCTTTCTCTCATCAATCCAACTCATCTCATCTCATCCTCCTCCTCCTCTGCCCTGTAATCACCCTATCCCATTCTCTCGCTCTTCTCCCTCTCCCTCTCTCTGTTGCCAGGGAAACAGCAGTCCATCCTGTAGGTGTTAATCTAGTGATATTGTCTTTCCATTACCTGTGGGTTAGATGGGATAAGGAGGACAAAGCGTGTGAAACCAAAGAGACACACACTTTAAATTGTCTGTGAAACATTGGTCTTCATTAAGGAACTCAACAGTGACCTCACAGCTGCCAATACATGTTAATTGGAACGATAACTTGCTCACTTGTTGCATCCATTGTTCTTACAACATTCCTCCCCCGGGTGAGATCAGGCTCACTGTGAAATGAAGCAGTTCACACTGCATGAGTGAGATGGTCTGCTCCAGACACAGACACAGCTAATATGTACATATATACTATATGTACATATGCGCTTCCTACTCAAATGAATATGCGGTCCGTGAAACAAATGACAAAAGCTGAGTGGTTTGGGGCTGAGGGAGTAGGAGCGCAAAAGAGGGATGACACTATACAGAGAGTAGTGGAAGCCATGCAGCAAGGGAAGTGGCCAAGGGATAAAGAGACAGACACTGAAATGATGAAGCAAGATATAGGTCGTCTTGTGTTAAAAGATGGACTGCTTCAAAGGGTGAGCAAGAAATTCTCTGGTGAGCCGGTAACCCAGCTTGTACTGCCTGCTGAGTTCCGAGGAGCTGTCTCCTTACATGATGACATCGGTCATTTAGGAGTGGAGCAGAAAAAACCTGCTACGGGGTAGGTACTGTCCTTGATGGCGTCCAATGCAGAAAAATATGTCAAGAACTGTGGGGGAGTGTGTAATGCGTAAGACCCCTTGCAAAAATGCAGCACTCTTACATCAAATAGGAAGCAGTGGTTTGGTCTGCAAAGATTTGAGTGAGGGAGTTTCCATTTTACTGACATTGGAAACCGGGTGTTTCTGAGAAACCTGGGACACAAGCTTGAAAGTCGCAGGAAGTCTATGCCTATGTGATGGAAGGAAAACCAGCCAACTTACCTGTCTACCAAGTGAAACCCGAAGGAGGTAGAAAATGAGGTCAAAGCTGGTGAAGAATCACCAGTGAGACCTAAGACACGTCTACTCATGAGGAGCAGACGTCAAAGGAAGCGCGAAGAGACCCCTGAACTGGGACAAGATGAATGGAATGGAATGGAAAGGAAAAGGACTCATAGAAGCTTTCAGTGCACTATGTTGAACTCCAGGATGTACGTTTCAGAAATAAAGAAGATGAGCCATCTGTCCACGATCAAAGTCATGGTGAAGAAGAAGACAGCAGTAAGGAAAGTTACCCTACGATCAAGGACAATCAGGACTGCATTCAGCAGCCACCATACTCGCCTGATTTAGCCCGTCAGACTTTCATCTTTTCCCAAATATGAAAAAGGATTTCATTAGAACCTGCAGTCTCCAGCTGCAGATTATTTTATTTGGACACCCAGAAAAGGACCTCTTATCCTTCTCTCTCTCCCTCTCTCTCTAAATCAATTGTCGTCCTCTCTATAGGTCACAAGGTTTCCGTCATTGGCGCCTTGGCTTTTCAATTACCTGCAGCCCCAACAAACACATACACGTACACACACCTTTCATCCTGAACAGCCCCTTCCCCCTGAGTTGCTGGATGGAATGAAGGGAAGTGAAAGATTTGATGTGCACTGAAAGGGAGAGATGAGAAGAGGGCAAGAGAAAGAACAAGAAAGAACCTCTGAGGATATAAAAGGTGAAAAGGGAAAGAAGGACAGAAGGGAAGGAGGAGATGAGTGGTTAGAAAAAAAGAGTAAAGATGTCCAAGAGAGGTGATAGAAACAAGGAGAGAGGAGAGGAGAGAAAAGGATGAATAGGAGGGCAAAATGGGCAGAGGGAAGAAAATATGGATGGGGGAAGAGAAAATGGATACGGAAGGAGGTGAGAAAGGGAAAAGTAGGAAAGGATGGAAGAAAGGATTGGGTAAGGAGGAGAAAGCAAAGACCCTTATTTCACAGAAGATAAAAGGGAAGACGAAAAACAAGGGGTGAAAGGAAAAAGGTGAAAGGATAAAAGGTGAAGACGACAGAGAAAGAGGAGGAGAGAACAAAAGAGGAGTGCATGGCTCTGCCCCTCAGGGGTTATCGGGTCGTGGACAGCCAATCTCTCTCAGATTAATCAACAGCACAGAGGTGATTGCAAAACCACAGGGGACTGCGGAGAAAAAAAGGTGGAGGGAGGAGCAGGGTGGGATAGGAAAGAATCAGACGGTGCGTGTCTGGTAGTGGGAGAGCAAGCGAAGAAGATTGGAAAAGAGGAGGACAAATGGGAGGGATTGGAAAAGAGGAGAGGAGAAAGGGGTAAGATGGACTGGACAGTTGAGGGGGAAAAGGAAGATGAGGAAGAGCAGATGTGAACGGATGAGAGAGAGGGTAGAGGTAGAAAAGGGCAGAGAAGAGAGAATGTGGTGAAGAAATGAGGAAGGAAATCAGAGGAGAACCAAATCACGATACATCAGTATAATGTATTGAAAGAACGGTTATAGGAATCAAGGAATGTTGAGAGAAGGTAGAAACAAAGAAAGAGGGGAAAACAAACAAACACTTCAGTTCTCTCTCTGTATTCAATTTATTTTAAGGAAGACCTTTAATTATCATACTATTAAAAAAACAGTGTTGATGTTCAAACAGCAGAGAGCGCTGTTTGCATAAGTAAACCAGCAATAAAAACTGTAAACTGGAATTAGACACACACACACACACACACACACACACACAAACACACGAATCAAAGTCAAATACATGTTGAGTGAGTGACACAAACCCAGAGAGAACTATCCAGAGCAAAAGGCACATTGTCATGACAACGGGGCAAATCAATTAGCTTTCAACTGTAAACTTTTCAGTTTTCCCTTTTGATCATTTACAGCTAACTACTAAAGCCTTTTGTAACAAAGTAAAATAAAACATCTCATTCCTAACTTATTGACCAATAGCAGGTGGTTTTTCATATTTGACTTACAGCTTAAGCTTAAACTGGTCCAGGCAGAAATCACTCCTATTAAGTCTCAATCTCTTTATGCTTGTGTTTGAAGGGCACAGGCTCTGCTACTTATTAATATATTTCTAAAAAGAATAATTGGCTACAGCATGTTATTTTGGAAGAGTCAGTTCATTGATATAATAAAAAAAAGAAAAACGATAAAGGTTTGAGTAGTGGCTGGAATGAGGTCGGTTAAACGCCTCCTGACGGACACCAGAGACAAAACAGACACCGACACAAACAAACTTATAAATATGATTCATCCCACTTTCTCTTGTGCGTTATAATCAAGTTTAAGTGACAGCGGACGACAAAGACTGCATTATTGTTTGTGAGCATCTATGCGAGTTTCTGGCTGGAGAAGAAGGCCTTGGTCTGTCCGCATGTGGGGTTGGTGCACAGCGGGCAGCGGAGAGTCAGCTGGCGGGAACAGGGCTCGTTTGACCTCAGGTGAGACTGAACCAGGTCTGCAAGAGCCTGTAAGGGGTGAACCACATTCAGAGAGAGGGGGGGTGTCAATCACAACTTACTGCTATTGCTACTGTAATTTGTAACTCTGGTGATTTATGATCTTTCTTCTTTTACCAGCTACAGAGAAACTACAACCACGGCCCGGAAAGCATCCTTCAGTAACTACCGAGGAATCGTCCTCTAGGTATTGATTCACATGCACACTCAACTGTGTGAGTGTGGCAGGTTTGACCAACCAGTTCACTTCTACTGGAGTCAGTTATAAAGCGTTCAATCGATCTGCCCCCTGCCTGGAACTAGTACGAGGGGAAACTGAAGGAAAGAAGGAAGCAAGAGGGAGAGGGGAGGATGGGGGAATCCATTAATTGACCTCCTCCTTCTCCTCCCGGAGTTTACTTTCTTCACAGACACGTTCATCCGTCTATTAGAAATCTGACTGTTTTCCTTCCTTTCTTTCTTATAGACACATTTTCCTTCTTCCTCCATCGTTATTTCTGTTCTACTAATTCATCCTTCTGTCTTTAGCTCCCTGTTGTTTTTACATTATGAATTGTTTGACAACATTTCATTTTGCTGCTTAATTTGCTACTTTTCTGTTATTCATTCAAGGGTTGACTAATAAATATGGAGGTGTGTGTGTGTGTGTGTGTGTGTGTGTGTGTGTGTGTGTGTCTGTGTCACAGCGAAACCTACCTTCATAAATAGAGGGTTCCCATTTAACGACTCTGCTCTCCTGATGTTCTCCACCCCACACTAAAGACAAAAAGAAAGAGACACACAGCAGGAACCGTATTAAGTCACATTATAAGTGAGCAGAGGAAAGCTTAATTATCCAAATGGTGACAATAATAATCATAAAAAGATAATTTTAAACCGACATACTGGCTAGACATGATACATTATAATATATACAGGTGCAGCTCAATGAATTAGAATATTATGGAAAAGTTCATTTATTTCAGTAATGCAATTCAAAAAGTGAAACTCTCATATATTATAGATTCATTACAGACAAAGTGAAATATTTCAAGCCTTTATTTGTCTTAATTTTGACAATTATGGCTTACAGAACAAAAAATTTGAATATTGTGGAAAGTTCAATATTGTAGCCTCACAGTGTCTCACTCTAATCAGCTCATTAACTCAAATCACCTGCTGAGGTTTCCTGAGCCTTGAGTTGTCTCTCAGTCTGGTTCAGGGGGAGGACGACCATAATCTAATTTATTGAGCTGCACCTGTATATATTATATCATATATGATATTTGCTATTTGCTTGCCAACATGAGTAGGATTGCAACTCCATTCATAAAGGTTATCTTTCCTTATTAACTAGCACACAACGTTTTCTTGCAACATGTCAGCGGTGATGATCATTTCAATACAAAACCTATCAAATGTCCAAATTCTTTCAGACTAATTATGAACTTTCTTGCTATATAAAATTGCATCTTTGTAGATCGTATCTAGACATATTAAGTTCATTGGATCATTTTCACATTTGTTGCACGGTTAAAAAAACACTCATTGGCCTCTGTTTACTCCAAATCTCACTCCAAACTGTACAGATTGTGCGGACAGAGAGTGTTTCCTTCTCACCTCCTCCCCCAGCACTTGTCCGTACTCGATGTCCAGCTCGTGTAGTGTCTCTATGTGGTCGGACGTGAAGGCGATGGGCACCAGCAGGAGGTTCTTCTTCCCTCGTTCGCACAGACCTCTGATCACGTCATCAGTCTGGGGGCCGAGCCACGACATGGGGCCCACCTGAGGGAGACAATCATAGAAGATGAAAAGAGCTACATTTCATTCTGCTGAGAAATCAAAACAATCCAGAGCAGAAATGTCCCGGTGCAACATCACCGCCTCACCGCACTGCTGCCTCTTAAACAAAGTGACATTTTGGATTTAGAAACTGAACCACAACAACAAATGCTTTTGTTGGCTGTGTGCGTGTGTGTGTGCACTGACCTTCGACTGCCACACCAATCTGTATGGGTTACAGTGTCCCAATCTTTCCATCACTCTCTGAACTGTAGCTCCAACTTCCTGAGGATATGGGTCACCCCTATTCACAACCTACACACACACACACACACAGTATATCAAAAACAAATATCTATAACTGCACAAGAGAATATGTTAAGTACTACAGGACTTACAGCCATAGGAAGTGAATGTGCTGAGAAGAGAATGACAACGTCGTTTCGTTTGTCTTCTGGAAACTTCAGCAGCTCGTTTCTGACATGATCTGCAAAACACTGAACACACACACACCAATGATCCAGACTGGGTATGTGCTTTCTTGAACATTGATGTCATTTGCTGCATCTTTTATAATTATGAAACCTTTTCTTAAATTTGTTTCTTCTGAATCAGAATTTTTGAATGTGGATTAATGAGTTAGGAGGATTTAATCGTCTGATGATTGGGTTCTTCAAACATTTATTGAAGTTGCTATTACAGCAACACATCCTGAACTCAAACCTGCTTGGGGAGCGGATTTATTCAATCCAATTAGGGTCGGATCAAAGCGTGAAAAAAAACACTCCCACTCTGATTCAAAGAGAACAACTAACTAACATTGGTACAATAATGATAAGTGATAATAATTCAGAGGGGAATAGTGACAACAGAAAGGATCACCACCACCAAAGACCATCATTTAACACATAATAAACATAATAAACTACTGTTAACCCTTCCTAACCCCTGATGAATAGTATTACTGTCAAATTTTTGACTTGCTGACTTAGTAAAGGAGGTTCAGTTTTACAGTTAAGCATGTTTATCTGTGTGTGCTGCTAACCTCCACCAGTAGAGGGTGTGTGGGCCAACGGTCGATGACACTCCAGGGCATTTTGGGCCTCTCCTTTCTGTCACTATAGTAACGGTATATGGCATTCAAACTGCTTCCTGTTCCCAAAAAAAAAACAAATATTAAAAACATAAACAGATCCATGATGACAAAAATCTCAATGAGAAGAAGCTTTACTGCGGGGCTGGAAGTGTTGGCACCTTACTGTTGGATATGCAGTGACCACTTCATTTTGAATGAAAAGCCACAATCAGTGGAGTCCCTCAGGGCACAGAACATTGAGGTGAACTGTGCCATGTGGAACGTCAACCATGCTAGTAAGTTGTGTGAACTTTACCTGTGGTGGAGCAGCTGTACTGTGGATACTGTGTGAACGCCACAGCTCTCTCCACTTCGTCTTTCTCCATCTCCTCTATCGCCTCTTCTGTCAGAGGGTGAACGTACCGAAAACCTATATAGAACTTATGGGGAGCTGAAGAGAGAGAAGAGAGGGTAGAAATCTAAACGATTCTATTCTATAAAACAAACAATTACTTTTTGCTGTCCACACTGGAATGAACATGCCAATGAACACACTTCCTAAAACACCACACACACATTGTCTTTCATAACAGTCTGTGGTCCTATGATAGCTCCCCAAAGCCAGTGACTTGTTGTGTTACTAGTGAGGGGCCAGAGGTACAAAGACGTACAAAAGTTTTGCCTGCACAAAGAATGCGAAATCTCTTTGTGTTGAGACATACAGTGAAGGTTCTGTGAAGTCTTTTAGTGTTTACGTTCCAAGCAGCTGTCATCGCCTTTTCTTTCTGTATAGTCATGGTAGTATGAATGGTGTAACAGTAGTGGTGTTTTTTCTGTTTCTATCAGTTTCCAAGCTGTTCTCTGTTTGTTGTTATCAGCGATGTGTACTGCAGACACTCCTTCAACGAGTCTCTATCTGCTTCTAACAACTCCACCCTTCTGGTAACAGCAGGTTCAGCCCATGTACATGCTGATGAACTTAAAAAACCGAGTTCACTTCAAAACAGTGTTTAAGTGCCAAAGTCAGACTTGAGTCAGAAATTTGAGGACTTGAGACTCACTTGACTAATTGACATCATTGTAATTCCAGGTAATCATATTTGCCAAGTGTTGATCTCACCTGTTTCAGGACTCATCTGGTCCAGCAGCTTCACCATGCCTTCTCCCTGCATGGAGGTCCAGTGTTTGATGGGCGAGCCCCCCCCTATCTTGCTGTACTGCTCCTGGATCTTAGGTGTACGACGCTTGGCAATCAATGGGCCGAGCTTACTGTTGATGACAGAGTCGTCGCAGAGTTACAGCAAGCACACCCTCCATTTTTGCACTGTATGAAATTGATAGTTTCTCCTGTTGGAGCCAAATTGACACAAATATTTTTAAAATGAAATGAGTGTTTGCTGCGTACTTCTGCACAGGAAGTTTCATCAGGTCTGTGTCCAAGAACAGACGCAACAGGAAGTCGTGAACGTCCCCAAGTTTTGCGGGGCCTCCCATGTTCAGCATCAGGATGCCAGTTTTAGGTTTCCTATAGACAAAGGGGATAGATCAGCAAAAAACATCAATCAATGGATAATGGATCAATTAATTGAATCAATGGAGGGTTTCGTCATTTTATATCTTTAACCCGTTTTTTGTATCCTTTAATAAATTTTATTTTGATTATAAATGTATACATATGTTAGACTTAATGTGAATATTCATGCTAGGTTATTTATTTTGTGGTAAATGCCTTATTTTGCTATACACAATAAGATATATATATAAGATTATAACAGTTTTTCATTTGTTGGGAGTAAATGTTTGGTACTATTTCATGTATATTGTATGCTGACCAACTGTATGTGTGTATTGTGTAAATAGGTTTCCTGCTTCCTGGTGGTTGGTTGAGGAAGGAGGAAACGTGGCTCCTATACTGTGTTTCAAAGGTTTCAGAACAAAAAGAAAGTGTGTATTGTGTTAGTTTGTGTTACCTGTTCTCCTGGGTATCTGGGGCTGTGGTCTGAGCTAAAGCCGCAGCAGTAGATTGTCTCCTCACACTCAGACAGACACTGCTCCGAGTGACTGAGGAGAAAAAACGGTGAATTACTTCATCATCTACTTGTTAACCATCCATCTGACCCATATATTATCTGTTTATTAATTCAATAAACAACCACTACGTGAGCATGTTCACTGTCTTTTTCTATGAAATATTATTGAGTTTAATTACTTTAGTGATTTTAACTGGTATTTAAAGAAAACAAGCAATGGAGAAATTAGAGTTCAGCAATTTGATGATGGGGATTTCTGATTTTTCCAAAATGCTTAATCAAAAACCTAAATATCTGTAGTTATATTGGCACCTGAGATTCAACCCAAACCACCTAAAAGACAGAAAGAAGAAGCTCGATGGATCATGAACTTTTTTTTCTGTGTTAGTTAAGAGTTTAAATCCATAAATCATCTGTAAATGTGTAGTTTGAGTTGTAGTACACTGAATCGCCACCAAGAGGCTGTGTAATTACGCAAGTTCGCGGTACGGGAATTGTGCAATTTCGTGTAAATTCTGACGTTACTAATTACTTTAAGCATTAATAAGAATCATTGGGCATTAACGTTCCGCAGCCTATTCCAAAAGGCGAGTTTTAGAAAATGACGAAGGATTAATATTAAATGGTAAACCTAAGGAACCGACTACCTGCGTCAAATCACCGAAAGAAATGCCGACAGCGCATCGGAAATGCTACTTTGATCTGCAAAATAAGACACAGAATTTCTCACCTCAGAAAACGTTTTGACTTAAACGACAACCAATCGAAAGTGATTTAAAAAAGGGACACTGTTTAAGTGGCTTTGATTAACACTCTACTTTACTAATGTAAATAGCTGTGAAATAATTCAAATGCTTCGAAATACGCTACAATGTTAAAGGAGCGATTTAAAATGATCTCACCGGAAGTCCACTTTGCGCGTTCTGGATACCTCAACACGAATGGCAACATTAATGTCAAAGTCAGCCGCACGTTTTTCTTAACACAGCCCAACTTATAGCTGATAACAGACTGACGACACAAGTGTAAGACAGAGTTTATTCTGCCACATCGAATGCTGACTCAAAATCCTAAATATTACGCTTTTCTGGATTCTGCTAATGCGGCTACATTAGCTCAGAAACACTTACTGTGGACTAGGCGGCACGCTCTGCCTAGGACGGACACCATGTTGGCTTCCTCTTACACGTCCGATATAGTCGTTTTTCCCGTGGAGATGGAGGCCGGTAGCTCCCTGAGAGGCAGCGTTTCACCTCGCTGTGTTGCTGTGAGAGTCACTGGCTACGCCGGGGTGTCAGCTAAAGTGGCTTGAGCTCCGCCCAATGTCAGGGCTAGCACGATCAAGTTGGTGTCCAGAAAGTCTTACTTCCGTTTTGGCATTGCGACGCAACGATGTCGAGAATATTAGTTTGTGGGAAATAAAAAATATATTTTGCCTGTCATAACATTCATTCAGTCATTTTGACTTCATTTCTGTGTCAAATTTGAAAATCACAATGGAAAAATATTTTCGATCGCCCCTCAAAAAGGAAACACCAAGCAATTTGTAGGTGGACATTGGATACTTTATTGCTACGATAAAGGTATTTCATTGTGTGTCAGTGTTTAGTCAGAGTTCACCTGAACCCAACCCTGTCAATCATTGAGTAACAAAACATTTCTAGCCATTTCAAGGTCCAAAGATGACTTTAACTTTGAAATTCTCCAAAATGTTAGAAAAAATACTCACTTTTGTTCAGTGTGTAGTTATACAGTTGCCCTGACCACAACCATGTCAGTTATTGTGAGTAATTATTTGGTCACTTTATTTTGAAAAACGGACAGTAATTTGTGTATGCCTACGCTAACTTCGTAAAGCTCCGTTTCAACATATTTACCGTAAAGGCGAGAATACGCGTGTAAGTGCGGCTGATCTGATAGCGGAGTTTCAGATGAAGGCTGGCTTGAGTTATAAATTGGCTGATTTATCTGCGATTGCTGCGACAAGTTTTAATGTTTTTTTTTTGGTTGTTTCATGCTGTAGTTTTTATTATATAATGTGAATTCTGTCTGTAGGACGTCAAATCCGTACAGTACAGACACACAAGCGTGTGTGACTGAATATCTGACAATGTTTTATCATTTCAAAGTCCAAATAAAAATGAATAAAACAAAAACGACATTTAATTTTTTTTACCTAAAACAAAAATAAAACGTAAAAAAACAGACCGATTCAGAAATATAAAAACAAAAAAAAATTAATTATATTGTTATATTTTAGTGTATTCATAAATTGTTTTGCTTTTTTGAAACAACAAAGATGGTACAGGAACATGGTTCTTCCTTCATGTAAAACTCAATGTGGACACAATACACAATACAAACAACTTGCTTGTTTTATGGCGAAGCAAAGAAAAACACTGATACAACCGTCTACTTTCATTCCATTTTACTGAAGCAACCAGATTGGACTTGAACATGAAGTGCATGAAAATCTTGATTATTTTATATTTTTACCATAACATCAGATTTAGAGCTTACAGAGCAGCGGAACTGCCGCCACATCAACACAAAGCTGTTTGTTTGTTCAGGGTCGGCACCGCTGGATGAATCGCGGGTAAAGGCAGACGTCTCGGATGTGATGTCTGTTCAGCAGCCAGGTGAGGAAGCGCTCCAGACCCAGACCGTAACCGCCATGAGGACACGAGCCAAACTTCCTCTGAAACACAGAAACACACATGCATCTTTATGTGTTTTTACATTATAATTGTGTCAAACATGACCACTGTGTACTTGCAATTTCAGGAATGGTGCTCATTACAGCTTCAGACAAACACACGCCGCTCTCCTATTATAGTAGTAAGAAAATGAGTGTTACCTGGTCAGTGTACCAGTAATAAGGTGTTGGGTCGATTCCTTCTCTCTTGTAACCTTCTAGCAGCTCTTCGGCGTCCCAAATACGCATCGAGCCTCCAACAATCTCACCAACGTTTGGCATCAACACATCCACCTGCAGAAGAGGGAGACGGATGACAGAGAGGGAGATGAACAGGGGGGACGGAAAGCGACACGAGTCAGAAGAGTGAAGACCAACAGTGAGACAAACACTAAGACTCAGCCAACTTGTTTTGTGTTTTTCATACCGACTCGGTGAGGCGTTGGTCCTCAGGACAGCGCTGCATGTAGAAAGATTTGATCTCTGCCGGGAAGCGACACAACAGGATTGTCTCATTGAAGGCATCTGTCATCAACCTCTCTGGAGCCTCGGGGATGTCCTGAGAGACAGACAGAGAGGGAGAGAGGGAGGGAAAAGTCAAAGAGGGGGAGAGCCATGGTGACAGAGAGACAGACAGATTTACATGAAAATATCAGAATGTTGTCGTTTTTCTTTCTTCCCAATTCAAGCTTGGTTCTCTTGGACAGAAATGTGTAGAGATAAATTCATCGTACCTCTCCAAATTCATAGTAACTTCCATCGTCCTTCTTGATATCGTGCTCTCTGAGCCACTCGATGGCCTCAGAGTAGTTCATCCTCTTAAATGGCCTCTTGGGCGGCTGAAAGTTCTGGGACAAAACAATCACAAAATATCAGAGCAAACCAGAGCAAAGTATCTCCGAACATTCAAATATTGTGGAAAAAGTTCAATATTGTAGCCTCAGGGTGTCCCACTCTAATCAGCTCATTTACTCAAATCACCTGCTGAGGTTTCCTGAGCCTTTAATTGTCTCTCAGTCTGGTTCAGTAGGCGACACAATCATGGGGAAGACGACCAGATTCTAATTTATTAAGCTGCACCTTGTATATGAATGAACTAAATGGCCTTACGGGGTTGATGTCGTAGAGCAGCTGAGCGGCGGGGGATTTGAGCACTCGGTCGACCACGTCACACACCAGGTCCTCCAGTCTATTCAGCAGGTCATCGAATGTTATGAAGGGACACTCGGCCTCGATGTGAGTGTACCTGGACACAGTTGGTTTCCCCTTTTAATAATTCAGCATGTTATCAAGCCTTCCCTGTACTGTAAAGGCAATAAAGTGAGCAAGGCAAAGGCATGAGGGTACACTCACTCCGAGAGGTGGCGGCGGGTACGGGACTGTTCGGCCCGGTACGACTGGGCGATGCAGAATGTGTCTCCGAGCGCGGGTATGCAGGTCTCCAGATAGAGCTGGGAGGACTGCGTCAGGTAGGCCTCCTCGCCAAAGTAGTTCAGGTTAAAGAGGGTGGAGCCGCCCTCCACTTGAGTCTGCACCAGCGTGGGAGGAGTGATCTACACACAGACGAACACAAAAAGCACAACAAGGTCAGACTGCAAAATCAAACCACTGAAGTACTTGGGAGTTCGGAGGCAGATTGAGGGGGCGGGGCTTCACCTCATAGTATCCGCGGCTGAAGAGGTGGTCTCTGAAGCACTGCGTGACCGTGGATCTCACTCGTAGGATTTTGGACACGTTCTCGCCTCTGATCAGCATGTGGCGGTTGTTCAGCTGAACGTCCACGTCAGACTCTTCGTTCAGCAGGTTGTCGGCCCCGCCTGCTGGAGCTAAGCCAATCAGCTCCCAGAAGTCGCAGTGCAGCTCGTGACCACCGGGTGCCTGAAAGAAGAAAACAAATACTATTTCTAATCTTGTATTTAAATAGGGAAGGGGAAGACAGATACAACTACAAGAGGAAACTATAATGAAAGAAATATGACATAAAGACTGGATTAGATTAGTGTGTTGAATGATGAGAAGCTGGGAGACAGAGCATTCTTGTAACCGCACGTATGGATGTGCCGTCCTGAAGGAGCTGGACTACCTGTGCAACCTGATTGGGCTGCAGGTGCCGCCCCATGCTTCCAGTAGTGACAAGGAAACACTTGCACACATCTATTTTTAGATGCAAATGCAAGAGAAGCGCTCATACTCTCTTCCCTCACCTTTTTCTAAATCAAAAACAATCTCCACAATATCCCAGAACTGTATGCTCACTGTCCCGTCAAATGCTTTCTTCAATACTTGATATACAGTATGTGACATTGTGTATTAGTGCTTTACCTGTTTTCCCTCGGGAACAGGAGTGACAACCCCATACAGAGCCACGGTGCTCTCTGTGGACAACACCAGCCCGTTATAGCACTGACACTGAAAAACACACAACACAATAACATTATAAAGGAAGTACCGTCACCTATGTCACCGTACAGAGGTACTGATGACATCACCTTCTGGATCAATCTCATCTTTTCTTACTTATGCTACAATAATTGGATAGAGGTGTGTGTTTGTGTGTCTGTTTCAGTTTCTGGAAGGCCCAGAAGCTGAAAGAATGGAGGGCCAGGTCAATTTCCAGGTCACTTAAGTCTTTCTTTCTGAGATATCCTGTTGACTGACAGACAGACACAAGGGAAACAGAACCTCCATGGTTTCAAGGCAGAGGAAGGAGATTTTAGGTACCAGTTTATCAGACAGGACAGACTGCAGGAAACCAGTTCCATCTCTCAGCACGATGAACATCAGGTTCTTTCCTGTTAGGGGACAGATCAGTCAAAATATTCAGTCCTGTTCAAGCACAACATATGTTTAATTGATATGCAATTGAAATTGTTCAAAGGCTAAGGCTCCCCCCTTACCTTGCCTCCTGAGGCGATGAACCCATCCAAACACTTTGACTCTCTGCCCACGCTTCGGTTCCAGTTGATGAATTTTAACCTGCAAACACAGCATTTACACTTCAATAAGAAATCTAAAGCTCATTTTTGCTGTTTACAGTGATCAGGGGTCAGATTTTTTAACATATTTTATTGCTTTGTGAAAGGACAGATGGACACACAGACCGTTTCAGGTTCAGGCAGGCTCAGGTCCTTCTCGATGACGATCTTCTTGGCTTCTTCCAGGTTCTTTTCTCTTCTCTCATTGTCCTCAGCCTGCAGAGCAAAAAATATTCATAGACAAATACATGATGGGGTTTTGAGTGTTAAGCACAGACGAGGAGCCGGTTCAATTCCACTAGAGCACAAACTATGTGATAAATGTTGCTGTATCATCAAAGTAACACACATACCTCCTTCTTGTCTTTGGCATCACTCTTAATCTGCTCACGATTAAAGGCCTTTTTCGTATTCTTCATCTGCGTCTTGGAGATCACTGCCCAACGCTGAGTGGAGGAATCCAGAGGAAAATCAGGGCTAAAATTTGAATAGTGTGCGCTTGGCTTCCGAGTAAATATCTGCTATAGGTCTTTACCTCGCCTTCCTTCTGAGAGTCCACATAAATGGTTGGGAAAGGCTCCTTCCCAGCAGATGTCAGAGCCTGAGGAAACCATATTGGTTTTTTATTATAATTAAGTAATCCTCAACTCTTCAAAATTGGTCTTTATAACATAAACATGTAAGACAGAAAACAGTGGTGACTGCTCACCCTGAGAGGAGTTTTGAAGGGTTTCTGCTCCGTCCCATCTCCATCCTGGTCACTGCCACCTTTATCCGACACATACAGCTCACCTGGAAACAGAAGAGTGATTGGATTAAATTGGAATGTTGGGAATAAAACATTAATAATTAGGAAGTAGTAGTTTTAGTAAACGGAATGCAAAACTATGACAGACAATAAGACCACACTGGTTATGTTGAATCTGGTGCTGTAAACAGATCATAAACAGGTAAATGCTCCTGGACCATGGACAGCTACAGCCCACGCACAATTAAAGTGGATGAAACCCACACATGGAAGACATCCCCGTGTAAATGGGGCTTAAAAAGTTTAGTTTCTGTTTGGTTTGGCTCACTATCCCTCACCCAATCCCATAAGTATGACGTTGAGTATACAGTATGACGTCACTAGTCCAAATTTGGCCAAGACAAAGATTAAATAATATGCGACTGTACTAAAGTAAACACGTCATGGAACCCGCGATATACATTACGCAATACACGTCGTACATGGTGACCAAATGCAAATAACCACTAGCATATACATAAGCATTAGACCAATCATTAGTTCCCATGTAATGTATGTGGAAAATCTGAATTAAGAGTTTTGGAAGAAGAATGATATGAGGTTTGGGTATAACGCGAAGCCTCGTGGGTGCTGCTGTTTGGTTGTTAGACGGACGTAAACTGTATGGGTGGCTATGTATTAGCCTCCTGTTAGCCATCGTTTATCTGGATTACTGAATTCAATTCATCCACTTGGAATCAGTGTAGAATTAGAATATCGCTACATATATCACATATATCACCCAATCACACACACCACACGATAGTATACAGCAGTGCTACACGCCGGCTGCTGGCAGACTAGCATTAGCCAGCATAGCTATCTCGAAACGAAACTGGTGCAATGTTGAAGCACACGTCTGTTAGCTTTAGCTGCTTTCTTACCCAGTGAGACTTGCTCCACAATGTTCGTCGCCTCTGTCGCCATACCCGCTCAGCTATGACAGCCAGGGGAAGAAGGTAACGTTAATAAATGTGTAAGGATAGTGTGAGACCCTTCGGCGGCTCCTGTCGGTGGACAACCTCTACGTAGCAATATTGCGTCAGATAGCTGTCACTGACACGGGGGCGGTGCTAAGAGTTAGGAACACGCAACTTCACGTCAGCTAGTCTGCAACAGTGTGCTGCTGAGGCTGCGGTGTCCAGCAGGTGAAGTTGCTAAAAGTTGCTAAATTACGTTGATTACGTGAGTTAAACGTTGACGTCATTATGTTATGACTTAGTACTGTGTCATTACATAAGTTACACAATGACATTACATCATATTTTTTGCCATCTCTGCAAAAATATGATTTGAAATGTGTTAATTCTATCTTATCTTTTCACATATTTTAATTGTAAACGTAACATGAACACATCACATTGTTTTATGATCAGATATGTTTATGTTTTAACACATCATCTTGCTACCTTGTAAAGTTTGGCGTTCCACAGGGTTCTGTATTGGGCCCAATTGCTTTTCAATTTATATGCTCCCTCTTGGACACATAATTTGGCATATTGGCATAGATTTTGGCATAGATATGCGGACGGCGTTTCCATAAATCCCAACAATCACTCTGGGATCTCCAACCTGGAATCCTGCCTTCTAGTCGTTAGAGGCTGGATGACAAATAATGTTCTGCTTCTTAATGTAATGTAAAACTGAAATGTTGATTTTCGGGCCAAAGACGCAGAGATGTAAATTTCAGAACCTCCTAGTTAACTTTAACGGCGGTCCTCTGATGCTCCACACTTTGATAACTGCTACCTCACCAATGGGAAGGAAGCACAGTCTCCTATTTGCAGGAGAGTGATTAGCCAACCCAGGTTTAGTTCAGGGCTTAGATAGACTCTGTCCAGTCTTGGTCTGTGACAGTGTGACTCTAGTGAAAGAATACCATTCCACTTTATGTAAAAACAGCTTTCAGGTCTACCAAATAGAATCTCTTTGAATCATTGAATCATATCTTTCAGCTCCGAAACGCATTCCACTGTTGAAATTGTCAGTTGGACTTCAAATATTTCCTGATCTATTTCATTTTCTTTAGAAACTGCACTTTCTACTTAAATATTAACATTATTTATACGTGTTTATACTCTTATCATTAGTGCTGATGCTTGTGTTGTTAGTGGTGTAATGCCAGATCTGCCACTCCTCCCCCACTGCTCTCTACTGTAAACTCACCAAACGCACATGCCTTTGAAAAAGGATTCGATTTTATTTACAGTGATTTTCATCTGAATTACAATACAAATGGTTTATAGAATGGAAGTCTCCAGTCAGAGAATCCATTCAGAGAGAAAGAGGGAGAGAGAGAGCTTTGGCAGAGGAGGTCCTTGGGTGTGTCTGCAGCAGTACAGCCCTGTGTCTGTGCTCCTCCTCAGTGACTCTCTCCTTTCCTCCCAACAACCTGCATGTACACAAAAACATTAAGTCATGACAAGAACAAATTTAACTACAACTTTAACAATTTAAATCACAAGTCCTAGATCGCTCTACATTTCTTTATCCTTTGAAAAAGTAAAATTGAGGCTGTAAGTATTGATTGGTTCATTTGAAGAAAGTGACAGCGTCAGAATTTTGTGCTGATGTTTTCAAGTCCCCTGTGTATTTTTCATTGTGTTTTATTTTCTGTATTGTAAAGGTTTTTGTGATTGGTCAATAAATCAACCCAGTTTGCAGTGAATAGACCATAAATCAGTGCAGGTTGTTGTGACTGGTTCGTACCCTTCTGAAGTCGCTCATGTTGGTGGCTTGTACTGGGGTGCCTATAAAGGTCAGGTAGTTGATCTTTGTTGTTTCCTTATCTTCTTGGTTTGATTTGACAAACAGCTGATGAGGGAAAAAAGAAAAACACATGAAGCTCAAACCTTGAGACCAACAGTGTAGTAATTGATTAAACCACTAGGTGGCTCTGCTGCTTCAAAGCACTTGATCGGTCGTTTATCAGCAATTGGTACAAGGGTTCTGTGTCAAGGGTCTGTCTGTGTGATGTTGGGTTCTGTTTGTTTCTCACCGTGACACTCTGTACATTTTGAAACTTCACATAGCGCAGAGGAATCAAAGCATCTTCTTTATATTCTTCCTCTGACAGCTCCAGGGTTTGAGTGGCCTCGCTCCGTTCAGCGTCATCAAAACCCATTGACTGAGGAAGGTTAATGAACACCTTCATCACTTTGGGGGCCTGGGCTGAGAGACAGAAATGAAGGAGAGGACGAGTGGTAATGGAAAGGAGAAGCAAGATAGGAATGAGATGTGGAGAAATAATAAAAAAAAAGAAGCACAAAGCAAGCAAGAACAAGGGAATGAGAAAGAAGAAAGGAAAGAAACGAGGGGACAGGGTCAGAGGAAAGAGAGTAGGAGGAAAAGGGTGAAGAGAAAAAGGGAGGCAAGAAGAAAGGAGTGAATGGAAGGAAGAAATTTTAATTTTTTTAATGCTTAAATAATCTAATACAAAAATGTTGATTTTATTGACATTGACATTTCATCTTATTCAATCTTTATTACCAAAGTCTGTGGACTGAAGCTTCATGGAGAAGAGTTTGACAGGTTGGTTGAAAGCCATTGTGATCAGCAACTGAAGAAGACATGAAAAGAGCAACATATTAAACCCATCGTAAACCACACACTTAAGTCAAAAACAGGTCAACAAAAGAATAACTGCAGATATGAATGGTTAATATAGCCCTGAATGTTTATGTTGTGTTATTTTCTTCTTCTATGGGTTTATTATATGGTACACTGATGTTAACGTATAAAAGTTTGTCAACATTTGTTAATGATGGTGAAGAAGAGAACACAAAACGTAATTCAGCATTTAACAATCTACAACAATGGTAGTGTATTACACTCCACAAGTTGAAAGCCCGTACGGCGGGCTCATGGAGAAGAGTAATGGTTCCTCGTGCCAGTGGATGTAGTGACGTGTCATGGGGAGTGTTGTGTACCTGTTCATCACAGTCGGACTCCAGGTAGGACGAGTCTTTGGTTAAACAGTTGTCAAAGCCGCAGTCATCGCTTTCGTTCAGGCACTCACAGCCGGCTTTGCTAACAAAAGGCATAAGGTCCATCTGACAACACACACACATAACAAATAAACTCAGTTCCTGAATTTATGCAATTTACATTTAATTTTCTGATACTGACGATCATAGAAAGCCAGGAATCAGAGTTACAGTTCATTGGTTTCTAAGGTGATTCACACCTTCATAGTCTCCAGCCAACAAAGATGCCGGCACATAACTTATGAATCAAGCCAATAGGTGCAATCATTTTTGCATTTTGGCCTGTCTAAATTTCAGGCAGCCCTCAGACTAGGGCGACATAATTGATTATGAAAATAGATTGATTTGCATAAACATGCATTCGAGCGTCGCACTGGCGTCAGACGTCTCCTCCATTTAGCTTAATGCAGATTGCACTCGAGTAATTTCCCTCGGGATAATAAACTTTCATCTTATCTTAATCAGTTGTGCTTGAATATGCACTTGCTTTAATCTTATTTTGGAGAGATTTTATGTTGGACTGTACAATGGAGATCATCCATTAAGACTGGACTAGTTATTATTGTGGAATAATGCAGTGCATGCTTTGTTTTATCACTTTTGGTACCATCAACATATTTACTGCTTTATGTTCTGATGCAAAGATGAGAACTTTGAACTTTCAAATCGCATACTGTTCTTTCAGAGTTTGGACAAGTTAGTTTTTTAGTCTTTAGAACTAGGTTCGATTAAACGTTAAAACTCTGAGAAGATAAAAAGACACAGAAATTATTTTCATTTGAGGTAATGTGCAGTTGGTGATCGGTCCACGCCAAAAAATTGGGGGTACGCGGACGGTGAGCAGACAAGATCGCGGCCACAATTTATCGTTCCGGCCTACAGTATTATAGAGAAGGGATGGATGGTTAGGTAGATGAACTTCAGTCTGATGACGCTAGGTAGTAGTTTGACTGGACATCATGATGGTTAAAGGCATGATGGCAAATACTCACATATCCCTTTGGAATGTCGGAGTCCTCGTTGTTTCCTGGGTCATTCTCTGTGTGCTGTTTGATCTTCTCCTCCAAACCTGAAGCATCCGCCCCCTGGTACTGGTCTACCCGAACCCGGTTCCTGAAAAACAGGAACGTCGGCGTGGCTGAGATGTTGTTGGCTGCCGCCGTTGCCTGACAGAACAGAAAAAGAAATCAGGTATTACTAACAAACCTTTTGGCCATGAGCAGAGCCTCAATGCACACTTGTATCCTGATTTTGTGTTTTTATCCCTGCTGTTAATCAGATTTTTCACAGGTTCTACACCTCTACTGTTTGCAACCTCCCCTCTGACAGGAGGCTGAGGTCCATCAGGACCAAAACCTCACACCACAAATCCAGTTTCTTCCCCTCTGCAGTGGGCCTCATTAACAAGGCCCCGGTCTGCCACTGCCCACATCATTTCCCCAGCAACTTGCACGTTTAATCTTATTCAATTCAGTTAATTTATTTAATTTTTTGTGTTTTTCGAATTTATTTCAATTTCTTTGCATAGTTGTTGTCTTGTTGTCTTATATCGCACCAATAACCACAAAAAATCCTCTCAAGTGTAAACTTAACTGGCAATAAAAGGCATTCTGATTCTGAAATCCCTACTGCTGATCAAAAAGCAATTGAACTACGCTTGTTGAATTGCTTTACATATTGAAATCTCACCCTTAGAGCCCAAGAGTGACTATTTTAGTTCTAACCAACATTATTAATGTTACTTTATCTGTCACTCAATCATTATTTCTCAGAATGACCCAGAGAATAACCCATTGTTCTTTTCTCGCAGTTATAAATTGTGTTGCAAATCCAGAGTCTGTTGCCCGTAGTAAGCATGTGTTGATTTATCTCGATTTCACTCACATTTACTTTAAAAGTGTATGAAAATTGACTAGGTGGGGAATTAAAATCTCTATCTAGCAAGGTGGGATTTTACCTGACACACATGAACATCCACTTCCAGGAAGACGACCAGTGGGTGCTTGTTACTGAGCATGTTGAAAGCCGGTGCTATTCTGACACAGGGCTGACACCTGAGGAGCAAAAGAGAATGAGTTTAGTTTAGAACTTTACTGATTTACTTTGGTTTTATTTGGAGAGTATCTGAATCCACCAAAAATGCCGAGAGGAGTTTTATTCAGACTTGGAGGAGGTATGAATTCTCAGGCAAGTTCTAACAAAATAATAATTGAGAAAAATGGTTTGTGAAAACGGTTTTCGTGGTTTCTTACTTCGCAGCAAACATCCAACAATAACGATACAATTAGTAAATTATTGATTATTGATTAAATTGCAGTTATTACAACATTTACTTTCTGTACGTATAAAGGATTTTCTTAACGTCACATTGGAGGAAGTGTAGCAGGCTGTGTTGTCTCGAGAATACTTTCGTATCTTCATTTGCAGACAATTAACAGTGAGGTCAGCTGAGTAGCCTCTAGTCAATATTGCTATGTCATTCCAAGTAGCACAGCTAGCTAACGCCTCTTAGCCATAGCATGCTAATTTAGCTTCCCGAACAGTTTCTTCTGTCCTCTATCGTTAAGCAGCTGTTGGCTCTCCAGTCCGTGTCAGAGCTACAAACCAGCTAAAAGTCCATGGCTACACCCGTGTTGTCTTCTGTTTATAACGTAAACAAATGCGCCAATGTCCCCCCGCGGCCTCGGACTTTGGGTATGCACTTACCTTGCCATTGTAAATTTCACAACGGCGAGCCTGGAGCCGGCGGCCGCTAGCTCCGGCTGGAAATCCGGGTCGCTCCCGATCACCTTAACGCCTACCATTGTAGAATCTGCAGCTGTGGGTGAGGGTGTCGGCGCGGGGGTGTTCGGGTTAAAAAATTGAACAGATTGATAAATAAAAACTGTTTTTGTTTTTAGCTTTCTCTGCGTGTTTTAGCCCGTTAGCTTCAACCACACGACACACACACACTGTGCGAATTCAGGAAGTCAGCTCCGAATGAACCAATAGGAAGAGAGTAAGGCGGAGTCACGATCAGTTTGGCTCCTCCTTCTCATTTTCCTGCATTAATGCTGCCTCTTTCGAGTTACCTTTTTTATTTCACATGGATTAGTGATGTACACATGATATTATTGCATTATATGAAAGAATAACCGTTTCAAAATAAACCATAAGCACTATCTATCTATCTATCTATCCATCTATCCATCTATCCATCTATCCATCTATCTATCTATCTATCTATCTTTATCTATCTATCTCTATCTACCTATCTATCTACCTATCTATATATATATGTACTCTGGCTTAAGATGGACATAATAGATACACCTTTACCTGTGCTCTATTTACACGTCACGTGACCAGGAGCCCTTTGAGGAGGGAGCGGCGCTCCTGAGCTTAACTTCCGTGTGAATGACACGCGTGTTTTTTTTAAACAGCCAAGTGATTGTTGCAGGAGGTGTTTTTTTTTTTTTTTTAGCTCGGTACCGGTGCGACCGGTCTGTCGAGTTTGCGAGGCAGCAGTCGAGGTGAGGCAGCGGGTGCGGAAGGGAAAGGAGCCTCCTGCAACTACTTGACACACGGAAGAGGAGAGAAAAACATGGAGCGGTGAAAAACGGAGAGAAAGCGGTAAAACAGTGAACTAGAAGAGAATCTGCGTATCATTTCACTGCGAGAAGAGGTGAGTCCACGTCAGTGAGTGCACACCTGAGTGTGCTGTTTCAGTGTTTCATCGTGAATTCTTACAGACCATAGGCTGGTAGTGCGCTTCACCTTCCGCCGACAAACACTTCATTTTACTCTTTATTAACTTTATTCCTTGAAAACCCAATTTAAAAGTCTAATTTTGATTTAAACGAATGTCTGAGAATATCAAATATGTATTTAAACATCATTCGGATGAAAGGAAAGTTAATTCCCACTGAGTCTGAGAGCATTTTTGCACTTGTGTGAGAAAACTCTTGATTCTACACACCTGAAACTTTTCATACTCAGATTAAGGTGTAATGTCCAGGTAAATCATTTAATATGCTAAAACAAAACAAAAGTTAAGCTAAACGCATAAAGAAGAGTCATTCATACAAGTTATTAAAGGTATCCTGATTTGTGACTTAAGATGGATAAAGAAGAGCAGGAGTTTTTCTTTGTTTATGAAAGTTGACATTTTAGAGATCAAGGTCTTCAATGGACAACTCGGAATATTACATTTGCTGGTATTTTTTCCCTTTATCATTATTTTTCACTTCCACTGGGATTGCTTTTGACTCTGCATGTTTCCAGCTTCTTCTACACATTCTTCTTCTGGTTAGTGGACTTCTATATCCAAATATAAATTGGCCATGTGTAGTTTATCTATGAGCCACCTGCAGGATCGGAGGAGATGAACTGAGTCTCAGCCCAGGGTCTGGAATTACCTCAGTCCACATTTCAAATCGAGTCCATCATGACGGCAAGTGCCGAGCAAGTTCAGATTTCCTGACATCCAGCCTGCTGAGGGCCAACCTAAAGATTACTCTGTTCTTTGGTCTATCCATTGTTCTCTGACCAGCTGTTTAAACATAAATCTGACAGGACTGGTGAAAGGTCACAACTGCAAGTTCAAAAACTAATGCTGCTCATAGAAAGTTTCTCTTCAGCACCAACAAGAGGTAACACAGGTGTGGTCATAAGGGTCAGTTTCTCTGACTTTGTACAGGGACCTTTGTAGCTTTTCTACAGGTCATTTCACCTGTTGACTAGAGTAAACCCTCCCAGACCAATAAACTGATGTGGATAATAGGTGCAGCCTCCCTTTTAAAGACCCTCCAGAGGACCCAGAACTTGTAATGTACATACAACAGGCTGTGGAAAGTTAGTGTCATGTCAGGTGACAGTCCTTGGATTATGGAAAGGTCTGTCTCCTTATGGAAATCATTCACCTGGAAGCCAGACACATAATTTGAATTTTGTGACTTGAGAGTCAAACTAATTTCAGGTTCAGCAAAGGTTTGAAGCATCATGGTAGCGATGATATAATCAGATGTTTGACCTTGTGTTTTCACTTTGTTTGAAGGTACTTTAATTAAGACACAGACACAACAACTATTGATATTTAAAGTGGATTTTCTCGTGAGGTATTTCACACATTTGGAAGATATTATAGACCTATTGTTTTATAAAGAGATGTGGATTCATCAATCAGGCTGCAGCTGTAATGCTAATAGTCTTATTGTTTATATTAGGCCAGAATTCTATCTTGTAGGGTTTCTTTGTATGTGTGCGTGCGTGCGTGCCTGTGTTGTCAATGCACATAAAGGTTGTGTGGCGTGTCTGTGGCAGACGGTAATTGGAGTTAATGGGTGGAGTGTTTAAGGAAAGGAGTTGTTCCCTCACAGCAGGACTCCAAACAATGACATAATTAAGATCACAAATAGAGAGGAGACTCCCAGTTTTTTTTCCAGGTCCTGCTTGAGCTCAGTTAGTGTCACTTATATGAATGTGATCCCCGCCCGTCACGGACTGCACCGTCACTTAAAACCAACCGCCTCCAGGGACATACCTCACATTCTTTTTGCCCTGTAGTACATCTACAGAGACAACTGTGAATATCGACTTCATTTATTGTTTGGTGGTGAAATTAGGTGTGTGTGTGTGTGTGTGTGTGTGTGTGTGTGTATGTGTGTGTGTATATGTGCTTGAGTGTGCTCGCATACATGAATGCATGGGTGCGTGTGTGTGGAGCAATAGACCGAACCCTAACTGCTTCCAATGTGCAGGTTGGCTCCTTGCATGGTTTGACCCTGCCATCATTGAATGGCTGAATGTGAGGTCAGTCAGATGTTTAGCTATTCATCTGAAAGGCTTTAGGTGGGTTTATGTGGGAACCTGGAGCCAGACTTTCTCACCTGGCAAATGTGGCAGAAGCCGGCCACTGTGGAAATGCTTGAGAATCAAACTCAACCACGTCAGCATCATCACCGCTGTCACTCAACCTGTTAGGTTGTTGTCTTGGAAAAGGCCAGCGGGCAGATGCGAGAGCAGAGTTGTAAACAAGGGGTGCCCCTCCACCTCCTCTGTCAACAAGGTTTCTCAAATTGATCATAAATGTTGTCTTTGGCACCTCTTACAAACAAACCCTCCTCTTTATCCAGGATGTGAACATTGTAGTCGTCAAAGCTGTAGGCGTTTGCACATGGCTGAATTCTGTCCAACTATACTGGGCCATACGCCTTTGAAGAGGGTGCTTAGTCTGCCCAATGTATAGGTTAGCAGACTCTTCACCGCACTGAATAATGTATATGATGTTGCTCTGCTTTTGGGATGTAGTGAATGCTGCTTCAGACTGTTGTTAGGTTTGAAGAAAATGGGGAGAAAACCCTTCAGAAGTTCTCTAACTTGAGTAACCACATTCCAGCGCTTGGTGTCTTTGTCAATTATCACCTTCCTTGAGTGATGTGGTTTCAGATTTGAGAAGTTTTAGTGCCTGATTAATATATTCTGCTCGTGGTCCCAGTGTCCGTGGCGCAGTATGCTGTTCTAAAGCGTGAATTACTCCCTTTTTGTGCTCGAGGATGATATGACTAGACACAAAGGTGTGTGTGTGTGTGTGTGTGTGTGTGTGTGTGTGTGTGTGTGTGTGTGTGTGTGTGTGTGTGTGTGTGTGTGTGTGTGTGTGTGTGTGTGTGTGTGTGTGTGTGTGTGTGTGTGTGTGTGTGTGTGTGTGTGTGTGTGTGTGTGTGTGTGTGTGTGTGTGTGTGTGTGTGTGTGTGTGTGTGTGGGTGTGTGGGTGTGGGTGTGGGTGTGGGTGTGGGTGTGGGTGTGGGCGGGTGGGTGGGGGGGGGGGGGGGGGGGTCTCCATGTTGAGACTGTCTACCCTGGTGAATATAATATGGATGTGTTCAGTAAAACCTTCAATTTCACTGGACCTGATTTTCGACAGACATTAAAGATTTAACAGGAGCTCCAAGTCTGGGCCCACTTTGTTTTTCTGTAACAGAGTTTGCATATGCACTTGGCTATTTACATTGTAAAGTCCAAAGTACTGTGGAAATTCAAGTAAGACACGAGCACATCTTATCTGCATTGAGTTAAGATGACGGGGGAGAACTCAGCTGCAGCTAAGCTAAGCTATGTCCTGTAAGCACAAATGTAGACTTGCTTACCTTCTGAAAAGCAGCCTGCTTTTCTCCATTGATGACAGAAGTTGGACTAAAGAAGGAAAGAAATGTTTCTCTGACCTGACGATGAACTGATCTTTGCTAAATATTTTGGTTACATTTGTTTCTTTATAATTTTGTATAGAATATAGGATCGGGTTGTTTAGGAATGTTTGGTGTGTGTGTTCATTGGGGATGGGCAATATGGCTTAAAAGCAATAAAGCTATCTTTTAAGGTCACTTAGGCTAAAATACTGTTACCCTGAAGAAGTCATTGGTCTTTACCTGCCTAAACTCAAAGAAGAGGAGAAAGCTAATCAGACTAGCGCTAGATTCAAACTGAAATGTGTCTTTGCAATAACATGAGGATTTCACTTCAGGAAACAGAGGAAAAGTAGTGATATCGATACATTGCCGCCGCTGTTGGAAGATGTAAAACGTGTCTTGTGGCTGGCCGTTACATACACCCCATCCCTTTGTTTTGCCCTCCTTAGCTTTGTTTATTCTGTTTGGCCTTCTGTTTTGTGGCGCACTGGTCTCCATTGTCGATGTTTATCGCTGTTAACTTGGGTAAAACAATCTAATGAACCTTATCAGCCGTGTTCATGGACTCCTCTGCATCATTAAACATTAAAGTGGCACAACAGATGGGAAACGCCACTGTAGAATGGGTTTCTGTTAGTTTGGCACTGATGTTGTTGGGATTCCTGGGACTAGATAATTTATTCCATTGTTCAAGCAGAATGGGGATGGAGCGGTAATATGAGCCCTCATAGTGAATCAGCTGGCACGCTCTACATGCACCTGTGAGGGTTAAAACAGTATGGCCTCATTCATCAGCTACTGAAAATGCACTGGCAAAATAGTCAAATATCTGAGGGGGTGTGGTGTGCAAGTTTATCCCTTTTCACTGGTAAAAAGACATCAGTACTTCCATGTCAAACAAAAATGTTGGATTACAACCATGATGATATAAAAGTAATTTGGCAAGGATGACACAATTTAATGCTACTACTACAAAACTCTTGGGGAAACAGTTGGACAACTTAAGCCATTCTGCTGCCGATTGCTCTGCCTATGAGTTTCTTTAAGGACGTTTTAGACTGCCTGGTGTGTGCATATACTGCAATAAGTTAACAGCTCTCTCCCATCTGGAAACTTTCCAATTGCCGTCAAAACTGCAGTTATGAAGCCTCTTCTAAAAACTGGAGCCTAGATGCTTCTATCATTAATAACTATAGGTCGATATCAAATCTACCCTTAATGAGTGGAATCATTGAGAAAGTTGTCTTTCATCAATTTAATTGCTTCCTAGTCTGAACTACTTGCTATGACAACTTCCAATCAGGATTTTAACCCTTTCACAGCCATAAAATCAGCCTATTACCTTTTATCTACCTATGTTGACACGCACTTATTGGAAGTCGCTTTGGATAAAAGCGTCTGCTAAATGACCGTAATGTAATGGTATTTTATTCCAGGTTTCCCGAAAAAAAACTCTTAGGCAGCTACCGCTTGTTCAGAGTGCTGCTGCTAGAGTTCCAACAAAGACCAAAGAATTTGAACACATTGCACCAAATCCCAAATCCCTGTTTTCACTTCTGGTGTGTCGGAGAATTGATTTCACAACACTGCCACTCGTTTATAAATCAGTAAATGGTTTCGGGCTGAAATACATTGCAATACATTATGTACCCTCTACACCCCTCAGGTCATCAGAGACCGGTTGGTTTACTGTTCCCAGAACCTAAAGGTTCAGTATTATGCAACAGAAAGCTGGAAAAAACCTCCAGAAGATTTGTTGACCGTTGCACTCTGCTAATCTACAAACTTTTGCTAAGTTTCAAACTACTACTTCTACTTTTATTATTGACATTATCATCATTATTTTATTTTTGGCCTCACATGTTCACGTCATATCGTCCGTGGAGGAATTGTTAACAAAGTAAAACTCCTCCAGCATTGTCAGATGTGCTTTGAGGAGAGTGAATGTTGGACAATAAGAATTGTCACCCGTAAGTCTGAGCCTTGTGTCAATCAACATAGCTGTGTTTAAAAATAAATGAAGGCCCATGAACCTGATCAGGCCTGTTAAACCACTGGCCCACTTCATAGTGTGATCTTCCTTTTTCCTCTTTGTGCCTTATCACCCACAGTACAGCACATACAATACAATCCACTGCAAACTACAACATTAACATGTGGTCATACTGAAGGTTTTTTCTTTCTTCAAAAATTGGTTTTGTTAGGTTTAATACTAAACTACACCAGGCTCACACTTATCAGTCAACATTTGCATTCTGTATTGGATGATTTTCATCCATGTGCTCATTCTGAATGAAAACTCGTCAGAGACCTGTTTTAGGTTGCTTGACCATGTGATCAGGTTTCTACAGTACTAACATTACTGTTTGTTTGTCTCAGTTGTTGCTGAACAACAGCTTATTGCTGAAAATCCATCTCAAAGCATGCAGGAAAACCTGAACACACAGACCATGATCTGCAGGGTGTGGTCACATTCCTCTCTCTCTTTCTCTCTCTCACTCACAACAACACAGACACACATTCAAACACAGTCGTACTATATGAAAATGCTAAATTACAAATAACAAACTTGCATGGCAACTTTGTTGTGCTTGTATTCATTGTTGACCTGCACCAACAGTTTTTAATCATTCCATGGTTTAGGGCTGTAGGAATCTAAGGTCTTCTGTCATCAGGTAGATAAATTAGTTGATTCTGATCAGATACTACAGAGAAATATGCCAGTGTTCAAGATTTTGTTAGTTTTGGAGTCTGTTATAATTTATGTCTGAAATGTCAAAAACCCTGAGTCTAGAATAGATACCTGTAAAATATACCAGAAAGGCAAGCACTGATGCTTTAGGTTTATTCTAATCTAGACTTGAAGGACCTCAGGAATTTAATCCACATTCACCTTATGTTATGTCTTGCGATGTTTCTTATGGGTGTAGCATGTAAGAAATTAACTGAAACTGCTTCGGTGTTAACGTTTTGTACTCCAGTCTGTGCACACAGTAACCTGCCTATACACATAGTAGTCCCTTACTTCCTGCTTACCGTAAGCAGTGGCTGGCATTACAACCATGTTGTGAGGACACTGTCCTGTTGTGGTCTGCATATAAACATTACATTTATGAAGTCAGATATGACAATACATTTTGTTTGTTGCAGATGGAAACATTTAGATCTTCATGCTTTGTCATTCATTCTTGATGTCATCGTTATCACTCCATGGGCCAAGTCTTACTGATTTTTTCTTAAGTAAATGGAATGGAATTATACCCTTCATTCTTTGACAAATCTGCTCTCTTTTTCAGATCCCCTTGCAATGAGTCGCCGACGAGCAGACACACTGGATTCCCAGGACTCCCTGGAGCCTGACGATGACGTCATGCCATACAGTGACGACGAGACGGATGATGAACTGGATGCAAGCTCTGAAGGGGAGCCAGCAGAGCCAGCAGGGCCACCAGGAGCCCCCCAACCCCCAGTGGAAGCTAGAACCTCCGGTCTGTTACTGAATACTTAAAAAATAATTTAATTGTCACCTTTTTTTTTTTTTTAAGATGACGGAGAGCTTTGGCGAAAGACCGCAAAGAGCATTGCTATCTTAGGTTATCTAGGCACATAAACGGGAAGGATTGAGAATACGAAGCGTGGATTACGGACAAAAAGTTGTGTGACAGTATTTGTGCATCTTAAATGTTTGGGATAAAGTGGTTTTCTCTTCTTTTTCATTTTCAGAGGTTGGCTGGAAGGTCAAAGTTAATGATCGGCCGTATCATCACCTGCCAGAGTTTCAGAAAAAAGTGTTTCTATGCATCAAGAAGAGCAAGTATTCTGTGAGTTCATCCCTTACATTATTCATCTAATTTAAAAAAAGGTTCTGTCCACAACAACAATTAACAGGAAGATATAAAGTTCTGATGACACACGGTGAGACATGACTTTACCTGAGCCCCATTCATGTCAAATCTGAAACACATTTTGACAAATTTTCGGAGGGAATTCCAAGCTAAACAAAAAGCCCACAGCGAGTCCCCAAGCAACAGAATGACGAGACACGGTTTGTCTATTGTGTTGTCACCACGCCTGGCAAAACAATAGAGGAATTAGTGGCGATCAACCCTAAGCAGCATCCGGCCATATATTTTAAGTGAGTTTATTAATGGACTCTGTAACACATACAAACACACACAGACACCATGTCCCATCTCCTACAATTCTGTTCCATTTTGCCTCTGCATTCACTTTTCTCATCTGAATTCTCATCCTTGCCATTTTGGACTCATTACTGTGCCAAATCTAATCTCCCTTACATGTATCATGTTTCAAAGGTTAGATGCCCATAAACACAGCCGGGAACAGTTTGTCCAAAGATTTCAGATTCTGTGGGCTGATCCCGAAGTGGGCTAATTTACTTCCTGTCTCTTATTGAAATTCATACAACTTGAACACAAACATTAACGTGGCACACTGCAAGAAATGACTTCTATTACAACATGGCAAGGCTGGGAAACTTGTATTACGAGACATCTATTTACAGTTCTGTACCTGACGCACAATGAAGTGAGCACATTTGTAATATCTTGATGGTGATGTACTTGGTGCCTGGTACAGACTGGCTTTGAACTTGTTTAGCTCCAACATACACTCAGCAAGGGCTACATTTCCAAATGGCTGTCCTCGTGCTTTTTGTGCTTTAACATGTAATAGTCGCTTGAGTGTTTACTGTGTATAATATCTCATCCTGAATTCCCTTCTTCCTGCACGTCATGGTTTGTTAAATGAAGAGTTGGGTCATTGATCTTCAACATCTGAATACTGGATGTATGGATATAGCATGCAAACATGACTATAGGAAGGCTTCCGTGGCTGTAGAGTCATTTGCAAAGTCATGCAAATATGCAGCTAGGGCTTTTGCCTTACGTGACCGTAGACCACAGTTCTTCCAATACTTGGGTGTGTTCTTAGTAAATGTTTGTTGATATTGTAACAGACAATGAGCTGGTATGGGTTTGGTGACCTGCCTAAGGCTGCAGGATACGTCATTATGCAAACTGGTCGAATAGGTGGATACTTTCCTTCCACTAGCCATTTAAGGGTGGATCTGCCTCGGACTTAAGTTCGACTCCCGACCCCACCACTTCACCAGGCACATGGTGACTTGCTGCTTGTGGAAAGGTGTGGGAATAAGGGAGGGGCTGCATTTTAACCTCTCAAGCTTTGTTTTTTCTATTCAGCCCTGTCTGTTCTATACAGAGAGAAATCAAGGTCAAACTGTGCGCTGTTATATCTGTGTTTACAGCCACTTAAATGATAATGTGGACAGACAAAAAAATCACAGGAGATACATAATTCCTTTTAACAACCACTACCCTCCTAAAGAGAAGGTTTGTGCGGTTTCCCCCATTTATATGATGATAATGCATGGACACACAAACACAGTAAACCCTCCCCTCTATAAGATGTGCTTTTCTCTGCAGTGTGGGCATCAGAAAAAGTATAATTGCATCTACCTGCTGACTGGGTCTCCCACTGAGTTGGCTGTGTTGGATCAAGCATTCAGCAGCTTCTTTTCCGTGTGCTGCACATTGGAATGCAGGCAATTTGAGGACCAGTTCAGATTTTTATCTGGGCCGAAACCTTGCACAGACTCTCCGGTTCCTGACGGGCAACGTGTATAGGACGTATTTGTTTTTTTTGTTGGTCACTGAGGATGACGTGGCACACAGTGTGTGTGTGGCGTCACAAGGATGTGTGGCTATGTGATCAGTGATTGTCGGGTGGGAAAAGGGAGTTGGGCCATGGGCGGTTTTTACCGTGAAGTGCAAAACGAAAGGCGTCATCTGGAACATTTGGCTATAAGTGCCATGTGTGAGTTTTGTTTGTTTTTGAATCGTTCAGGACATGCTTTGGAGCAGTTTTGGAGACAACTTACTCTTTGGACGACACTGTAGAGATGTATATAGCACTGCACTGTGCACAAAGCACTGGTTCAACTGCAAGCGAGACTGGCAGTCAACAAGTCTTTTGTGGGCTAGTGGAGCAAAGAGGATGGAGCAGTGAATGACGCCATACTACTGCCACATGCTCCACAGTATTTCCAAAAATTAGTCATTTGATAGTATTCCATTTGCAAATATAGAAGCAATTGAAATGCAGAAGTGTAAAATGAAGAAATGCTAACAAAATAAAGATGCCTTCTCTCTTTAGGGAAACGGCATCAAGACGTACAAGTACAACGTCCTCACCTTCATCCCTCTGAACCTGTATGAGCAATTTAAAAGGGTTGCCAACCTCTACTTCCTGGCTCTGCTCATCCTACAGGTACATATGAGCTAACTTCTCTACAGGCAGGTTAACATGGCATACGTGTTACTGTAATTCATTTCAAATGTATCCGTCTGAGAAATGACTGCCTGTATTTAGATGCATATAAATGCAAAATGTGTGTGTTTGTCAGATCATCCCAGATATCACTACTCTGCCCTGGTACACCACACTGATCCCACTGGTGATTGTGCTGGGAGTCACAGCTATTAAAGACTTGGTGGATGACCTGGTAAGTGTGTGCGTGCGTGCATGAGAGAGACACAGAAGGAGAGCAAGAGTGTGAATGATTGGGTACATTACAAAGCTCTTGTTTCTCTCTGTTGTGTCTGTTCCTCGTCCTCCCTCTCAAGACACAAAGCAACTAGATATTCTACAGATCAGTTCAGCCAACTCTTACTGCAAGTCTTTTCCAAATGCTCAGGAAGTTGAGCCACGTTTGTTATCATAGGTGAATTTTTAAGATGTTTGCTTCTTGTGACATCCAGTGTGACCACATCAGTCAGACAATCAGTCGGACAATAAATAACTCATTTGATAGCCGGCCGTTTAATCCAATAGTAGAGCTTCTAAGATCTTGATTGACACCTTGTTTCCTCCTATCACACGTTTTTTCCCCGGAGATCTTGGCTGACCAATCGCAAGTTTAAGGGCGGTCAGGGGCCCTCTGGATCCTGTGTAAAGTAGGTCACAGAGCAGAGACGGTTCTCCTGTTAAAAGGAACTTGGAATATAAGATTCAGGGCTTTGTTTCTATAAATATGTAATTCATTTTAGCCTTCCCGACTACTATACATCCACCAACGCACAGAGAACGGCCAACACTTAAGCAATACATTCAGGGAAATATCTTCCACTGGGCCAAGATGGCTCAAATTTGGTACACTTTCAGACGGGGACATAGGACATAGTTTCTAGGGAGGGACTTTCATGTTTGTTTATTGGAAAACGCATGGAGTTTTTAACCTGTATTTTCATTCATAGTTTTTTTTGTATTGATATTGTTTTACCTGCCTATGTAGGGTTACCTGCAGTTTTTACACATACACTGGTATTTTATTGCTGTTTGAAATATTGTTATTGATTTAGTTTACTACCTTTTTTTTAGGCACGCCACAGGATGGACAAAGAGATCAACAACAGGAAGTGCGACGTCCTTCAGGATGGCAGGTGAGACGCACATTGTATTTCTTTTTTTAAATCAGAAATCATCACTTGTCTTCTATGAAACGAGTGTTTCAGATTGAAGAGTCGTGTATCAAATCCGTGGTTTGTTCTCTCTTTACTTCGTCTGTGTTGTATTGAATTAATTTTTTGTTGTCTTTTGTGTTGCGTTTATTTATTGTTTTGCTTTGATTAAGTATTTTAGTTTCTTTGTCTTGTTCTACATATAAAGCTCTGCGTAGCGTCATTGAAATCGAGCCAAAACAAAGGCAAACTTGAAGATATTCTGGGGCTTTTAGAAAGTTGTCCAAATCAATTTCCTATCATTTCGGGATTTGACACGTTGACACTTTTATAATATGTGTATTCTATAAATAGTCATGACAACTTGCAAAAATAAAACCCTGGCTGTTGCTTCGTGCTGCAGGTTTCAGGAGTTGAGGTGGATGGACATCCAGGTTGGTGACGTCGTTCGATTGAAGAAGAATGACTTTGTTCCGGTAAGACAACGATGTGGCTGTTGGTCATTCTTACCTTGTTAATGGTAGCTGGATGCTATCGTTAGCATCCAGCTATCATTAATGCTATCAATAGCTTGAATGACTTTTGGTATATTGGAATTTAGATACAATATTTGAATTGACATACAGTATCTCAGTGTAGTCTTTGTCCCTTTTGAAGTGTTTGAATTACTGTCATCTGTTCCATGGTTAAATTGAATTGGATTAGTTGAAGTTGTGATTTCTAATATAACATACTGTACGTCTAATCTCCAGTCAAACAACTGTTCATAAGTTATTATTACTGTGAAATGTATGTAATGTAGTGAGTAATGACTTTCCGGCCTCTTTGTTACTTCTTAGTAACCACATTTCAGGGAATTCTTCCCAAAATGTTCTGGCATTTATGTAAAAACAAATAGGCTATGATTATATTTGCACATGATTAATTTTATTGTGCAAGCTTGATGTTACAAGTCTGTTGTCTTGTGTATTTTTTTAATGTCCTCTTCAGGCTGACATCCTGCTGTTATCCAGCTCCAACCCAAACAGTTTGTGCTATGTAGAAACGGCCGAACTCGACGGGTAAGACTTTCCCGCCCAATTTGTCTCTGAGTAACAGAACGTGCTACAAATTTGTGTAGCATGTGATTTTATGTTTTTGTCAGACATGAAATGTTCAGAGTAAATGTGTGAAGAGCTCCCACTGCTGCGGGTGCATCTGTAAACACTGGAACACCTTTAAGTCAAACAAAACCTCAGGACCATTGTAACTCTTAGACAAATACAACATGCTTTTGGCAATTTAATATTCAACCATATAGTGTTGATTGATGAAATGACCTTTACTTTTTTTTTTACATTTCTCTGACAGTGAGACGAATCTGAAGTTCAAGTTCGGTCTGAGAGTGACTGATGAGCGGCTGCAGGAGGAACGTCAGCTCGCTCAATTTGATGGTAAAATTATTTCTGCTTCTGTGCTTCAAACTTCGCGTTCATTAAAGAATCCTCCGTTCAGTCACAGTCTTGCAGACCTTTGGCATTCCAACTCTCAATTTGTCGAGGTATTCTTCAGAAGTTTCACCCCATGCTTCCTGAAGCACCTCCCAAAATGTGGATCGTCTGTGGATTTTGAGTACCATATGGTGAAGATGTTACCACAACAGCTCCATACGGTTTAGACGCGTTAAAGTCATCATATGTAACTCCCTCGTATGTTTCCTGTCTCCCAAAGCTCTGATCGACTGCGAGGAACCCAACAACCGCCTGGATAAGTTCACAGGGACCATGTTGTGGGATCGTGAGCAGCACCCCCTGGACCTTGACAGTATGCTGCTCAGAGGTTGCAAGATCCGCAATACTGACCACTGTCACGGAGTCGTCATCTTTGCAGGTCTAAATACTGACACGTAGTGACATGAAGCCTTAAGCATATAATACACAACAATAATTTGATGATGTAAAATACAGAAAACTAAGGCTGCTATTTTTTCCATCCTGTGTACTTTATTACAACTCTGTGTTTGTTGATGTTTTGAAACTCAGTTGTAAGCTTTGTTTTATCAAGGTTCCTTAAAACCACAAGCTAATAAATACACAATTCAATATAAAATCCACCCTAATTTCACTTTGGTATCAAGTTAAATGCATTGATTTTTTTTTTTTAGGAGCTGACACGAAAATCATGAGGAATGGAGGGAAGACCAGGTTCAAAAGGACACGAATCGATGAGCTGATGAACTACATGGTTTACACAGTGAGTCTGACTAAAACGCAACACAACAATTAATCTTCTGCCAAACTTATGTGTAAAGATATGTTTTAAGTCAAGGAAACACACCCTTTTTTCCTGTCTATAGATCTTCATGCTCTTGATCCTGATCGCAGCCGGTCTGGCTATCGGTCACTCGTTCTGGTACGAGGAGATCGGCACTAAGGCCTGGTACCTGTACGACGGTAAAGACCAGGATGCGTCATACAGGGGTTTCCTCAGCTTCTGGGGCTACATCATCGTCCTCAACACCATGGTGCCCATTTCACTATACGTCAGGTGAGAAAGTATAACCTCTCTGCACACTCCTCTAAATGTCATACATTCGACATTTTTTATCTCTTTCTATTTCTTTTGTGGTTCTTTGTATCCGCCCTGTGAGGTTGACGCCAGTTTTTAAACATGACTTGTGTTCAGTGTGGAGGTGATTCGTCTGGGCCAGAGTAAGTTCATCAACTGGGACTTACAGATGTATTATGCGGAGAAAGACACACCTGCTAAGGTATCCAAACCTCATCCTAACTGCACAGTTTGTTGTTGTTATGTTCAACTGCTGGTGTAAATTCTGCAGTCTTGTCTCTGTGTATCATTGAAGAATTTAATGTTATTTTGTGTGTTCAGGCTCGGACCACCACACTGAACGAGCAGCTGGGTCAGATCGAGTACATCTTCTCAGATAAGACGGGAACGCTCACACAGAACATCATGCAGTTCAAGAAATGCAACATCTCTGGAATAAGCTATGGTATGAAAACCAAAAAAACAGAATGCTCTGAATCTGAATTCTATCAACCAGCTAAGCCCAAATGGACCTGATGGTGTGATCAAACATTTTGGTTTCAAACGGGTCGTGTTTAGACGATGAAATGAAATGATGGCTCTGCTTCCCATCACTGCTTCATGTGCATAGATTCTTTATAACTTTAACTTTTGATTTTACAACAATGCATTCATTATCTACAGTCTACAATTTTGAGAGTTTTGTCTCTTCAGGTAATCCAACCACTGCTGAGGGCGTGGCACTGGACCGAGGACGGGTAAAAGACAAAATACACTTAGTCAGTTGGGCCAAGATTTACCTCTTTTGTGTTTGGTATTTTGTAAATGTTTTACTGTCTTTTTCTCAGCCGGTAGACTTCAGCTGGAACGATCTCGCCGACAAGAAGTTTCAGTTTATGGATCACTCACTGGTTGCCATTGTGCGATCTCGGAAGGATAAACCGGCCATGGAATTTTTCAAACTGCTGTCACTCTGCCACACTGTCATGGTGGAGCACAAAGATGGTGAGAGCGTGAGTGAGTCAGGGAGAGAGAGAGTGGGTGACAGAGTGTGTGTGTGTGTCAGTTATTTCCCTATCCATGAACCATTGGAAGTACCGAGTGTCCGTTTCACTTTAAATACCAGCTTTTACTTGCATTTACAGAAATTAAGTAATGTAACTGTATATTAAATACTATATTTTATTTTGTAGTATTACTCTTTTGAATGCTTCCATTATTCAATTATATTATATTGTGCCTTTTTCTTCTTCCTGTCAGATGAGTTGGTGTACCAGGCAGCGTCCCCAGATGAGGGCGCTCTAGTAACGGCTGCCAGGAACTTTGGCTTTGTGTTCCTGTCTCGTACACAGGACACCATCACCATCCGGGAGCTGGATCAGGAGAAGACCTACGGCATGTTGGCGCTGCTGGACTTCAACTCTGACCGCAAACGCATGTCAATCATCTGTAAGATCTCACACACACGCACACAAGCTAAACGTTCAGTCAAACAGTACAGTTTTCGTGCAAGTATTTGTAATGACTTTATTTTTGTTCTCTCCGTCTCTGTCTCGCTCTCTCTCAGTGAAATTTCCTGATGGTCGTATTCGTCTGTACTGTAAGGGAGCTGACACAGTCATCTACGAGCGTCTTTCTCCCAACTCCCAACACAAAGAAACGACTCAGACTGCTCTTGATGTGAGTTCATTTCATATGTACGTGGTTTGCAGAAATGTTTAGGATTAATTTCCTTTTGTTTTGCCTTATTAATCTGGAAATTGAATAAAGCACAGAAAGAAATCCAGGAGGTTGGGTGTAAAGTCTGGAGGGAAGCAGAGATGGTTTTTTGGTGGAGGACCAGGATCAGTTCATTGTTTTTATGTTTTAGGCCTTCGCCAATGAGACACTGCGCACATTGTGTTTGTGCTACAAAGACATCAGCGCAGAGGAATACGACACCTGGGCCAGAAATCACAAAGAGGCTCAGGTTGCCATGGTGGACAGAGATGCTGCCCTCGACCGGGTCTATGAGCAGATCGAGAGTAACCTGATGGTGTGTGGAAATATAAATACACACCAATAAATACGTACATGTAATAAATACATTGATCTCTGTGTAATGAGTTGTGTCTAATCTCTTGTTCCTGGTCTGTCCAGCTGATTGGGGCAACAGCCATTGAGGACAAGCTGCAGGATGGTGTTCCAGAGACTATTGCCACACTGGCCAAGGCCGACATCAAGATCTGGGTTCTGACTGGTGACAAAAAAGGTGCCTAGCATTGGTAGAACTTCTTATTACAATCCAGATGTATTACTTGAATGCAGATCCATTACTATAACCCTTTTGATAAAATAGAAATGAATTAAGTGTATTGATGATTATTTATGTAGTATGGGAAACATTTTTAAATTTGTCCTGCAGGCTTTACTCATTAGAATCAGCATTAACTGATATATTGATACTTAATGTTCCACAGAAACAGCAGAGAACATTGGATATTCCTGTTGTTTGCTGACAGACGACATGACCATTCACTACGGAGAAGACGTTAAGTGAGTGTGTACAGATACACTGAGAGTGCCTATACTGTCGGTGCATCAGTGTTTATAGTAACTGCCTTTCAGTTCCATTTCCTACCAACCTATTTGCTGTTGAACGCACTGTTTCTACAGTGAGAAGCTGACCGCTCGTCAGGGCAACAGGAGAAACAACCCTCGAGCACACTACGGACAGAAAAAGCAAAAAGATGAGCCCTTCCTTGCCGGGACAGGCAAAAACGCTCTGATCATCACTGGAGGATGGCTGGTGAGTCCAGGTTCAGATAGACTGGGTTTTTGGTGTTGTGACTTGGGGCCTGTGGTTGGTCAGCTGCTGTATGTTGAAGTTCAAGTCAGATTTTTCGATTTCACAAAGCTGACTTGCTTCTGATCGCACTCTTTCACCGTTGTAACTAATGCTTCTCAGCAATTGTGGTCTGTAGCAGCATTTGTTGGACTATGCCACTATGAGACTCCTCACCCTGTCTGTGCTCATGTCATCTTTTCTTTTCTCAGAATGAGATTCTTTATGAAAAGAAGAAGAAGCGCAGACGTCTTCGCCTGCGCCGCCTCGGGAAACGTCCGCAACCTACCATCCCTCAAGATGGACAGCCAATGAATGACTGGGAGAAAGAGATGAGACAGGTAAGCTACTAAGCGGTACATTATTTTAGCAATATTTAAGCATATTTTTGTGCTTTTGTTTTTTCACATGTCTTAATACTTTAAAGTCAAGTACAGGCCAGAGATAGAGAGTTAGAGTGTGTTTTCTGGACTTGCAGATCGATTTTGTGAACATGGCGTGCGAGTGTGAGGCAGTGATTTGCTGCCGTGTCACACCGAAGCAGAAGGGCAATGTGGTGAGTTTGGTGAAGAAGTACAAGAAAGCTGTGACGCTCTCAATCGGAGACGGAGCCAACGATGTCAACATGATCAAGAGTAAGAAGTAGAACATATTCTATTTCTACTGAGTAAACTTAAGGTGTTTGCCTTTGTTAAAAGTTAAAAACTAAGAATGAATGCCTTCAAACTACAGAATCAAATCAAATAGATACGGTTCAAAGTGTTTCATTCTGGACAACAAAACAATTAAAGGTGCTAAGCATTAGAGATAGAAGATCAGAGCAACAATGACACCACAAAGACATCTTCAAATTTTGGCAAGAGAGATTGTGAAACAGATTAAAAGCTAACAGACAATATTTTTTTTTGTTATTCCTTAGATATTATAACTAACTTGTCTCTGCTCTGCCCGCTCCCCCAAATAAATGTGTGGTATTAATGTAAATGTTAGATATATCTATTAATGATGCAAGGAATTATAGTGGTAGTGTCGTTGCATTAGTGTGTTGTTGTTGCATTAGTGTGTAACCAGTAACCAATACTCTCACTTTCTGTCCGCCCACCTGTCCCCTTCAGCTGCAGATATTGGCATTGGTATCAGCGGTCAGGAGGGAATGCAAGCTGTCATGTCCAGTGATTACGCTTTTGCACAGTTCTGCTACCTGCAGCGCCTCCTTCTGGTTCACGGACGCTGGTCCTACATCCGAATGTGCAAGTTCCTCCGTTTCTTCTTCTACAAGAACTTCGCCTTCACGCTTGTCCACTTCTGGTACTCTTTCTTCAGCGGATACTCCTCACAGGTGAGCGGCCAAAACCTGCGGTGTGAACTCCCAATCTTTGATTTAATCGAACAAACAAAACCCTTCTGTATCTTTATGCTCAGTAAGTGAGATTTCGCTTCAGCACTGAATACATTTCAAATTGTTTTATTTGCAGGTTGGCTATGAAGACTGGTTCATCACTCTGTACAACCTCTGTTACAGCAGCTTACCCGTTCTACTAGTTGGACTCCTAGACCAGGTGAAAATCAAACGCCATCACTCTGTTTACAAGACGGAAGGATTTGTTGTTGTTTTGTATTTTTGACATGTGTTCACTAAGTAGACTGACAATCTCTTCTCGCCCCCTAGGATGTTAACGACAAGCTATGCCTGAAATTCCCCAAACTATACCTGCCTGGTCAGCAGGGGGCACTGTTCAACTTCAGGAACTTCTTCATCAGCCTGTTCCACGGAATCTTCACCTCGCTCATCATTTTCTTCATCCCATATGGAGCGTTTCTGCAGACAATGGGACAGGATGGAGAAGCACCATCGGACTACCAGTCCTTTGCTGTGGTCACCGCCTCCTCGCTCATTTTCATAGTGAACCTGCAGGTCAGTCGCTGTCTTTAAAGGGGAACTATTCTCTCTCCCGTCAGTACAGGATGATCTGCTGACCCCTGATCTTTGTGGTTTCTTGCCCAATCTGCCAGATCTCTTTGGACACCTCCTACTGGACCTTTGTGAACTGCTTTGCGGTTTTGGGCAGCATCGCCATTTACTTCGGAATCACGTTTGACGTCCAGAGTGCGGGAATCCACGTCATCTTCCCCTCGATTTTCACCTTCACGGGTCAGTCCAGCTGCACCTTTCTGAAAACACAGACCATTCACTTTGCTATATTAATATTGATGTTTGGAGGTGATGTTGAGTTAAGTCAATTTTCTTTTGAACAGCCCAATATCGCTACAATGTCTCAAAGGACTCTATAGACCCATAACATCAGGACAATAACTGTCAGGGCTGTTCCTCAATTAGTATTATGTGTGTCATTGTCAATTCCACCTGTTTGCCCACACAGACATCTGTTGTGCAAATGTTTGATTCACATTTAATGTTTTCAGGTGACTTAATCTCGCCCCCTTTCCTCCTAAATTATGATTGCATTTTCTAGGTGCGGCATCAAATGCTTTGCGGCAGCCTTACCTGTGGTTAACCATCATACTCACTGTGGGCATCAGCCTGCTGCCTGTCATCTGCATCCAGTTCCTCCATAAAACCATCTGGCCCTCTGTAGGAGACAAGGTAATGCTCCCAGGAGTCCGCTACTACTACTAACAACTCTTGCCTTACTACTTAACTAAGTGACTTGTCAAATTAGTTAAGAAGTTGTTTTGGGAGATCACACTTCTGCATAAGAAAATGTATTCTGGGGGAAAAAAATCCTACTTAAATGGATGTTGTGATTATGTAATAACTCTATTTCCCATCATGCCCCAGGTCCAGAAAAATAGGAAAAAATACGAGATGGAAATGGAGGAAGAGGAGAAGAAGAAGAAGCCACCAGCATTCCAGCGTGGGCAGCGCTCCCGTCGTTCTGCCTATGCCTTCTCTCACTCCAGTGGCTACGCTGACCTCATCGCATCAGGGCGAAGCATTCGGCGGCGGCCGACAGCACAGGGTGGCCCCCAGGACAGTATCAGGGAGGCCAACCCCAGACAGGCAGAGAACATCTGAATTGGGGGGGGGGGCTGTCAATATTCAGAAAGGAGCAGGGAGCAATTGGTTTATCTTTCGTTCAAACACACTCATTTACCAGTGGAGGAGGAGCCACGCTCTTCACTGTAGAAACGTAAATGTTGAGAAACATCTTCAGGAAAGCAAACTCCTATTGGTTAACTGTTATATTTGGGGGGGTGAAACAATCTTACGACAGAAAATTAAATTAAATCAACTTCTGTAAATTTAAGCGGAGTTTAAGTTGACTTAAAACTGACACATGGATACATTTTCATTGTAAGGTCACACTGCTGTAGTTAACTTTTGTTCCAAAGTTATCAAATTTTCTGTCATGTGAAAAAAGGAAAAAGGTTTTCTATGGCAAATCTTTTTGACTTTGTCTAAAACATGAGAATTTAAGTTTGACTGAAAGTTGCTTTTAAATTTACAATTTTCGCAAATGTTTCCTTCTCTTCAGCTTAATTTAAAAGCAAAACTATAACGTTTTACCAGCTATAAATCTTCATTTACTTTTCCATGTATTGAAAAAGTTTTTAAAAAAATTAGAGTAAACTCAAAATGCCTTAATAAAAGTTAGTGTAAGAAATTTGAAACTCCACCTAGAAACACAGTTTTTTTTTGAGCATAGACTGAAAATGGATGAAGCGCTCCTTACAATGCATATCAGTTTTGGTTCAGTCTGTGTTCGTGCACCCGCACAGACTATTTAACTGTAAGAAAAGCAAAAAAAAAGCTCACAGAGGTGACGCCGGCCATTTTGGCCTCTGATGTCATGCAGTCACTATGCATTGGAAAATGCCTTTTAACTCAGGATTTGTTCACGTGAAAGCCTTATGTTTAGATTTTTTAGATTGTCACCCCTCCTGGTGGGATGGAGGAACTGCTCCTGGTAATGGCAGCTTTGGTGCATTAGTGATGTTGAGTATGATACTACTTCACATGTTGAAGTTTTAGACCATTGCCCTCCAAGCACTTTATATTGTTTTCCTAAATCCCTTTATTAACAGGTAAACTACAGTTAATTGTTTCCATCTGTTCCATAAAATCGGAGTACAGGTTTTCTTGTTCAAATGCCAACAAATGTTTTTTTCCATTTGGGTTAAATGATGGGCTGAAATTTCAGTTGTGGTCTGAACTTTTATGTTTTATTATGAATCAAGGTTGAATGTTACAATTGTGAATATTGCTATTTTCTCTGTATTAACTGTGTAATCATGAATTCATTTATTTCTGTCTTACAGTCTTTTAAATGCATCTTATCTAAGATGCATCTTAAATTTAATTTTTCCTGTACACCTTTTGTTCTTTTTAAATGAACATAGATTTCCACCTGGATGACAAAATGTTCAGTTAGGAATGATAAAATGAAAATTCTCATTATGCAAGAAAGATATCAAAGATTTGAATTGAATGGTAATTGTTTTTGAAGAAAGTTAGAATTTTGTCTACAAATTGAAATGGATATACTTTAATTTTGACTTTCAGGCGGTGAAATCAATATTTTCACTTACCAATTTCGGAGTAGTCTCGATAGTGGTAAGTCCACATTTTTCTAAGAATATTTCATTTTATTATTTCAAACATTCTTTGTTAAACTGCCACTGAAGGTTGCCGTCTTTATTCAACTGTTATTGTTTTTTTCCTGTATTTAAGCTACACCCAAGGTCATTGTTTCCGTTTTTACTTGTTTTTCATCTTCAGATTCATAGAGAGTACGACCAACCGACATTGGAACTTTTTATTGAATGAGGATTATTAAGCTTACTGTGTAACTATTGTTTATACTTACTCTTCAATCAATTGTCTTTTACCACTTAGGAAAACCCACAAAGCTGTACTGTTTTTAAAGTACTGGACAGGACAGGGATATTTGAGACAAACCTGTAAACAACAAATGAGGCTTTATTTGTTATTCATAGTGAAGCTTTTTATGTGGCAAACGAGAAGCTTAGCAGTGAAACCTCCTTAGGTAATTTTCATGCAGTGATATGAGGTCACTGTTCTCAGCCAAAGAACCATGCTCCTCTTCTGACTGTTACTGTTTCTTTTACTGAATGCAGAAAATGACTAATTCTTGAAATGTTATGCTGCTGCTCTCATATGATGTAGATTTTATGATGTCATTGTTAATAAAAGCTCTGAGCATGTTCATCCGTCTGAAAGCAGCTTAATGTAGTATCAGGACAATCACCTACAATGTGTACAATGTTTGTTTGATCACATATCGCAGACGAAAAGGTTCAAGTAGCGCTACTGAAAACTACAAAACTTGAATGAATTTGTCAGTGGCAAGTTACTTGGCACCAAGGACAGCCAGATCCGTCTGGACTGTTGAAGGGGTTAGTTTATCTTGCCAGATTTTCCACATTGAGACATTGAGTTCTTGATTTTGTCATTGTAAACCTTGATTTATCAAAGACACCAAGAGAGACTAATCCTATGTGGATCTGTTTCATTAAAGGATTATGTGAAAACAATCATGTTTGGAGTTGCAGGTAGACCGGTTAGACTCATTGAGGTCCTTTACGAATGCAAACTTTTAAAGCTGTCTCTCTAGGACCTCAGATCATTGTTTCACACACTGACCTGCCCCTCTCTTCATCTTCCCCTCTTCTTCCTCTGCTTGTCTCACAGGATCACTTGTATTATTTATATACAATAATGTACTAAATAAGTACAATATCACGGTTTGATCTAACATGAAATCTCAGTATCCTGATAATGAGATTGTATTTTGGTGAAAGGTGTAAATGGGGTCTTAATGTGGGATGAAAGATTTTCTTTGCAACATAATGCTACTGTCCTCCGGGAAGCAATACACACACATGCACACACACATTGTTATTTATCATGGCAGTGTTAAAGAGCAGTTATGAAGTTCAGGACATGATGTACAATGGTATGTCGCACCTGAACAGCAAATGCACACTACACACGCATACAGAGAGAGACTACAGATGAATATGACCATCAGGAAACCTTAGTGACACACATACACAGAGAGAGTGGAGGACTTTAACCCAAATACAAGCTTTTCATCAACCAGGAAGTCTGAGGAGAAGAAAGATTTTGTCGGTAATCATATGAGAGATCGAAGAACAACAACAATAGTAGTAGAAGTAGAACGGGAATGGATGATCTGTGCCATCTGAGTGGTCTGGATCCTCTTTGGGTGAGTTTAAACTTTCAACTGGGGTTGGTTCTTCTGATCCCTGAACGCAACGATTTAACAACATTTGTGTCCATTCTGGTTTAATGTGTCCTCTATAGTTTAATGTGTCTTCTCTGCTTTAATGTGTCCCCTCTGGTTCAATGTGACCTCTCTGCTTTAATCTGTGCCCTCTGGTTAAATGTGTCCCCTCTGGTTCAATGTGTCCTCTCTGGTTTAAATTGTCCTCGCTTAAGTCCTTAGGTTGTGTCCCTATCTCTGCCTTTATAGGACTGGAACTTGACATGGTACTCACAACAGCCAGACCTGACTCAATGTTTCCAGCATACTGTGCTGGTCTGGTTTCCCTGTTTCTGCCTATGGACATGGTCTCCAGTCTACCTGATCTACCTGCAGGTCCGACAGCACCGTGGCTTTATCCCGCTGTCAAAACTCTGCTGCATTAAAACTGTAAGACCCAGCCTACTTGAGTTCCTTGATGTTTGGGTTAGTTTTAGAAAAATTTTACCAAATAAGATGTCTCATTGGGGACACAGTTTGTGTCTGATTATAATCCTAATATGCTGTTGCTAGGGAGTTTGTGGACCTCAGTTCTGGTCTCTCTCCTGGAGCAGTTTGGGGGTCATTGGTTGGGTTTGTCTGGGTTTGAAATTCAGAGTGTAGGATTAAAATGCGATAGTGAGACCTGGTCTGTGTTCTCTGTTGGCAGCTCCTGGGTCTGTGTCTTGCTTCCTTTAGTCTGCTGGAGATTTTCTACTTCCTTGTGAAGAAGCATGAGGAGATGGTCTTCTTGCTTGGCCCGGTGGTTCGAAGCCTCACAATGGTCCGAAACAGTTCAGAGTGTAACCCCTGACCTTCATAAACCTTCTGAACACTTGTGGCCTAAATGAGGTTTAATTGTTTGTCTTTTTTTGTCCTCAGGTTCTTGCAGTTGTGATAATCCATGTGGAGAGACTGAAAGGATGTCGTTCCTCTGTTTCACTTTTCCTCTTCTGGACTCTGCTGGTTCTGTGTTCCATTGTTCCTCTGAAGGCCAACATCCAGCAGATTATTAAGGAGGTATTACTAAAAATGACAGGAACAAGCTGTTTTGAAGTCTGCCCTGATTTGTAGCCATGTTTATTGAGATATGTTTGTTTGATTGTGTTTTTGCATTAAGAAACTGAACTACCAGTAAAAATAAATACCAGACCTTGAAGTCAAGCAGACTTTCGCCAAGGAAGAATTGATTAGAGGCAGCTGTGGATACAAAAACAGTTGTGAATTTAGGACAATTGTCAACTTTGATAGTATTTATTGGAATGCTAACAAGGCTAACTGACTGATTAATTTACTAGCTAACTAGCTAACTCACTTTTATTAGCAGAAGAGTGAAATCTGCTGTGCCTTGGTGAGTATGAGAATGTAGCTTTAAGTTAGCAATAAAAACAGACAGGTACAGAAAAACAGAACAACGGGTGTGTTTTCTCTCTTTGATGTGGAATTTCACAGCAGACTGATGGATAATCTGAGCTTTACTTTCCTCTGAGAGTGTGAACATGAATGAGTTGATACAGAACTGTTAATTTCTTTGACAGTTTCCTGGATAAAAACAACACTGCTATTTTCAAGGCTTTGTGGAATTTGAGGGAAGAGTGCTGCTGTAACGTTTGTGCTAATGTATTCATGTTTCTGAGAAAGAGGTTATGATTATGGTTAAAATGCTTGTTATTGGAGCACATGCTCACCTTGTTTCTGTGCTGAATGAGTATTGGACAAATAGTTTGACCTCTGATTGTTGCTTTTTCAGGGATTTTCCTCCAATGGCATACGTTTTGTGGCATTCTTCATCTGCTTCTCCCTCCAATTCACTCTGCTCATTCTCACCTGCTTTTCTGACCGCCGGCCATTCAGCAACAAGCATACCTATATACAGGTTTGTCACATATTATGGTACATCCTAGTATGACCTACCTAAAACAATGTTTAGAGATTTGGCGCAACACATTTAAAGTTGACTTTTATGAATGTGACTCTTGGTCTTTACCTACACATTTAACTATTGAAAACCTCTGGCAAACTGCTTGGAATAATAATAAGATAATTGTGTTTCCTCTCAGCAGAACTTGTGTCCGGAGGAAGACGCTTCGTTTCTGTCAAGATTTTTGTTCTGGTGGTTCAGCAGGTATCATACATCAATCAAGTACATCATTAAAGCTATAGCTACAGAATAAAAAAACAAACATATGTACATAAATACTAACACACTAAACAACTATATAACAACTAAAACATAAACTGCCATATTTCAATTTACGTCATGTCTCCAGTTGTCAATGCCAGTCAATAAACCTGGATTTTTTGGGATTAGTAGCCTAAACAGGTTTGCTACATGATGGGAGCTGCACTACAGTTTATAATCTTTCATGTAAACACAGAATCACATTATTGTTATTCTTCCACATTCAGTTTCCGTCTAACTGAGATTTGTTCGTCCCCACTGAAATTCATACACAGCCTAATATGAACACATATATCTTGGTTTAACTCTAGAGATTAGCGTTAAATCTACAAAACATCATTATTATTATTGCTGTTATTATTGTTGTTGTTGTACCATCTGCTGGTAGAAATACAGAAAGTATCATTGCTTAACTCATTTAATGATCACTTTTGTGTTTCATGCCTTTTGTTGATCAGTTTGGTGATTAGGGGTTACCGGCACCCCCTGCAGGCAGAAGATTTATGGACCCTGCGGGACGAGGACACTTCCAGGTGCATCATGTTGGACATGGAGAAGACCTGTGCACAGCATCCTCCCAGACCTCAGCAGTAAGACCAGCACACCATTGTGAGACACAGGGCATCACTTAGAACACAGAATATGAGTTAATATAATATTTAAACTGCATTCATCTGTTCTTATCCATCAATGGGGACACTTAATGTACTGCATATTTAAATGTGACTCTGACCCAGCATTCCCTTTTAGTCCACCAGGTCAATATTTATATCAATATCAATATAAGGAAACATGGAGGTTTCTGACTCAAATATAATCAAATATACTGTATATTAAAAGCCTGTCTCTTACAGTAGTATACGCACAACGCACACTGTTATATGTGTTTGTGCTGTATGTGTTGTGCAGCGAAGACCCTTCTGGTTGTGTCAAGTCCTCGTCCTGCACTTTGTCCGAGTCAACAGAAAAGACCCAGCTGCTGAAGAAGCAGAGGAGAGGGTGGAGCTCTGGCTTCTACCTCTTCTGCACTCTGGGGAGAGGCTTTGGCCCGTACTTTCTGTGTGGAACGTTCTGCCTGATTCTTCACGATGCCTTCATGTTTGCTGTTCCACAGGTTCTCAGGTTGGTGTCTTGGACTCAGACTTACTAAATTACTAAAACCACAGAAACTGGCAATTTTGCGGTGGTCCCTTAATTGCTGTATAATGTAAAAGCTGTATATATAAACTTGTGATTGACCCCTTGAATTTCACTCAAACAAATCCAACCTTATACCAGGATGAACACAGGATTTTGTTTGTTTGTTTTTAGCCTCCTTCTGGGCTTCATAAGTGATAATGGTGTCCCTGAGTGGCAAGGATTCCTGTTTGCTGCTCTGCTCTTCCTGCTGTCCTGCCTGCAGTCTCTCCTCAATCATCAGTACATGTATCTCTGCTTCACTGTTGGAATGAGGGTGAAAACTGCTGTGATGGGCCTCATCTACAGGAAGGTAACACAAAACTACAACTCAAGACAGACAAAAGAAATTGGGGGAAATGTGCCACCAATAAATGCAATCAATTGCCTGTTAATGCTGAATATACTTCACTTTCCCCTTGGGTCTTTGCACCAGGCCCTTAATTAGTTATTCCCTTCCCCAGAATTGCGTCCCTCTTTCTGCGAGTACCTTGCTTGCATTCCCTCATGTCATTTAAACAAAACAAACATAAAAAATCGGTTTAAGTCCTCCAATCAGTCAGGATAATCATTTTTGTATTTATTTTAAGTGCCTGTTGATGAGCAGCTCTGCGCGGCGGGAGGTCACCATGGGAGAGATCATAAACCTGGTCTCAGCAGACACTCAGAAGCTGATGGACTTTGTGGTTTACTTCAACAGTGTGTGGGCAGCTCCCATTGAAATTGCAGTCTGTTTCTACTTCCTCTGGCAGGTAAGAGACGACTTAGATATTAGTTGGAAGTAGATATTTGTTTCATTGATCGATAAAGGGCTAAAACTGAAACAAACATGTCATACTGAGCTGATTTCAGATTCTATTCTAAAGTCATTTTGCACCAGTGTGAACTTTTACAGTGGATACTGGAAATGTTCCCCCCCAAAGTCTTGCTTTATTCTTACCAATACTGATTCATTTAACAGAGACAAATATTGCATTGCAGCATAGAACTGTAGGAACAACATATTAATTAAATTCAACTCTGATCAAAGATGTGATATCACAGTGCAGTGATTGACTCTCTCTCTTGTTTGTAATGGACAGCGGCTCGGGCCTTCAGCTTTAGCCGGAATCACAGCTGTTTTACTCATCTTTCCTCTCAACGCTGTCATTGCCAAAATGAGGAGCAAACTACAGGTGAGATGATTCATGACATACAGTACATGCAGGGTTTGAGGGGTTTATGTTTTGTCTTCAATCCCACTTTGTGCAATGTAAATTCTACAATGTGTATTCTCCTTCCTTCTCACTCTAACTCAGCCTCCTATTCCTGGTTGTGGTTCCTGTTTTTTGGATTCAGGAAGTCCAAATGAAGTACATGGACGGAAGGCTCAAGGTGATGAACGAAATCCTAAGCGGCATCAGGATCCTGAAGTTTTATGCTTGGGAGGAGGCTTTCTTGCGGCGTGTGGGCGTCCTCAGAGAGAAGGAGCTTGCAGCCCTGAAGAAATCTCAGATCCTATACTGCACCTCTTTGGCTTCCTTTAGCTCCTCCCCCTTCCTGGTCAGAAGCTGAGACCTTTTATTGGGATATCTTTGTCCATCTTGATCTGACCCAGATGAAATTCATTCTCGTGTTTTTCTGTTTCAGATTGCATTTGCAATGTTTGCAGTTTACGTTTTGATTGATGATCAAAACGTTTTAGATGCTCAGAAAATCTTTGTGTCCATCGCTCTGATCAACATTCTGAAAACGCCATTGAGTCAGCTTCCCTTTGCCATGAACACCACTATGCAGGTCAGTCTGGAAATACTGCAGGTCCTCAAATGGCCACTAGATGCTTGGAAAAACCTGCAAAGTCAAATATACAAAAGTTATTGTTTCACACACGTCTGGTGATGGAGGATTTTTTTCAATTGTCGATCATAGTTTTATAGTTAATACATGTGCTGAGGCTTTTTTTGTTTGGGGGAATCCAGGCCATTGTGTCTCTCAGACGTTTGGGAAACTTCCTCTGCCAGGATGAACTGAAACCCGACAATGTGGACAGACTCCCTCACAGCAGAGGTAAAATGAAGCTCTAATCTTAATCCGTTAAGTGTTGTACTCCTTTTCTGTACTACGTGTATACTGTGTTTGGATTTATTCATTACCAATAGTAGAATAGAAGCAGTCATGCTGATTTGTCTTCTGAGTTGGGGACAGTCTTGTGGTGGAGGGAGGAACCTTCTCTTGGTCCATTGATGGACCACCGTGTCTGCGAAGAATCAACATCAATGTCAGAAGCGGGTGGTTGGTGGCTGTGGTTGGCCACATTGGCTCAGGGAAGTCCTCTCTACTGTCAGCCCTATTGGGGGAGATGGAGAAGAGGAGTGGCTATGTGTCCATCAAGGTGACTTTATTACAACGCGAAAAACTTCCGATCTATAGAAGGAGGGCGCAAAAGAAAAAGTTTAACTTAAACTTAAACCTTAACATGATTTAACCTTGATTTCCTTGGTGTTTCTACAGGGTTCTGTGGCCTATGTTCCCCAGCAGGCTTGGATCCAAAATGCCACCCTGAAGGGAAACATTTTGTTTGGCCACGAAAGAAAAGAGAGCTGGTATCACCGCGTGGTTGAGGCCTGTGCTCTGCTGCCCGACTTGGACATCCTGCCTGCTGGAGACAGCACAGAGATTGGGGAGAAGGTACCAATTGTGCTTTTTCCTGCTCTTTGTAGACAGGCTAGTTATATTTGACTGCATAAAGATTAGATGTGGAGGCTGTGACTGCACAAATGAAATTGTTTTGGTTGTAAACTCTTAAATTGTGACTGTATGAGGTGACAGTGCCTGTTGACATGGTAGCTGTGGTTGTGTGTGATGGCTGTGACTTCAGGGATTGAATTTGTCTGGAGGTCAGAAGCAAAGGGTGAGCCTGGCTCGGGCAGTCTACAGAAAGGCTGATGTTTACCTTTTGGACGACCCGCTCTCAGCCGTTGACACTCATGTGGGACAACACATCTTTGACCGCGTCATTGGACCCAGAGGAGTCCTCAAAGACAAGGTGAGATGGTACTGGGGATTTTCCAGCCTTGCAGTGACAGATTTCAGGTCTATTATACTTTTAAAGGATCGTTGTCTGTCTGCCAGCTTTGACTTTGAATGCAATGCAATGAAAAATTTTGTTGTAGAACTATTAGATCACTGATTGTCTTCAGGATACAGGAACTGGATATAAGACTGCTCTGTATTGTGCTTTATCATTCTCTTTCTCTCCCCCTCTCTCTCTGCCTGTCTCTCTCTCCCTCACTCTGTCTTGCATGTTATTTTCCAATACATGTTTGTGTGTACTGCCTTGCATGCCTTTTTTGTACCTTGACTTGTTCTTGACTTGACTTGACTTCCACTGTTTATTGAAACAAAACCATTTTATGCAGTCAGTGTGTGTGTGTTTGTGTTCTTGTTGTTTTCAGACCCGGGTGTTGGTGACCCATGGTCTGAGTTTCTTGTCGCAGGCAGATTTGGTTCTAGTGATGGAGGAGGGTCAGATCTCAGAAATGGGGTCTTTTACAGAGCTGATGGAGAGGAAGGGAGCCTTCGCCAAATTTATCCACACATTCAAAGTCACTCAGCACAAAGATGACCACAGCCACAGAGAGAAGAGTAATGACTCCCACAAAATTGATGTGACCAAAATCCACCGTCATCACCGTGTCTACCTGAGATATTTACAAAGATATTCCAATTCACATTTCTGTCCCATTATGTCAATTTTATTTTATTAAACTGGTATCTACAAACCTAATTAAAGTGATCAGATTTGTTATGAAAAAAAATCAAATGAGTTGTTAATCTTTACCTTTTTATTTTATGAGAGAGTATAACTGACTGTAACTATCTTCCTCCCTTTTTTGTTTCTTTTGCAGGACGCAGGAAATCTGTGTCTCGCCTTAGTATGACTGATTTCTCCTTTGATCTCTCTCAGGAGCAGCTCATCAGGTAACACAGCAATACATTAATGTTGTATATACTGTACCTGACTTGAAAGCTTAAAAGCTACCTCTGTATGTGTGTTTGTATGTTCCAGCTGTGACATGAGCAGTACCAGTGTTCAGACAGTGGGTGGCGTTGCAGATGATGATCATGGGACTGAGGATGCTGGGAAACTTACAGAGGCCGACAAGATGCACACAGGCAGAGTGGGTCCAACAATTAAAACTATAGCAGCATCAATTGTTGTATTAGATGTTAAGGTTGATTTAAGCAGATAATTTAGATAAGATAATGTTATAACACATAGCCTCACACAAAAGTTAGAAAAGATAAATTGAGTGCAAACGCGAATACATAATATTGCCCAGAAAGTGTGTTTTATGAAGTTCCTCTTCTGACGTCAGGTGAAGCTGCAGATGTATGCGGAGTACTTCAGGACAATTGGAATGATCTTCATCATGGCCATAGTCTTCGTCTGTGCCTTCCAGCAGGCCGCTTCCCTGGCATACAACTACTGGTTAAGCCTGTGGGCCGATGACCTGCCAGTCAACGGAACACAGAGTGACCATGTGCTCAAACTGGGAGTGTTCGGAGCACTGGGCTTCACTCAGGGTGGGTCAAAGGGCTATGGGCCTACTGTTATTCCTCAGCATGATGTTAAATTGCAGAAATTAAGAATCATTATACATTTTAAAAAAAAATACTCATTTGTCACCTAGCAACAGCCTTGCTACAGAGTTTATTACAAACTCAAATTCCCAATAATGCAAATGTCTGAAGGCAGAATCATTACACATGTTATTTGATTATCTCTATAGCTAGGACTGATCCTAATGGATTGAGTGACAAACTAGAATGGAAGTTGAAAGTCTAGTGGTTGTTTTGGTTGTTTGTTAGTAGAATTACGGCAAAAGCTCTGATTTTGAATAGGCTACCCAAGGCCATTTTTTTTAATTATTCCTTAAAGAAAATCAGTGACTGCTGACAACCTCAGAATTCCTTCATATTCTTTCTGACTTCATGATACCTTTAGGGGCGGCCATGTTTGGGACAACGTTGGCCATATCTTTGGCCGGGATCGTGGCATCAAGGGACCTCCATGCCAACCTGCTCCACAGCGTCCTGCACTCACCCATGGGCTTTTTCGAAGTGACCCCCAGTGGAAACTTGATGAACCGCTTCTCTAAGGAGATCGATGCCATCGATTGCATGATCCCTGATGGGCTAAAGATGATGCTGGGCTACCTGTTCAAGCTGCTGGAGGTCTGCATCATCGTCCTGTTAGCCACTCCCCTCACAGGGCTAGTGCTCCTCCCCCTCACTTGTGTTTATGCCTTCATACAGGTAAATGATGAGCATAGTCACCTGACAGCAACAATTTCTGCTCATACTTGATTTAGAGCAATTTGTTAACAATCATTTCACATATTCATTGATAAAAAACATCCAGAAGTGAAAAAAGGCTCTGGATGTAGCAGTTTTGTTTGTTTATTATGCTGCTTAGAGATTCTACGTGGCAACGTCATGTCAGCTGCGGCGTCTAGAGGCTGTGAGTCGCTCCCCGATCTACAACCACTTCAACGAAACAGTGCAGGGCGCCAGTGTGATCCGAGCCTTCAACGAGCAGCAGCAATTCGTCCTGCAGGCTGATCGACGGATCGACAATAACCAGGAGGCCTACTTCCCTCGCTTTGTTGCCACCAGGTAGACACAAATACACAACAAAAAATTTGCAGCAGCTGTGAGAACCATTAGGCTCTATATAAATATTACATTAACATTGTGTGTTCCTTCATGTGTTATTTTGTTGAGTGGAGAAATGTCTTTGTCTATTAAGAGATTTTTAACAGTATTAAATGCAATGTGGTCCTGTTAATGTTGGCTGGTGGTAATATCATTAATTGTAATATATTTCTATGTCATTATTTTATTGGTGAGGTGGCTGGCTGTCAATCTGGAGTTTTTGGGGAATCTTCTTGTTCTGGCTGCAGCTGTCCTGTCAGTGACCAGCCGGGGTGAGCTGAGCCCAGGCATCGTGGGACTAGCAGTGTCACACTCCCTGCAGGTTTCACACACACACACACACACACACACGCACACACACGCACACATACACACACACACACACACACACACACACACACACACACACACACACACACAGAGAGAGACAGAGAGACCATTAATGTTTGTGACCAAGCTAATGTATCTCATTAATAACTCCTATCCAGCCAGTATGCTTAGTGTAATGTACATGACTAGGTTGAGCTGTGCAAAGACCCACCAACTTCCTCCAGCATCCTTCCAGTGAGAGCTTGTGTCTTCACTTGTCATTTGTGGCACCTCACGCTGACTTGCACCAGCATGTTGAACGACTGTGGCAGTTTGATATATTGCTTTCCATCCTGGAATAGCAGAGCAGATTATGTATTATGGAGAATGTGTTTGTAATGTATAGTTTGTAATTATTTATCTTTGTGGTGATGTTGATCATCATGTGTGTTTGTGTTTCTCTTTATGTCTTTATTTGTGTAGGTAACAGGGATCCTGAGCTGGATTGTTCGATCTTGGACTGATGTAGAGAATAACATTGTGTCAGTGGAGAGAGTGAACGAGTACAACCACACGCCCAAAGAGGTCAGCAGGGACTTTAACATGGAGATGCTACTCCTTATGTCTTAGCCCAGTGTCTTAAAGCCTCCAATATTAATTCAATTTCAATTGGCCATCTGCCTTGACCAGTTATTAGAATGGTCCCAAATTCCTGCCTCTGTTCCTTCTCACCAGGCAGCATGGACAGTGCAGGGCAGTGTCCTCCCGGCATCCTGGCCCACCACAGGAACCATTGAGTTTGAAGACTATGGATTGCAATACCGTAAGGGTCTGGACTGGGCCCTGAAGGACATCTGCCTCAACATCCAGGACACAGAAAAGGTTACTGGCTTGTGTTTAACTTTTACTAAGTTCATTTGAACAACAGCTTCACAAGACACTGAGAGAGCACATAACTCTGCGCATACCTCTGCCAAGGCCGGGTTGTCCTCTCATTATGACTCCAGCACTTCATGAATGTTAGGGTTAACTGAACATTAAGTGACTCTGGTTATTCATTATAAGGTGGGGATTGTTGGAAGGACAGGTGCCGGAAAGTCTTCCTTGGCTTCAGGAATTTTCCGTATCCTGGAGGCCTCAAATGGGAAGATCTGCATTGATGGGATCAACATAGCTGAAATTGGGCTCCATGAGCTCCGCTCCAGAATTACCATCATCCCACAGGTCCGTACATGAATCCAACATATCAAGCAGCAGAATAGATTTCATGTTGTGATATGCCAACCTCTTGTTCCCCAGGACCCAGTGCTGTTTTCAGGCTCCCTGAGAATGAACCTGGACCCCTTTGACATCTACTCTGATGAGGAGCTATGGAAGGCATTGGAACTGGCCCACCTCAATAGCTTTGTATCCACTCTGCCAGGAAACCTTGACCACCAGTGTTGTGAAGGAGGAGAGAACCTCAGGTAGCTCCATGTCCAACACACAAGAACAAGTTGTATGCAAACTCAACACCGGCTTTACTTGAATGCATCAGGAATTTGTGATACAACAGAGATACTAACACAATGTGTACCTGCATCATGTCATGGGCATAACTCAGAGTTGAGAAATGCAACATTCAGACAAAAAGCTAAATTTGTGCTCTTCCGTATTCAAACTTCAGAATTGGACTTAAGCAGTTCTGTGGTGAGTTGTACAAACGGGGCGCCGTTCCCAAAAAAGGATCGCAGCTACCCCTGATTCAGACTTGGGATTTATATAATTACATAATTGCATAATTTGATGGTGGATTGGAGACGGAGGAGTGTTCCCCCGGTACTTTCCCCGCTTTACCCTAGCCGTACCCAGTACCCTTTTCAGTGAGGGTGTCCCCAGAATTGGACAAGAATAATTCAGGAACCCTTCTTGACACGTTGTCAAAAATCAAAAAAAATCTGGTGCGAGGGTGGATTAAAAATTCTATTCTGTGTGCAGTTTGGGTCAACGACAGCTGCTGTGTCTGGCACGAGCTCTACTGAGGAAGACCAAGATCCTGGTGCTGGATGAAGCTACAGCTGCTGTGGACCTGGAGACAGACCATCTGATCCAGTCCACCATTCGCACTCAGTTTGACGATTGCACAGTGCTGACCATTGCTCACCGCCTCAACACTATTATGGACTACAGCAGGTAGTACTCTGGGTGCTAAGGCCAGATTTCTATATACTGTATTTGATACTTTGTTGTTTGTTGTCTTGGAATTCCCATACTCTTGACTCAATAATGGAAAAACAATGGAGCTTTGTCTGTCGGTCATCATCTCCCTGTTGTGTCTCTGACTTGTCCTCTATAAGACTGGTCACTAACTTGGCTCTGTGTCTCCCCAAGGGTAATGGTGATGGAGCGAGGCTCTATTGCAGAGATAGACACACCTTCCCAGCTGATCTCCCAGCGAGGTCATTTCTACCGGATGTGTCGCGAGGCCGGCTTAGCTTGATATGCAGTCAATGAAAATTGCAGTTTGGTTGCTTGTCCTTTATAAATAACATTCAAAACCAGATGTGTTTGTAGCACTATACCTTCAAGCTGAGACTTCTAGTTATGTTTTCTCCATTACATTGTGTGTGTGTGTGTGTTTTGGAAAATGCTCAAGTTTGTGAAATATATGTTTTTAAAAATGTTTTGGTGGAATCATGGTGAACTGTTTTATCAGATATATTGACTATCTTTACGTCACTGATCTTAAATAATTACAAACATGCTCGAAGCCGAATACATTGATTCGGAATATTGTTCCATTTTAGCCTCAACTCAGAAATTTGATTGAAAAAATGTGTCTGAACCCAAAACACTACCTGTGAAGCTTCAGTAAAACTTAAAACTGAATGAAAATGACAAAAATCTTGACTGAAGACTTTAATATGTGGAAAATGTATGATTCTGGGTTGGAGTTAGTTTTTTACAGGACGTGACAGTTGTCAGTTGTTTCCATTTTAGCAAAGATATTAGGATTATTATTAACATGGTTGACACAGGAATTAATCCTTCCTAAAGTTCTTGTATTACATAATTTAAGCAGCAAGAATACAAAGTATTTTTGCAATGATTGAACGAACTCAAGTGACCACAACACACACACACAGTAACTAAAACCAATACACATACAGTATCCATTACGTATTTGTAACATGTTCATAATGTTACACAAAATGTATGGGAAAAACTAACTTAACTAACCTAATTAAATATTTTGTGACATTTTGCACAAAAACTTAAACTAGAACTTTTACAGGTCAATTCTCTAATAAGTGATTATAAATATCTTTGAGCAGCTGTTGTAGTAGATGCCGATTTTGCAGTAATGTTGTTTGTTGTTTTAAATGTTTTAAAACTAAAAATTGCCAGCCCTCTTTACGTTTACGTGACAAAACCAGTTTTGCATCTTTTCAGTTTGTTTGTTTACGTCTGGGAAAGGTTGTCATGTGCAAATGAGCTCAGTCTGCCTCATTTTCCCACCCTTATTTTGCAGTTCTCACACTTCAACCTTCACCTCAACTTCAGCATACCGTTTTGAGTTATGAGACAATAAAACTCACAATTTCGTTCGCCTCTATTCATGAGAGGGATTTTTACTTTCCTTAATGTGACAAAAATAGACATTAAGACAAATTATAGCTTTGATATCAATTTGTCTCCTTCCATCAATGCGGTTAATTTCTCATTGGAGAAAGACGTATGCTGTCATTCTGATGTATACTAAATAATAGCACATAGTTAAAATATTTCAACATGTCTCCACGAGACTATATACTTGTACTACTACTAGTCTTCCAATACTACGTCCTTGGTGATCAGGCGTTCTATCCTGTGACGTCACTCCTCTCCTTATGGACCACCAGACCTTTACTAATCAGGTCCGGAACCTCCACGGCCAACCACGGCGCGAGACCGAGCGCCATTAGATGCGCGAGTCCAAAGCGCGGTGCGTTGCGCACCCACAGAGGCGCAAAATGTTCGGTGAGACAGATCTTCCCGCCGCGGTACATCTTCGCAGTTTTCCCGTCCAGCTCCGGCAGTGCAACTTCCGGCGCGGTTCCTGGGAACGTCACCGGGATGTCGAACTCCACGCGGAATTCATAACGTAGCAGCTCGTGGATGAACCAGCACGTGCCGTCCCAGCGCGTGCCGTCCGCATTGGACTCCAGGCGGAACCAGTCATTATCCGCCGCCTTGTTCTGTTCCACGTACTGGATAAGCGCCTGGTACTCCTCCTTTAGCCGCTGCGGCCACAGTTCCGGGTCGCGCGGGCCCGCATGAGTTTTCAGTATTGGGATCCGGGACACCGCCTGCCGCGTAGCCTCGTCCGCCATGTCGCAGGATAATCTGAAACCAGTTCGCTGTCAATCAAGATGTCAGTTCGATCAGATTCGTTTGTGGTTCCCCCGTCTCTATTCTGGTCTGTTGACTGACGTGGCTGTCCCACCGGCGCCCTCCGTAGCACTAGCATCCAGTGGTGGGCGTGACTAGGCGTCCAACCTCGCGACAACTGTGAGAGCGATAGCAGCGCCACCACGGGGCGTGTAGCTGCGATGCTTTTCATTAGACAACACTGGCCATATTGTGATGTACATTGTGGGTTCATTTTTTAATCAATTCAATAATATGTTTCACAATACACTACAAATACGATTTACGTTTCTAAGTACGTTCCCTTTTGGTTATTTTATGTATAAAAGTATGTTTCGTGGAACATGTTGACTTGGAGAATGTGCAAATTGTGTGATGGGATGTGTCCATGTTTTTCTTATGAAAATATAATAAAGCCAAAGGTGTTGCTGAACTCCTAAACTCTTATGTGTTGTTATCTATGCTCACTGTGCTTGGACTGTGCTTACCCACTAATTCTAAATACTTAGGATGCAGAGGACTCATTCCTATATGTAACAATGTACACATTCCATAACGTTCCACAATGGAAAGATATGATAAAGTTTATTAATGAACACTTGGCTCTAGATCGAACAGACAGTGTCTGTGTTTAGCGGCCAACATGTAAGGCTGTGATTATCTTGGAAGGATTGTTTTTCAGCAAAGTGTGGTTATTTAAGTGGCTTCAATTCTGGGTGACTAAATGGTAACTACATGGAAAGGTCCACTGGAGTCCCTAAGATATTCCAATCAAATTGTTTCAATTCATTGTTAAATTAGTTCGTATTGTATAGAATTAATGATGTTTGTGTTGTCTACAAATGCTTTTACTATTATTCGTTTAGCTGCTGGAAAAAGCTCAAATCTGCTAAAACCCTAAACATTTGTAAGCGTATCTGTATCTGTGTAATGTTTGCATGCGTGTTTATATAATTTTCAGTTTTTGTTTAACATTTATGTGATATACAAAATGTTCAATGTTCCTTTTATTTATTCTTTAATAAAATATACGACATCGGGTTTTTTTTTAACGTTTGACTAGTTGACGCACAAAGGAACCAATGGAGGAAGTGACGTCAGAAAGGCCTGCGCGTTGAATTGTGGGAGATTTAGAACAACAAAGTTATCCGCCATTTTGATCGCTGCCGCATATTTCATTGCGTTTTGGAATTACTCTGACTTGGAACAAACGGGACGTGTTTATTCTTTGGTAACTGTAACAGGACACACGCCATCATTGGGTCACTGTGGGGTGATGGCGGCAGACCGGCGTGAGGACAAAGGTAAGAAATTAGACTCTGTACCTCCTCGTGCATTAGCATGTGTGGACGCTAGAAGCTTTGTTTTTGTTTATCAGGCGTTAAAGATAATCTAATAATTCTTCAGATTGTGACAATGTTTGCCAAATTGCCCAGCATTTACCGAAGTCCCCCTTTAGTGTTGTATTAATTTCATTTAGCAATTGCTGTGGCTGCGTGTGAGCTACAAGCCAGACTTGCATCACTTCGGTTCTCTTGTTCTTTGTGCATTCAATCATGTAAAGAAACGGAAACTCTTACAAAAATGATAATAATTGGGTCTATAACAAGAGTGACACTGAAAGCATAGCTGCAATCTGTTATTATACATTATATACCTATTGTAGAAAATAAAGGAATATCTTAAAAAAGAGATATAGGCAGAGGCAGAAAAACAAACAAAAGGTGCCAATATGCTTGACTTATACAGATAGATGAGGATAGACTCAGTGAAAGCATAAGAAATATGACTTGCCGTTCAAAAGTTATTGACAAAACAGGAAAATTGATAATACAGTGCCATGGTCAAGCTAACCAGTACCACAATATAATGGATTCTCCTTGGGAACACGTCTAACCTTCCCAACACGCTTAATTAAAGTTCTTTTAATAACTTTTTGATATATCCTGCTGACAGACAAACACAATCTTTGACCTGTGCCATGATACCTTAAGGATCCAACAAAGTCTGAAGAATAAAATGTCCTGGATGTGCTTCATAAGAGCTAGGGCTTATCATGTGGTGTCGCATTAGTAAGAAATGCTGTAATGCCAATATTACAACTTGGAAACTGCAATTGTATAGCTGACAAAAGTTGGATTTACAAGTCATGGACTCACGGATGATTTTTTTTATGCTGCTTGGTGGTCACTCTAAATGCGATCTTTCTACGTTTTGGGCTGTGAGTGAATAGTTTTCTAAGCCAATAAATGATAAATAAACCCGAAACAAACGCCGGACAGTTTGCATTGCCCAAACAACCTCTTTATTTGTTAAAATGTAAGAAAACAAGCAATTATTTTTCCACACTTCCTTGCTTTCACTCATTACTTCCAACAAGCACTTGAACACACTGATAAGCACGGTGCAGCATTCCTAACCATGGACACTAAGGTCTAACTATGAACTTAATGTTTGCTGGGGAGGGGTTTAGTAGCTGTGTAAAATCCCAAAGCCCTGTTTTACTGTTCTTGCTCTCCATATTCTTTATCTACATATACAGTTCCAAGGAAGGTTCATTCCTCGGGCAACTGGGCTTTGTTGTAAAAGCTTGAAGATGCTCCTCCTCTCACGCGAGGGTCGTGTTCAATTCTGACTGATTTTCCCTCTGTGGAGTCGTTATTGGGGTCGTTGATAATCCTGAGTAGTCGCAATCGGGGTTGTTGATCCTTGAGTGCTCCTGATTAGTCATGCGTTGTGATTAGTTCACTTGCTGATGTGGCTGACCACCTTCGTATGTGGGCAAGCTTGCTTTGTGATCCAGTTCCTGTCTCAAGTATCCAGACTTGTGACAGAAACATGTCACCAAGAACTTTCAGAAAATGTCGTCCGACAAGGCCCCCCACAGTTGGAAATGGGCCTTCAGGGTCACAGCCTACATGTGTCAGTTCTTGTCGTGTTTATTTTTATCGTTTTGTTTCAGATGGAGAACTGAATGTTCTAGAAGACATTCTAACTGAAGCTCCCGATCAGGACGATGAGCTTTACAACCCAGAGAGTGAGCGTGACATCAGCGATAAGAAAGGTAACATTGTATTTGCAGTAGCACCGCTGATAATAAGAAAGTGCAGTACTGAAAATATTGTGATGTTGTGTGTTTTTAAGAGAGATTTGGTGACAATATATGATTGAAAGACTACCTTGCTTATTTTTTATGATTTAACAAACCAACACTATAACAATAGTTAACTGACAGCACAGATGTTAAAACTATTGGCTACAGGTTACAAACGGACCCGAAACCCGTGCTGTAGATCAATCATACTGGGTTATCCTTTGATAACGAAATCTCTGTATCTATGCCTGTTGCACATTCTAATAAAATAGTGGCACTATAAGAAATACCATCTCAAATCCTACCTCAAATATGAAAGGCAGGAGTATCTAAGTTCAGTTAATTTTGGTCATTTACATCTACACAGTTCTAATGTTTAGATGATTTCTTCCTCTTCTCTCAGGAACCAAAAGAAAGGGCGAGCGCTCTGACAGCCAGGACCTGAAGAGGCTACGCCCCTCTTCAGGTCACGCCTCCTCCCGGCCCTCCTCTACAAATAAGAGAGGCCCTGCACTGCCTCCATCCTCGTCGTCTTCCAAAAAAACAGCAGCATCCAGCCCACGAGGCCGCCACGCCCCTGTCAGCACTGGCTACCGCCATGATTACTATGTAGACCGAAAAGGCAGGCGGGCGGTTCGAGAGCCACCCAGGAGCCATGGAGGAGAGGAACCACGACGCAGAGAGACCCACAGGGTGCTGGAGGGCCCGAGCCAGGTACTGACAATACTGCATAGCTGTGTAATGTCAATGTTATAATTTAAAGACATTTCAGCTGTGTTCTGTGTCCTACATTTATATAAATTCATTGAGAATATGAGTTCAGTTAAAATGATTTATTACACTAAAGTCATACAAAGCACATTTTTACACGGGGAAAATGTAGAGTATAGGAACCATGCCCTTTGGCCGTGGTTATTTCTCACACTGTATCATCTCTAACCATATGCATTCCATTTCTTGAAAGAAGCTCCGGCGTGAAACCCGCCGACCCAGCCCCCCTCCCAATGTTGCGGCCAATCAATCAGACGAGGAGGCTGTAGCCGAGTATGGTTCGGAACACGGCACAGGAAGCTCTTCCCCTGCCGGCTCGCACGTTGAAGAGGAGGAGGAGGAAGAACAAGAGGAGGAGGAGGAGGACGAAGAAGAGGAAGGCATGGAGGAAGAGGAGGAGGAAGAAGAAGAGGAGGAAGGGGAGAAGGGGGAAGAGGAGGAGGAAGAAGAGGAAGAGGAGGAGTATGATAGGCGCGGCGGCGAAGGGAACGACTATGACACCCGCAGCGAAGCCGGCGACTCGCGCTCTCCCTCCTCCATCAGCTTCTCAGATGGCGAGTCGGCGCACTCAGGCTCTGGCTCGGAAGGCTCAGGTAAAACATTAACAAAAACGAATCAAGTCATTCCAGTTCCACTTTGAGCTGTTTGTCTCACTATTGTTTTGTTCTAAAACGTATAAAAGTCTGCAGATGGGCTAATGACTGCGTTCCTCTGTAACCGTTTCCCTGTGTGCTTCTATTTTGAAAGGTTCAGAGAAGAAGAGAGAGAAGCTGTCATCGTCGGTCCGAGCAGTTCGTAAAGGGATGGAGAGTAAGGCAGTCATTTGTTTCTTTTAACTCAATATCATAAAAAGACATATGGGGGGCGGGAAGAACTTCTGATCTATAAATGGGGGGGCGCGAAAGAAAAAGTTTGGGAACCACTGGTCTATACAATAATGAAGGGAAACTTTATTATGTTAAATAGACGTTATAATGTGCACAATAATCAGATTGCAGCTGTGTTTTTGCCCTGTAAAATAATTAAGCTTGCTCCCGTTCTGTGTGGTTTCAGATCCGACCAGTAAGCTGCGCTACATCTTACGAGACGCTCGCTTCTTCCTCATCAAGAGCAACAACCATGAGAACGTCTCACTGGCTAAGGCTAAGGTATGCTGCGTTGTACATTGTTATTTTGTATTGTTCTCGGCATTTTGTCAAAACACTTTTAATAATGTTTCTGTGGTATTCAGGGTGTTTGGTCGACCCTCCCGGTGAATGAGAAGAAGCTGAATGCTGCATTTCGTTCAGCACGGAGTGTCGTCCTCGTCTTTTCTGTGAGAGAAAGTGGAAAATTCCAAGGTATGAAAAAACTTCCTGGTTTGTCTCTAATGATTACCTCATGGGTTTGTTTTCTGTTTTGTTTTGTAAACTTCCCAATCCTAGTTATTTATTTATTTAACTTTCATTTCTTTTTATTGCTTCTTGCTGTACTTTGTTTCGATGTTTAATTTTCTTTAAATCTTTCATCATCAGGCTTTGCACGTTTGGCTTCGGAGTCTCATCATGGTGGCTCTCCGATTCACTGGGTTCTTCCTGCTGGCATGAATGCCAAAATGCTAGGCGGAGTCTTTAAGATCGACTGGCTCTGCAGGTAAAGTAATGCAAAGGAATTTGTAAAACGGGATTTCATTTAGTTGAGTTATGTTTTTGTGCTTTGCTTTACTACATTAATGTAAGTGCACTGTATTTGAGTAGCTTGAGCTTTGATAAACATGAGGGCTGCACCTAATGATTATTTTTAACAGATTACCGATTAGTCGCTTAATCTAGAGATTATTTTTTATTATGCAATTACTATTACAATTAATTCCCCCATAATGAATATCAAACTTGTGAAACAAACAAATTATGCACTGCATTGTTCCACAACAAAAAATGCCCGGTTTTAGCAGATAATCTCCAACATAAAGTATGTGGGGGAAATCATGTTCAGTGCCCCCTGGTGGCTGGTTGTTAGATGTCTTTTTTATATTTTTAACTTGCAGGCGAGAGCTTCCATTCACAAAGACGGCTCATTTGTCGAACCCCTGGAATGAACACAAACCTGTAAAGATCGGACGAGATGGACAGGTCAGCTCATCCTTTAACCTAACCCTTCATTTAATGATATAAGAAACTGAATTATTTTGCTTTTAGTTTGACTGATCTGATGTTTTCATTAACAATCAAATTATGTTTGGGTTAATGTTGTCAAATGTGTTGACCTAATCTATTGCAAAACAAATCTTTGAAATGTTTGTTTTGTGTTTTTAGGAGATCCAGCCGGACATTGGGGGTCAACTCTCTGCCCTCTTCCCATTGGATGAGAGTGTGGATGTTCACCAGGTGGCGCGCCGTGTGCGCCATAAACGCAGGACACCATCGGAGCCGCGCCCTCGCGGCCGACCACCACATCGCGACCCGGGAAGGTTAGCCAATCACCGAGCTCCTCCTCCTGCTTATTCTCCTTGTCCTGCTGTGACCACGGCGCCACCTGCTGCCGCACCATGGAGACAGCCATCGCCACTGGGTGGTGGCTAGCATGGCTTGGTTTCCCGTTGCAGTTGTTGATTTTCCAGTCTGGAGGTTTCCAGACGAGCGACGCATCTCTGTTGGCCATCTTGGTATAAGAAAGTCAGGGGGGTGGGGGGGGGGGCTTTCTTAGCTGTGCACTATGCTAATGCTAACAAGAAAACTAGCACAAAGGTGCAATGAGTAATTTTAAACACTTAAAGATAAGAGATTTCCATAATCTTTTATTATGTTAGTGTCTTTTTAAATTGAATTCAGATAGAATTTTCTTGATTGCTAAATGTCACCTTTGAAGCTCTTTTCTTCTCTGCAGGATTTCCGTCCTTCGGGCAAGTTAAACATATTTTTTAATGGTTGCCATTAGCTGGGACTGTGGCGGGAGTGGCTGCCCCTTTCAAAATAAGAGCAGAAAAGGACAAGCCTCACTGGCTGGACTGATGGAGGGGCAGGGAGAGGAAGGAGGGGCCAGTGAGGTAGATGTACACCTAAAGTGAGAGAGAGTGAGGGACTGTGAGCAAAACAAAAAATAGGAGCTTCCACTGGACTGTCTGATTGCTGAGTGGGAGGGGTTTGGAGAGGTGCCCCATGGACTTTGGGGGTGAGATGGGTGTTATGTGTTGAAGGGGGCGGGGCTCCTGGATGTCACCAGAAAAGGTAAAACAAAAATAAGTAAAGAAAAGAATGGACTCTTTAAAAAAAAAAAAAAAGCCCCATTCATGGACTGATATAATAACGACCCACACACACACACCGTGAATCAGGACTGTTACTGGGTGTGGGTGTGTGGGGTGTGTGTGTATGAAGAGGGGAAGGAGAAAAGAAAAAAAGAATCATAAATGGACTGAACCCAACAGAGGAGGAGGGAGAGGTGCTAAAAGACAAAAATGTTTTGTCTTTAATTTTGAAGGACTGTTGCTGGTGCAGGGAGAGGGGAGGGGCTTAGAGATGGGTGGGGCGTTGTGTGTTGATTGACGGGACTGCACCAACCACCACCATCATCATCATCATCATCCCTCCCCTCTCTGTTCAGTTGGTAGCAGGAAAGAAAAAGAATGCTTTTAATGGACTGAGGAGAAGAACTGTTTTTTGTAAGCAAACAAAACAAACCACCCCTCCCCCCCACACATAAACAACAACTGAAGCGGTATGTTTCCCCTCCACAGGTTTGTTCTTTTAATGTGTGTATGTAGCAACATTGTGAAAATGTTTCTGTTCCTTTACGAGTCCGCCATCAACACTTATAGTTTAAAAAAATATTCAAACATTTCCACTATGGAAAATTAGAGAAATTGAGGTAAATTTTATATTTTTGTCATGAGGACCAACAATGATCTTACTGCTCTACCCGCAGCCGCATCACGTGTCTGATTGGCACTAAAGTGGTGCCCCAATCAGCACTAAAACAGTTGTTTGTATGAAATAGTGTGGTAAAAGTGTGTTTTTGATCAGTAATAAGGTTGATTAACAACAACACATGTAAATCTAGGTCATTGTAATAATTACGTTCATATTTCTGCATAGAAGACTACACGATTAGATTGTTTGTCGCATACCATTGGAAACATAGGTTTTAGACAAATAACCAATCTCTGTTTCAGGAGGACACAAAGCAGAGCACAACCCAATCTAACAACCCTTAGGATTATTATTATGCTCCACAATAACCACTACAGGAATTCAATGACAAAACTCAAGGTGGCACTAATGACAGCTTTTGTCCAGGGACAAAACATTCCAGGCTGATTTTACTGAAATTACTGAAAATTTCAAGGTAAAGCTGGTTGAGCATGGTGGGATTTGTTTAATGGTCTCTCCTGTCATCTCTTTTTTGTCTCTATTGTTGTTTGTTTACACTGTGGAGTAAACTACTTCTTAACTGTTCCTATCTAGTGTTCAGAGGCACAGCAGGGATGATATGATTTGGCCTCCTGGTCACTTTAGTGTTTAAACATCAAGGTTGCCAATTTTGCAAGCAACTGCTCATGCAGCAAATGCAGAGGTCAAATGGATTGCAATCCTGATGTTAAGTTTGTGGTTAATTTTGTGTTAGCCTTTTCCGGGATCAATGTCAACAAAAGAACACCGTGAAATGTGTTTTTGGGTTTTTGTTGTTATAGCGAACACCTGCAGAAAGTGCGACGCAAAACAAACCCCATCTAACAGATTGGTGATGTAATATAACAATTGACAAACATCGGTGCTTAGGTCTGGATGCCAGTCTGTGTTCCAGGTTACACACAACAAGTTGACTGAGGTTGAGGTAAAGACACTATGCAAGCCAGCCAAAACCATTAAGGAACGGCCTTGTCCTGCTAAAACAAGAAACGGTCTTAACCATACTGATTCTATATACAAACATAGACTTTAACACATTATTCATTAGGCCTTTTTTTTGTCTCCAATACTCAATTAACGAGTCCACTTATTTAAATTTAAATTTTCCAGTACTCATGGTTTCTAAATTCAATAGATGTTTCTCATCATACCTTTCAATTTAAGAGTAAGGTCAGTGACAAGCTTTATTTTCTAATGTAGGTATTCTAAACAAAATCATCACATTCCTATTGCTCATTTTCCAATTGGAGATTCAAAATTAAAACTGATGTATTTGATAATTAATTATTTTTATTATTATAAAGTCACTGACATGCATCGTACTTTAAAAATAAGTGACCACTCTTAGCTCAGTTTTATTGAATTTCGAAGCTTTCTATGTCTTTTTAAGTGCGTGTTTGTGTTATGACGCACATGTGAGCATGTTTTACTTGTCGACCTGTCCACGTAGGCGTCGCCCCGAAGAGTACGACCTCCATGGCAGGAAGCGAGCGCGAGCCGACTGCCCCCCAGACTTCAATCAGCGAGCAGGTGGTTTGAAAAAAACAACTGTTGATTTCAGCGAGTTGTAAATTCTTCTCTTTTTTGTTGTTAATTGTCAGAATTGTGTGTATTCTAAAAGAATTTTCTGCCATTTTCTGTTTAGATTATACATTTTGAAAATCTTAATTTTCATAATTTGTAGTTTTTATGTATAAGTTGATACTTTGATTTACGTTTTTCTTATTTTTATGTTTTTGGAATTTTGTCCTTGTTTAAAAATTGTATGTAATTTAATCATTTGTAATGTAATTAATGAAAATAATATATATATATTAATATATATATTTATATATATATATATATATATATATTTATATATTTATACAGTGTGGGTGGGAATGTGGGTTTGGATTGTTCAGTCGCTGACAAACCTAAAACTCTTGAAGTTAAAATTTGACATAATTATTTGGTTCTCAGGTTTCATCCAGGATCTTCGTACCCAGCCGGTGGACAGGTGAGATGTAGTCGGTGGAACAGTGATAGAAGACTGTGATGTATTATGTAGTATAGTTGTGGCAAGAGTCATTTACTCAATTCAACTACAAGGAAAGCTTTTTTAAATCGCCAAAGCTGGAGGAACAAAATGTGAAAATAAATTCTGATGGTATTTTTTTTCTGTCCTTAGGAGATTCTCTGGCATGCGACGCGACATTTTCGTCAATGGGGTGAGGTCACCTAACTTGCGCTGTTAGATTATCACCATGTTAGCTTCAGGTTCACGTCTTTATCCAATAATGAAATGATATGTTTGCACCTCAGCACGTTAGCCTTGATTCTAACCTTTTGCTCCAAGGGTGACAGACATGTTGGTACGGCCTCGGTTTAACCGGTTTGTTTGTTTACAGTCTTATGAGTACATGAGGGACTACCACCACAGCGTGGGCCCCCCCACTCCATGGCAAGCTTTGGTATGTACTGTCCAACGGAGTTCTTCATCAAGTTCAGCACGTTCTGTTTTTTTATCAGATATTTTCCAAAATGCATTTATTCTTGTTAATTAAATCTTTCGTCCCGTTCCTTCCTGCCACTCTACAGCAGGGGCCATATCCCGGTGTGGAACAGCCACCCCCACACCACCCCCCATACTACCATCACAGCCACGCCCCACCACCACCTCACCAGGCCTATCATCACCATCACCACGCCCCTCTGCCGCCACACGAGGCTCCACCCCCTCGCTTTAGAGACAAGCAACGCTCTGCACCACAGAGGTCTTTCAACTCCAGCCCGGTAAACTTAAAAGCAGTTTTATGGTCCACAGCTGATGAATCCTAACATCTGGGTTGATCCAGTCAGTTTGTAGGCACTACAACATGTTTAATTAATAACAGCTCAACAGCATCTTGCGGTGAAATAGCTCAATGCTGACGGCATGGGAACACAAAGTACTTCTAAAGCTTTACAATGACCTCACATTCACCCTTTCATACACTGATGGCAGGGGCACACCATGCAAGGTGCCTTTGTGTCTTCACATCTGGAGTTAGGTGTTCAGTGTCTTGCTCTACAACACTTCTCTCTAGGAGAAGTCCTGGATCCAACCAGGTTACTAAAGGACATTTGACTGACTCCTGAAAGTATTGTTGCTTGATGCTGGATCTGATTGCAGCCTGTAGGATCTTTCATACAATACAAATGTAATACAAAAATCTGGTCGATACAAACATCTGATTCTTTTTGTTTCGTCATTCATTTGTTGTTGTCTTCTGTTATATTGTTTGCCTACTGTGTACATCAACATTAGGATTCAGCTGAGGCTTACAGTTTGTTACTAAGCTTGAACATCCTTTTTTCTGTCTTTTGTTTAATCCTGCAGCATGACTACGACATGCGTGTGGACGACTTCCTGCGGCGAACACAGGCTGTGGTCAGCAGCCGTCGCGAACGCGAGCGGCAGAGAGAACGCGAACGCGGCGGCCAACGGGGAGACACACGCCGAGAACGTGAGCGCGAGCGAGGGAGGGACAGAGACAGAGACAGAGACAAGGAGAGGGGGCGGTACCGCAGATGAAAGTGTTTAAGAGTGGGATATGAGGAATTCACATCCTCTCAGGCAGAGGGAGGTGTGGGATTTTTGTTTAGTTTTTTTTTAAAGAAAAATGTCCAAATGGTCTGTTTTGACGGACTTTGTTTGAGAGTCAAGAATGCATTTGTCCGGTTTGTTGATGTACGTAAGTGTGAATGGAAATATTACAGAATCGTCAAGATGAAAAAGTTTTGCTGCAGTCTTTCTGTCAATAAACAATTTAAAGCACCAAAATTTTTTTCTTGAATTTCTGGGTGTTCCTTTGCTGATATCAAAAAACGGAGAAAAAAATTAAACTTACAATAATTTCTCAGGATCTCTGTAAGAATGCGGAGGGAAAATAATCAAAGAACTCCAGTTGAAAAGTAATGACCAAGAATATAAAAAAAATCCTTTGTTTTGAATTAGCGTTATCATTTTATCATTACGTGATGGACAGTAACCAAATCCAAATATGTATGAGTTTTGACCAAGTGCATTGTTTTTCTTTTTTGTACACTTACATAACATTCAGTGTTTTAATTTAATTGTCATGTTCATTTTTTTCAGTAAGTCAACATTTGTGCTGGAAAATGTCTTGCAGAAAATTGTCTTAAATGTTGGAGGTGTGTATGAAAACATGTCTCGTTTCTGTTTCATTTATTCTAACGTTGCTTTGGATAAATAGTTGAGAATGAATTGCAGAGAGAGAATTTATTTTTAGAAATCTGTCTTTGTACCTGTATATATTTGCAGTTTAACACAAAGTCTGTCATTTTACTGTAAATGTGTTCATTTCTAGATTTTGTCCTTGTCAGTGATGAAACCTTTTTCCATTACTTTTGCGAAATTTGCAAGTTTTGTAAAAAGAATGTTACACCACACAACCAACCAATCAGTGTTGAGTATTTCCAGTTTGTTTTAAGTGAGCTGCAACCGTTTTAACAATATTTTAAGTGTTCACAGTGTTATACATATAATCTGAATAAGTTGCTGCTTGACTGTGAAAGAAGTGATTGTTGATGCTTGTTTTTGTTTGTTTTTTACAAAATAAAAGACTGGAGACCTTTCAGGCTCAGTAGTTTATTTCTGAAAAACTTTTACCAGCTAAGGTGCCTTTGGAAGTGTATAAATTGGCAAAAACAAGATGGGGAAGACGAGAAATGCTACTAGCTAGAAGTTGGTGGCGCATGATTTAAACACTTGAGTGTGTTGTTTTTATGACCACTTCACAGGGAGCAGATCTAGTGAAAGTCTGGTTTTGGATTTAAATGGATATGGGGTTGCACAAGACAAGAGAATGAGCAGTGTCCCACTCCAGTCCAGTAGATGGCGGTAATACGCCATAAAGTTGATTGCTAAAGATCAAAAGTACGCCAAGAAGAAGGTAGTGTCACTGTCTGTGGAGTTTATTTTAACCCATTTCTTTTCATGATAAAAAAACAAGTGTTTTGCCAGCAAACGACTGGAATTCTACGACGACTCTGTTTGTTTCTGTAATGGTAAGGCATGAGGAAGTGTTTGAGCGTAAAGGCGAGTGAAGCTGCTGATAATGTTACCTAAGAAGAACGGCGAATGTGTACTTGTTGCTAAGCTACGTAATGACGCGCTGCCAAGATTGTTCTTACAGATGTTTTTAGTCTGTGCACACTCTTTACTGTCGAGATGCTGTACTCCAGTCATATTTATAAAATGTATCGGTGGTGTTAATGTAGTTTGTGTGTAGCATGTGTGTATAATACTAAATCGTAACACACTTTAAGCCTCAATAAGCAGTTTTGCTCCTTTGCCTTTTTTATTTACAGGTAGCAAATGATTTTCTGAATTTGTTTTTAGCACGACATGACATGATAGTTGTTACAAAAACTGACATTTCTGACTGCTGCTTTATCTACAACAGAAATGTTTAAATTGCAACCAAATCAGTGTCAAATGATGTCATCATGGCACATTTCCACTTCACACAGGCTCCAGGCGTGATTTTCATGCCTAGATCGATCTCAAAAGCCCAAATCCCTCACCTTTATTTAATCTACTGCAGAGAAACAACGAGAACCCAATCAAACTCCCTCACAACTCTGATACACTGTGTGTTAGCATGTAATGTGCCTGTAATGCAGATGACCATCAATCTGTGTTTTAAAGGGTAAGACCAAGTGTGACCGAGGGAACCTCCCTCCTACAGCTAAAGTCATAACACAAGTGCCACGGACGTCACCAGGAAAGCTCTCAAAACCGGATGGTAAATACAAGTGGGAGGTAATTTACTTTCTTATCGTCAATTTAAACCTAAGTGTCATGGTAGAGAAGTTTATAGAGGTTAATCAAAACCACCGTTGTACTGAAAACATTTTCCATCTAGGGGCGGACACACTGTCTTGAGATCACACCAATGATCTCTGAGACGTCACCTGGATGTTCCAGCTGTGCTCTACAAATGACTGATCTCACACATGAAGAAGAAGAGGATCTACAAGGACAAATCAGTCAGTGTGAGGAAAAGGTTGACGTCCTACTGACAGAAGTCAGTTCACTGAAGAATGAGGTCAGTGCTGTAACATGACTAACATCATTACAACCTTGCCAGCCTTTACAGCAAGTGCAGTTGCCCAATATTGTTTTTCCTTGGATCCCATTATAATGTTTTAATGTTTACAGTGTGCTCAGGCTTTAGTGTAACTTTTAACAAATCCCAAATGCTTGCTATTCAAGTTTTTTTGGGTATGCAGGTAGAACTACGGAAGAAGGAGCAGCTGCTGGCTCATCAGTCAGAACAGCTGAATACGTCCCAGTGCGTGATTGCAGATCAGGAGGTGGAACTGGCTGAGGTGACGAAGGAGCTGGAGGAGACTGAACATGAAAACGCCAAGTTACGTCAATCCATGGAGAAGATTCTGTGGGAGAATGACTGCAACAGGCAAATATAATAATAAAGAGACAAGGAAAAAAAAGTGCAATCAATTGAAGGCTAATAACAAATGAGTTTAGACTTAGTCACAGAGAAAGTGCTTGTTTCAATTCTCAATCTTGGATAAATCATTTTATATCTGGACTGAGGAGGGTTTGCCCATCACCCATCAGCTGTACTGTGTCTACCCTGCAGGAAAGAAAGGGACTTTCAGCATCAAGACAAAAGAACCCTGCTCAGAAAACTGAGGGAAGCTGAGATGGAAGCGAAAGCAGCGGCCCAGCAAGTGTCAGCCTTGTGTGAATCTGTTTCCAAAATGGAGGGTACATGTGGCAGAGTGAGTATCACCTGAGGTTTGGTTCTTCTGTGCTTTGTCTATGGAACAAAAGCAAGACAACTCTCAAAAAGGGAATGGTTTAGCATGTGGTGACCACAGACCATGTTTTTTTCACTAATTTTCAATTTGTTGCAGAAGAAGCAGTCTGGTCCTGAGTCCTCAGCTTTGGCTCATCAGAAGGAGCAGTTACTGCAGAAACTGGAGGCATTTGAAACCATAAACCGAAGTCTGCGCCACCGTCTCAGGGAGCAGCATGGATGCCAGGTAGAACCTTTTTATCAGCAAGGGAAATCCCAGTGACCCAGTTTCAAATCTGCCTGTAGCCTCTGTAACATCAAGGTTTGTTAGATTCAGAGCTTGAAAATGGAAAATTCTGGTCTCTTAGATTGGAGACAGGAATAGAATATGATCGATTCAGTTCAGGGTCCAACTCCAGAGTAGGCAAAACGCCCCCACACTTGAATATTCTAACAACCATGTTTCACTGTTGTTTTGATTCACTGTAGTATCCAAGGAAAATCTCTCAGGCTCTCATTCGAAAGGCTTTGGTGAAACGTCTTCAAGCCTTTACCAGCAAGTCTAACATTTACTTTTCCTTGGATACCACAACCTGGATGACTGAGAACCTTCACAGACACCATAGTAGCAGTCTCTTTCCCCTTCTTCTCCTTATATAAACCCTTCTGTTACAAATCTCAAATCTGGATTCATCAGTTTATAGGACTTTTCCTCCAGTTATCCACTTTGAAATGTTTCCCCACTTGTGTACAACAGCAATATGTTGGTTTAACATTCATGTAATCGACTTTTTGTGTGCAGGTGGCGTCAAAACAGTTTGCAGAAGAGAAGGATACATTACTGAGGAGACTGACGGACACAATGGCAGAAAATGCTGTGAGTTTAACAAGAACCAGCAGCTTATTTGTAATAATCATATATTATAATAGGGCACTTGTGCCTCACAGCAAGAAGGAGGAATGTTTTTTGTTAATCTTTTAATCTTTTATCTGTTACAGCATCTTGCGGTGAAACTTCAAGACAAAGAGAGAGATGTTAATCAACTGTCTAAATGTATAGATAGTGAGAAGGTACGGTATCTCTGGCTTTCCCAAAAACAACAATAATAATTATATGGGAGGCAACCAAAACAATAAAAACAACAGAATACATTTTAATAAATAATAAGATAATCACGTGTCTACTTGATTTCAGGAAAATGCAAAGAACACAGCTGACCTGTCCAAGATTGTAGAATCAACAAGAGCTCATTTGCAAGGACAGCTTTGTAGCAAAGAAGCCCAGAACAACCGTCTTGCTGTGCAGATAAAGGTCTGGTTGATTTCTAAAACATAAGTGGTATTATTGTTTCTTATGAATGTACAAATTTGGTGAAAACAAAGAATGTAATCGTGTGTCTCAAACATTGCAAACATCCGAAAATACATGCAAATCTTTTCAATTGTATTAGAGCTTGGAGTTTGCCGCCAACCAGCAGGAGAGTGAAATAGAGCATCTCTCAGAGCAGCTGACAAAGCTGAAGCTGCCGGCCAGTGCGGACAGAGCGGCCCTGAAAGGCGCCACAAAGGCCCAGAAGCAACGAGCAGAGTGCAGTGAGGATACCGCCGACCAGCTGAGCACTCATTTACTCAACACGGTATCGTTCTTTCCATCTTCTGTGTAGTCAATCCTAACATCAGCTATTGAAGTCATTTTACGGGCCATATGTAAATATAATTAGATAAAACACTTCCAATAAGGTCATTTGTTAAGTTTTGAATGATCCTCAGGCTCCCCATTACAATATGTCTTTGCACTGTCTGTATTCCTGTCTGTTGAATCTGGACAAATGACTCCACGTTTGTCTCTTTTAACAGGAGAGGAAGTTGGCAGATGCGTTGTCAGTTGCCAACACCTGGCAAAGTCAACATGCTAAAGAAGCCAAAGAGAAGAGTAGATTGGAAATTGAACTGTCAGCCTTGAACAGGTAAGTGCTATGATGTCTGAGCTGGATGGAATTGCTTTGGGATGCAATGATTCCCTAATGAGATGCTATTGGTTGGTCTTAATGATTGTAATTATTGTAAAGGTGACAGCTCTTATCTCATGCAGCCATGTCAGCGAACTCACCCAGCAATTGCAAAGTACGGAATATAAAGGTGAAGTGGGGAGGGAAGCCCTGCAGGAGCACCTGCGTGGAATCACCACAGAGAGCTCTGCTGCCAAAGCGGAAAATCAAACCCTTAAGGTCAGACACCCAACAGTAAACAGAAATGTATTCACAATTAAGACTCATCTTCTTTCGAGACCTTTTTCATTCTGTTAGATTGACCCCTTTAATAATGACCTTGCGTTCTTGTCATCACCATCCAAAGCTTTGTGTCTGTGTTAGGCTGCAGTGTCCAGAGTGGAGGACAGGCTGCTCCTGTCTGAATCGGAGCTCCAGCAGGTAAAGGCTACCATCAGACAGTATGAAAGCTTGATGGATGGCTATAAGGTCCAGGTATGTGAAGCAGACTCACACACTACTTCTCACTCATGACCATAAATTGCTATCAAAACTCTAAATCCAGTTCTGCTTTGATGAATGAGGTTGTACAAACCCAGGCTGAGGCGGGTGAATACTGCGCTCGGCTGGGTCAGGCTGAGCGAGAGGCCCAAGCGGTGCGGGAGGAGCTGGATCGGGAGATACAGGGCGTGCGCGGGGAGCTGCTGGGGCAACTAGCAGAGCTGGAGCCTCTTCCTGAAGCCCTACGCTGCTGCAAAATCCAACTGCAGACGACTCAGGAGAGGGAACGCAGCCAGGAGAGACGCAGCAGGGAACTGAGCACAATGCTGACTGATCTACGCATGAAGGTCAAGAGAGTCCGATGCATGAAGCTACTGATAGATTCTATGCCTAGTTGGAATACTTTAGGAGTCTTTAGCAGTTATTTAAGAACAAGTTTTCCTTTGTTCTCTTAGGTTGAGACTCGGAGAAGCCAGATGGATGTGCTTGGGCAGAAGAACAAGGTCCTGTTGGGGGACAACACACTGCTTCAAGAGCAAGTAGAGAGTTTGGAGAGGTCAGTTCCACAACCAGCCCTTGTGCTTCACACCCTTGGCTTTTATAGAGTGTCCAGAGAAGACAGCACATCATTCATTTACTAAGCAAAACATCCTTGCACTGCCGGCGCCTTGGGTACAGAGAAGAACAAAAAGAAGAGATTGAAGCTGAAGCTTTGTCCTCTGGACTTTCCTCCAAATGAAAGGAGAATAGCCAGATTTCTTGCCTCAATTGAATACTGAAACGCAACCTCCATCACAGAATTTAGTTGAGATCTGACTTTTGTTTCCATAGTTCTATCCTTGGCTAAGAAGTGCCTCTATGTCGATCTTGTCTCGTCCTCCAGAAAGCTTGAGCAAGCCGGCAGTCAGAACAGCGACCTGCTTGCTGTCATTGCGAAACGGGAAGAAACCATCCTCAGCAATCGGCTCTGTCTGGAAGAGAAACACAGGGAATTCACCATGCTGAGCCTCAAGCTAGAGGACACTCTGCATGATGCTTCACATCAGGTCTGACCCCATCCTGTTGGTTTAGCACTTCAATAGTTAAGACTATGGGTATTACTTTTACATACTCAAAGTCCACTGTAGATCGAGAGGCTTGTCCACAAAAATGAACAAAGTCTGCTGTATTTAACTCTAGATATATGAGACCAGAGAATGCACTGTTTCCAAAGAACGCTCCACCCAGTCCAAGATATTGGACCTAGAGTCACATCTCAGCAGGACTACCTCAGAGATCAGCCATCTGCAACGCAGTAAAGAGGAGGTAAAGGCATCACTCATCAAGCATTTTCAGTACAAAAACCCTACCTGTGTTTATGTCTAATGTGTTTTGTTTGTGCTAAGGTGGAGCGGCGCTACCGGAGCCGGATGCAGGATGTGAAGGATCGCCTGGAGATGTCAGACAGTGCCAATCGAAGCCTGCAAAACTACGTCCGGTTCCTCAAAACCTCCTATGTGAATGTGTTTGGAGACTTGACCCTGAAGAGCTCACTGCGCCCCCCTTCACCGATCTGACAACTTGTTCACTAGAGGTTTAAATATGCATAAGACTACCTTTCCAAAGTAACCCGAACTTCAAGCAGGGGTAGGAGGGTGGATATCACGGTGAGGTTTCTCCCCTCTTCTTTTCTTTATTCTTTTTTCTTTTTCCACCTTTCCCTCCGTTCTTTTTGTCTTGCCCTACCCCATGATGCGCTTTGCAACTGCTGGAATGCCGTCATCCTGTAAAGAACTGCACCTGTGAGATTGTGGTACTCGCAACACTGATGATCTAAAATCATTTGCAATAATTAAAGTTAAATGTTGAATGACAATGCTATAAGACTATAAAGATGATTGTGAGCTTGTAGCAGTAATGTAACTCATAATAAGTAATTCATACTAAACTTGTACCTGAGGAATAAAACAGCAGACTGATCTTTTGGTGCTCAGCCAGCCCTACAGTACATTTTGGGCAGTTTAGTGTCATGAAATAGAATCATTTCACGTTTTTTATGATATAAAAAGATGCATTCACAAACACAGAGGGTCAATTGTTGTGAAAAATCAACACAGATAAAAGTGAAGTTGCTGATTCTGTCTGGCTGAAATCATCTTTCTTCCTTCCCAATTCCTTAAAAAGTAAAGATCACATACAGAGGTGAGAAGTTACAAACTAGGAAAATTACAAATCCTACTCCATCAAGACAAAACTATACAGACAAAATGGTACAATTAAGTAAGAATAGACCATCTTCTAGTTCTAAATATTGAAATAGTAATATATTCCTCTAGAAATAAGTCTAGTACTGTTTTTTATTCTTAATACAGAGTTTTCAATAAAGCATTCTTAATGTGTGACTAAAGAATTATGCCATAGGGTCCCAAAAATGTTGTTCCAATATACAACAATATGACTAGAGAGGACACTTGTTTATGTTTACAAATTTAAAATGACATTAAAATTACATAAATGTTGACTTGTTTCTTGTGAACAATCTGTTTTGACGTCAAACATATTTCGGGGACGACAGGGATACGAAGATAACGCGATAAGGGTGTGAACTACATGCAAGCATCAGTGGGCGCTTTGCTCGGAAAATGTCGGCTTCTTCCGGAAACAGTCGTTCGTGCAGCAGCAGCAGCAGCGCGTGACGTCACATAAAGAAGCAGCAGCCATCGCAGCAAGCCAGGTTCTCGCCTTTCGCCGTCGAGCCTCCCTAGACGCAGATTCTTTCGAAGAAAACCCGAGGTAAGAGGAGTCATTTTAATGCATGCACACAGATATGTATATAAAACTGCACGTCGTAGTATCCCGGATGTCCTGCCATTCTAATTAAAACGGTCCTATGGATTCTGATCTATGGTTTCGCTAGCTTGGTAGCTAACGGTAGGTAGCTGCCAGCAAAGCTTTGGTTAAATAATAGTTATCAACCCGCATTAAACCACTGCAGATGCAAATACAAAGGACTGATGCAGAACAAACCTCTGTATTTTCTGAAACTAATCCAAAGCGCGGCTAAATGATGAACAGAAATGATCCAATGACCTTAGCTTCGATCGATTCCACCCGAATTAGACTGTATTTATCGTTCTTATGACGATAAGTACATTTGAATAATATGCGAGTGGAAAGGAGACTTTCAAAATGTTGGTTTGTCCAAATGTGCATAGAGGACCAACATAACTAAAGGCTAACTAACATCCGGAGGCTTATTGTCTGCTGCCTGATAGACCGCTAACCTTATTTACAAGCTAATGGAATCGAAACAGCCCCTGTAGTCTACATATCGAATTTTCTAATAGTAAATATAATACGAAATACAAAAAAAAAAAATGGAACAGCGTTGTTGGACCCCGTATACTTGAGCTTGTCGGCCTTGGCTGAGGGGGAGCCGCCCAGAGTAAATGAAGAGGTTTGGACATTGGACATATGGCCTCAGCTGTCAGTCCCTCCCGTCCGGAGATGGCGTCATTGAATGGAATGTGCACGAATGGGAGATGAAGATGATGATGACGCTTTCAAATTGTGCTTTTTACTAACTCGTTTATTTCTCTACCATAATATTTTACTGCTTTTGTGTGTAACTGGATGGTAAACATGACGTGCAAAGTTTGTTCAGACCACCACTACATCTGTCTTGAGGGAGGGGTTGTTTTCAGGGTGGTGCCGAGTTCTTCACATGCCAACCGTCCCTCCCCTTCTCTCTCTCTCTCTCTCACACACACACACACACACAGTCCCAGAAGTATTCAGTATAGATTGTACAGCAGCAGTTTCTTCTTTGCTTGCATTCCCAGCACTCTTTAAGTAGAAAATGACTCCAGTCTGGTTTTCATATGAATATGCAGGTGGATTTCATTGTGACCTATTCAGAGTTTTCTTTAAATACTGCTACATTTTGAGTAAACCACCCAAAGGGCTCATAAATAGACCCTAAACCCATAAATAAACAGGTGTTGCACCCTCTTATCAGTTGAGTTCAGTTGGGCATCTTTTCCTTCTAGCTGAGTATTAGAAAAGGCTCCATTCCAGTTAGTAGTAGTAGTTTGAGTTTGGTCTGTCACTGTTCTGCCATGGTGGAGGCGTGATTAAACCCTTACATAACTGACTAATTAGTTATATGGAAAATGAATTTGATGAATTACTTGCCAAGGTAATTACTTTCTGAATTTGGAATAAGGACAAAGCTCAGAAGAAATAGAAATGGAATGCTTTGACCCATTTTCCATCGTTTGAATTTGAATGTATTGTTGCCCAGTTTTCAGTGTTTGGCAGGAATTTTCAACGGAATATAATACAACAATAACTGGACATGGATCAATACAAATCAGTTTGTTCCTTTTGTTCAGCCAGTCCATCTGTGGTAACCTTTTAAAATAGAACAATCAGCTGCGTATTCACGGGGATGGAAAGCCATTTAGGTCGGACATGTAGTCATTTGCAATAGTTTGATTTGCTGTTCATATAAACGTATATATTTGACATGTACAGTCTCAAGTTTAACTCGTGTCAGAACCACACAATCAGGAGCTTGTCTCTTTTTGTAGTCTTGAAGCAATGGCAATGTGACTGTGACCCAAATAGGAACTAGGCCTCCCTGTCCCCCGGTTATCAGCCTCTCAACTCAGCACCCGCACACTGCTAACTCACTGTCACTCTGTCCCTCACGTGCTGCGTTTGAATACATACATTCTTACTGATTTGTGTCTAAATGTAAAATCAGTGTTTGCCTTGCCAGTGTGTCCTTTTATGTGTTGCCTATGTTGTTCACCTATACTTGTGGATTGTGCAGATTGACAGAAGGTTTGAGAGCATTTCCAGGCATTGTCATTGCTGTTTGGCTCGGTATAAGCAGAGGAATACTTTGGAGGGAGGGGGTGGGGGCCGTATGGAGCACACAGACGCATGGGCAGGGCTCAGTCTTGGCTTACCCTCCCGAACAGCATCGTCACTGCAGGATGATGCTGCAGCATTTATGAGTCTGGTTCTTCAAAACATCCAGGCTCCGGCGGAGTAAATTGCAGATATTCAGGCAGCTGGAGAGATGAAGTCTTCGGATCAGTAGCGATAAGGAAACAAACTACTTAACATCTGGGTGTGTATGACTTGGTTTTTGCATTAGATTAGATTGCCATTGTGTCAAACTACCAATCAGTCTGAAATTCAAGTGTACATCATCGAGGTTTCGTAAGTAAGCGGTGGTCTGAATTATGCATGTGTTTGTCTGTCTGTCTTTAACAAAACAACCTGAGTCAGGACTCTCCTGGCTTTTAGATCTGCAGTGCTTTAGACTCATCCACTGGATATGAATGATGAGTTTGACTTTATTTTTTACTGCATATCTCCGCTGGGCTGATGTTCTATTTGTGCAAAATGACAGAACTTAATCCAGTCCTTCTTTTCTATCACTGTTTGAGATTCTAGGTTGTAGGTTGTTGTAAACATTACAGTTGCTAATAGATAAATGCCGTAGTTCATTGAGGAAGTGGCGACATACTTTTGAAACAACGTTGTCATGCTGCTGTATAACCTTCATGCGTGAATCAAACCCCCCCTCGGAGATGACAGGTTGCGATGATGGTACGGCTCAGAACCTCTGCTAGGTAGAACGTGCAGAGACCGGAGAAGGGTTTATGTGATTGATGTTAGATCGACACATTACATCATAACTGGGGCAGCGTTGGCTTAAGTCAGATTCTATGGACGTTCTTTTAGAGATGTACCAAATGATGTTGTTACAATGATGTAATGTCCTTTCTTCACCTATTCCAAGCTAAATTGTACTGCTCCGACCTTCGAACACCAATACATGTTTGATGGTGAACACGTTACCATAAACAAAGAAACATTTAACCTTTTGAATCCGTCATCTTGATGGCAGATCTTGACCATAGTTTTGTTGACATAAATGATTTAAGAATGGAAAGGAAGGATGTGACCTTAACTAATCCCGTTGTGTTGTCAAACCTACTGCTGAACGAACACACATGTATGAGTATGATGGAGGGGTTGGGCGGCTGTTTGCTGGAAGAGAGCTGGAGACGACGTGGAAAATGATGGATTTAAACGGTACATAGTGATACAATACTAGTCAAAGTTGCTTATACAGCTTTATCAAAGATACCTGCAGTTTGTTTGCAGGTAAACGTGCTTGAGGAAAGCTCTTCTGTTTGGTTCAGGCAGGGTCATTCTGTCCGTCCTCACTCAGTAAACCATAAACAAAGTGACATTTCATGGTTGTTTGGTCCAAAGTTACTTACAAAATTATAAATAGCAGCTGGTGAAACAGTCAGTAAGAGTAGATGGCTTATTATGTCCCGACACCTGAACTGCCATGAGTCCAATCTTTCATCGCTCCTCTTGCAAAGGTCCTGTAAGGTGTTGGTCCTGGTTGTTCACTGCATTCATTGGAAACATTCAGGTGTAATATTTTATTTTGGAATAAACAGTATAGTTTTCATTGAACATGTTAAGTGTTCAGTGACTTATAAAATTCCAAATCTATATCTTCTCCTTTCACACTTTAATCCAGGACAATGGCTCCAAAAATACAGTTCAAGCAGATGTAATAATAAGTTTAATTAACATTCTGTATAGGGCGTGGCCTTCCTCATCAAATGCCTCTCTGGGCCCGATCATGCACCACAGCCAGAAGGAACGAGACCGAGACAGTTACTTCCCGCAAGCCATAAGAGCCGTCAGTGCCGACCTCATCAGCCTCATCACCCCTCCCCCCTACACACACACACGCACAATATTCACACACTGCACTGGACCTTTGCTCCTTTTGTGGCTTTATGTCTGAGAGGCCATGTATGTATGAATGAAGATCTTGAGTCTTGAACGGCTGATAGCTGCAGGGTGCACAGAGTTCAGATGAAGGAACAGGCTGTTGTGTCTTAGTCTGAGGAAACAGTCATGCCTTGCCCCATGGGACCTTGATTTCCTGTAAATTCTTTTAGCCCCTCTCCTCCCTGTATGCTGTCACTGCGGCCCCCTCTAACAGATGGTTCACAATAGTAACTTGGAGTTGGAAAGGGAATTGCATCATCCCTTCCTCTCTGATCTCCTCAGGGTGGAGGTAGGATCGGATGACGGCTTTGTAGAAATGTAGTATGTCCATTTGCTCACGTCACGGATTCACTTATTTGCCATTGTCGTTGGCTGACCGTCATTGCACAGGAGATCAAATCAAAATCCACTGCTCCCTTTGTTTCCATAAGCATGACTTGTATCTTTTGACAGAGCACTTAGAAGAGTGGAGTCCACAGAGAGAGACGCAATAAATACCACATCTGTGACACAACTCATTTATCTAATCAGAGGACAAATGTGGAGTTGGATTAACCTACAGCCTCTGTTGGCAAATCAGCTCGCAAAATCAATTTAAAGTTCTTCCCCAACATTAACATTTAACTGCGTTTGCAAGAAAGCAGGCAATAAGAGTTTAATAGCACACAGTAATGGAAGAGAAGCTTCCAGTCTTGCTGGCTGATGTCAGTGTGTGTGTGGGTGGGTGTTGCTGCAGAGGCACCGGTGAAATGAAGAGAGTGCAATGGCTGTTATCTATGGCTGCATGATGGGGAGAGGTGCTATCAGCTGCTGCAGTGCTGTCAGATGACGGGAAGCCGTTACCTGCTGGGACTCATTTTGACTTTATTCATGTCCGATGATTTAGTTCCATGACAATTGCTAGATTAGATTCTTAGATATGACATATTTGTTCCACCGTAAAAGACTAAATTATCTTTACACTAAGCTGGTTTTTCATATGTTGTGTAAAAGGCTGTCACAGTGGTTATTTAATGACACAAACATATAGCATGTTATAGCATATAGCATGGGAGGAGCTTCAGGAAGCTCCTCCCATGCTTCCTGAAGCCCCTCCCCCAGGTTGGATTGGCTTGGGCATATTTTCATACGGTTACAGTCAAACTGCTTAATAGGGTCGAGATCCAGTGACTTTGCTTTGATGATCAACACTGCATCTTATGTTTTACCAAGGAGCCCCATGATGCATAACACGTCACGCTTAGATTGAGGTCGATGTCAAACCTTTCCCACCTGTGGTTCCTATTGGACACCTAGCCATTTAGGTGGAGGGAAGCCTTCTCAGGTCTCTTCCCTTTCATTATACATGAAGGTTTTTGGGAGTGTTTCCTTGTCTTCCTAGAGAGCTCAGGGCTACGTCAGGGACTTTCTGCTCTTGTGGGCCTGTAAAGCCCTTGGATACATTGTTTGTGATATTGGGCTACACAAATACATTAGAATTCATTCCACTGTTTTTGAGTTGCTAGGTTCACACCCCCACTCTTTGAGGGTATGGTGATTATGAGGGTCAGAGGCACAGCGGACAGACGAGCTGACTGCAGTGATCCCGTTGTTTAGTAAAGCCTGGTTACTGTTTGCATGCACGAGGAATTTCCGCCCCTCGCCCCATTTGGCATTTGACTGTGTTGACAGATTCAGTGACAAAGACACGGGACAGAAGCAGGATGCCAGTAATGAATCCACATGAACGGTCAGAAGGGTTCGAAAGTGCCAGACAGTGAAGCGTGGGGAGTTTGGGAAAGACTTTATGCAAATCATATTTATCACACAAGAACCAATCGGCTGTTTGATCGGCCTATTCTCTCTTTCCAAACGCTCCGTGATAACAGCCTGATTGGAGCTGAATAGTCAAGGGCGAGCTGAGAGAGAGAGAGCGTCATATTAACACCTACATGTGCACGTGGCTCTGCACATACCACAGTTTGGTGTCGGTTCGATACCAGTTTGTTCTCACAGGGTGACCACCCACAATGAAGAAGAGCTAGCTCCGTATTGAAACAAGGTGACGTTACAAATCTACTCCACTGACTATGATGTTCTTTTGCTCAGATTTGAGCTAAACTGGAAACTTGCGTGTAAAGTTGGGTTAGTTTACGATGAAGTGGCTTATAAACGTTGTCATAACGTATGGAATGCGATGGTCATTGATCATTCAGAGAGGAGGAGCTTATCAGGGCATTTAGCTGACAAAGGGTTTGCTTGGAATGACATCCTGCAGCTGCTAAGGCCTCTTTGGAACTGGTTTGACACCCATATAATAATGCTCAGTCCAGTGCTACACCTATTATAATGCCGCCATCTGTGAAAGTAACACGCCAAGCAGACACGGCACTCTCTGGTTCATCGTCGTACAGCATCAGTCAAAAGTAAAACAAGCAATTTCATCTAATGTTCAATAACTGAATTCAACACGCTTGTGAAAATGATGTTACTCAAAGGTTCTAGTATTGTGCCACAGTCTGACATGTTCAGAAGGTATTAAGTCTTTCCAATGATTTGTCTTTTAGAAAATGGACACCACGGGGGTCAAAGTGCTGGAGACAGCGGAAGACATCCAGGAGCGCCGGCAGCAGGTGCTGGATCGCTACCGCCGCTTCAAGGAGCTGTCCATCGTGCGTCGGTCGAAGTTGGAGGACTCGTACCGGTTTCAGTTCTTCCGCCGTGATGCCGACGAGCTGGAGAAGTGGATCCAGGAGAAGCTGCAGATTGCCTCCGATGAAAACTACAAGGACCCTTCCAACTTGCAGGTTTGTCAGCTTGGGTTTTATCAGCTGAATCTCTGATATTAGCCAGTCTATAATATTAGTTTGTGTTCCGCGACTAGAAAGGATAAAGCATGATCGCAATGGCAGAAGAATCCCCCACTCATGTCTCGTCTTCCTCACAGGGCAAGCTGCAGAAACACCAGGCCTTTGAAGCTGAAGTTCAGGCCAATGCCGGAGCCATAATCAAATTGGACGACACGGGAAACCTGATGATCGCCGAGGGCCACTTTGCCGCCGAGACCATCCGAGTAAGACTCACTGCCGCCGCCACTCTGACTTGCGTGATCACAATGAGGATGTTGTGGTGGGATTGACTGACTGAGCAGTATAGATCTCACAGTTATACACACATCAGCCGGTTTTCTCTCCTTGAATATCGTCATCATTAACCTCTTCCATCTGATTCAGTCCTACACGCCTTACCGGACACAACAGAGACCCATAGTTTCAAGTGTAAATTCGGCTGAGTATCTCCAAGTATGTGTTGGACTGCAGTAGACGACCTCGAAACTCTTGAGTGCTGTGCTTTCCTGTCATTCTGTTCTACGGAATCGGACAAAATAGAATCAACTTTATTGCCGTGTGTTTTCTTTTTTATTACTGTAATACATTTCATATTGGAGACCACAATTAAAAGAAGAAGAAGTATAGATGAAGGAAATCCCTGAATGAATCTCCACAAAGCATGATGGCGCCGTTCTTCTTCACATTTTCTTTTCTTTTCTTCTCTTCAATTTCTTTTCTTTCTCCTCCCTTCCAACCCTTTTCAATCTTTCCATGATCTCTCCCCCTGGGACAGACTCGACTGGAGGAGCTCCATCGCCTGTGGGATCTGCTGCTGATGAGGACCAAGGAGAAAGGGATGCGGCTGCTGCAGGCCCAGAAACTCGTTCAATACTTGCGCGAATGTGAAGATGCCCTCGACTGGATCAGCGACAAGGTCAGATTCACAATGCTGTAGCTTCACATTTAAGCAAAATGCCTCAAACACCATATTAATGACAGTACAAACTTAAAATAAAGAACTATTTTGTAGCCTAATCCATCATGTCAATTAATTACATGCGTGTTTTACAAGTACATGTTTATGGTTTGTCATGCTGGTCCTTTAACTTGGGTAATGAGTAATTCATTATAGACTATCTATACTCTATTTGCATATGTAGGAGGCCATGGCAAGCTCAGAGGAGTTGGGCCAGGACCTGGAGCATGTAGAGCTCCTCCAGAAGAAGTTTGAGGAGTTCCAGACAGACTTGGCAGCCCACGAAGAGCGCGTCAACGAGGTCAACCAACTGGCCGCCAAACTCATCCAAGAGACACACCCGGAGACCGAACTGATTGTCCGCAAGCAGGACGAGGTGAACACTGCCTGGCAGCGGCTGAAGGGGCTTGCTCAGCAGAGGCAGGGCAAGCTGTTCGGAGCTGCTGAGGTTCAGCGCTTCAACAGGTAAATGGATCAGGATTATGTGCCGGGCAGACGCTAGATACACTGGATTCACTACAATATAAAGCCATGACTCTTTCATCATAGAGCGTGTTTGATTCCTTAAACAGGGATGTGGACGAGACCATCAGCTGGATCAAGGAGAAGGAGCAGCTAATGGCTTCTGATGACTTTGGCCGTGACCTGGCCAGTGTGCAGGCACTGCTGCGCAAACACGAAGGCCTGGAGAGAGACCTGGCTGCTCTGGAAGACAAGGTAGGATATATAATGCTTAACACAATCTCCAGAGACATTTAGATCAAACCCCAGGCTGCTAACTCCCGTTTCCTCTCACTCTTTATCATTTCCTCTGCTTTTATTCAGGTCAACACACTCGGTGGCGATGCAGAGCGCCTCCAGCAGACGCATCCTCAGAACGCCACCCAGATTCACCTGAAGAAGGATGAACTCATTACCAACTGGGAACAGATTCGCACTCTGGCTGCTGAGCGCCATGCCCGCCTAAATGACTCTTACCGGTTAGTCAACCCACTGTTTGATAAGCTATGATTACACTTTAAACTTCAACACAGTTTCAAAGTGCTGTTTTGCCGTCTGAGGTAAACCTGTTCAATGCTTTCCTTCTTCTCTTTCTTTTAGGCTGCAGCGTTTTACTGCTGACTTCAGAGATCTGACTAGCTGGGTGACGGAGATGAAGGCTCTGATCAATGCCGACGAGCTTGCCAATGATGTCGCAGGAGCTGAGGCTCTGCTGGACCGCCACCAGGAGCATAAGGTAACTTCTAGAACCCAGGTCTTTTTGATTTCTGCCCTGTATCCTTGTAGCGTTAAAACCAAATTCATCTCAAACTTGCTTAAAATATAACAGCCGTTTAAAAATATGTTTGTTTTTGTTTTGCCCAGGGAGAGATTGATGCTCATGAAGACAGCTTCAGAGCCACCGATGAAGCTGGACAAGCCCTGCTCAATACAGGACACTACGCCTCTGAGGAGGTTAAGGAGAAGGTACAACTGTCAGAATACTTTATTAGTGGGACTGTGTGGTATTGTATGCACAGCAATGATTCACATGGGGCCTTCTCTGAGGTTCAGTACAGAATTGGACACATATTCAGTTTTAATTTGCTTCTGTCTAGCTGGGTATCCTCACTGAAGAAAAGGAGTCTCTGTTGGAGTTGTGGGAGCTTCGCAGGCAGCAGTACGAACAATGCATGGACCTGCAGCTCTTCTACAGGGACACAGAGCAGGTTGACAACTGGATGAGTAAACAAGAGGTGACCTGATGCAACAACACACACACTGATATCTGGCCGTTACTTAATCGGCCTTGAATAGCTAGAACATGTAATCGACCGATTCTTAATATAGACTTAATTTATACTTTATGTGCAGGCTTTCCTCCTCAATGAAGACCTCGGGGACTCTCTGGACAGTGTTGAGGCGCTGCTAAAGAAACACGAGGACTTTGAGAAGTCACTCAGTGCCCAGGAAGAGAAGATCACTGTAAGTAGCAACAACATTAACAACATTCCTTTGAGAATATTCACCTTGTATTGAATCTTTACTAGTCTGTATTAGTTATTATTAAACTTAAGGCTTGAATACCGGCTTGAACCAGATACAGCGGTCTAATAAACAGTATTGTCTTGTCACCGCTCCAGGCCCTGGATGAGTTTGCTACCAAACTAATCCAGAACAACCATTATGCCAAAGAGGACGTGGCGACCCGTAGAGACGCTGTAAGTGTCAAGTTCCCTCAAATTCCTTCTCAGTAAAATGAATAAACACGACACGCTGTAATGTTGTGTTTTCCGTTGTGCCTTTATAGTTGCTCAACCGCCGCAACGCGCTGCACGAGCGTGCTCAGTCTCGCCGCGCTGCCTTGGAGGACTCCTTCCATCTTCAGCAGTTCTTTAGGGACTCTGATGAACTCAAGAGCTGGATCAATGAGAAGATGAAGACGGCCACAGATGAGGCTTACAAGGTACCTTTTCATCATCATAATGAAACTAGTGTTTAAGTCTCAATGGAGCAGGTAGAAATATAATTATAAGCTTTGGTAGAAGAGGTTGTTGGGTAGAGATGCGTAGCTCCTCTTGCAAACCTTCCCAACCTCTTATACCGTCTATATCTGCTCTCTCTGTGTCAGGACCCCTCCAACCTGCAGGGCAAGGTGCAGAAACATCAGGCTTTTGAAGCTGAGCTGGCTGCAAACCAGAGCCGCATTGATGCCCTGCAGAAGTCCGGCCAGGAGTTGCTGGATGGGAAGCATTACGCCTCAGATGAGGTAGCTGACAGAATGGAAGAGGTCAGCTCTCAGTGGAAGAAACTGCTGGAGGCAACTGAACTCAAAGGTACAGGCTTATGTGACCAGCACAGATCTGTTTAAGTCTTTCCACTCTCTCTTAATACAAGAACATACAGTTTTTTGTTAGTTATTCTGTCATGTAAATAAGCCCTGAGTAAATTTGTGATGACCTGATCAACACATACTGCTATCTCACCATTGCTAATTTGCCCTTGCTTTGCTTTATGTCCCACTTACAGGCATCAAACTGCGTGAAGCCAACCAGCAGCAGCAGTTCAACAGGAACGTCGAAGATATCGAGCTGTGGCTGTATGAGGTCGAGGGTCATTTGGCTTCAGATGACTACGGAAAAGACCTGACCAGTGTACAGAACCTGCAGAAGAAGCATGCGCTGCTGGAGGCCGATGTGGCTGCTCACCAGGTACCTGCACCTCCTTTAGACTCGTCATATTACTGACTGCCTGTAGAGTCACAATTGGAACTTTCATCCTTTCAGTCTCTCTCAAATCTTTATGCCAGTGCTTTGTTGCTTTAGTTCACGTGTAACAATTTATTCAAAATCCTAATTCCCTTTGTCTTTATCTTTATTAGGACCGTATCGATGGCATAACAATCCAGGCGCGCCAATTCCAAGAGGCTGGACACTTTGACGCAGACAACATTCGCAAGAAACAGGAGGCCTTGGTCGGTCGTTACGACGCTCTGCGGGAGCCCATGGCCGCACGCAAGCAGAAACTGTCTGACTCTCTTCGCCTCCAGCAGCTGTTCAGAGACGTGGAAGATGAGGAGACCTGGATCCGTGAGAAAGAGCCCATCGCTGCGTCTACTAACAGAGGTAGAACATGCCCTCATTATCAACCAGTTTAGTTGAAGTTTCGCTTGATGTATTGGAAACGTGAAGGTGACTGTTTATGGCACAGAGAGTGAGAGAGACAGATTTGTACTATAACATTTATTATAACATTTATTTAAGTGTTTCTCCTGAACATACATAAGGGAAACCACGGTAGCATGCAGCACTCTAATATATCCACTGCACATTTGTTGTTACACAGCCCAACCAATGCACTTAAAATATAAAACACACTTGGCCAAACTGATGTCAATCCCTGTACCCCACTATTGTGTTTGAAATGAAATGCCAGCTATCTGCAATGTACCTAAAAGCCTCAGCTGACATATCGGTAACTTGAATATCTAACCTTTCCCTCTGACAATATCTATCTTGGTTGGTGTTTTCCTCAGGCAAAGACCTGATTGGTGTCCAGAATCTCCTGAAGAAACACCAGGCCCTGCAGGCTGAGATCTCCGGCCATGAGCCCCGTATTAAGGCTGTCAGCCAGAAAGGAGAGGCTATGGTGGAAGAAGGTACCAATCAAATAATTAAGATATTCTTGACCCTAAGCGCATAAACGTTTATTAACAACTCTACTCTCTCAGGGCACTTTGCCGGCGACGATGTGAAAGTCAAGCTGGGCGAGCTCCAGGGACGCTGGGATACCTTGAAAGCCAAGGCTTCCCAGAGGAGACAGGACCTGGAAGACTCTCTGCAGGCTCAGCAGTATTTTGCCGATGCCAACGAGGCAGAGTCTTGGATGAGAGAGAAGGAGCCCATCGTGGGGAGCCCAGACTACGGCAAAGACGAGGACTCTGCTGAGGTTTGTAAAAAAAAAAACAAAGATTCTCGGACATTTTCATCAGCATTTTGTCATCTGCTTGCTACCCAACTACAATATGAACAACAAACTATTATTAAACACTTTTTCTGTTTCCACACAAACATTATTTCATGGTATGATTTCATTTCTATTTGCAGGCTCTGCTGAAGAAGCACGAGGCTCTAATGTCTGACTTGAGCGCCTACGGCAGCAGCATCCAGGCCCTGAAGGAACAGGCCCTCTCCTGCAGGGTACGACGCATTCCGTTCTTACACCTGAGCTCTGGACATAGTGGAGGGATTACTAACGCTTTATGAAGCATCTGAAAGCTTCTTTGTTCTGGAATTTTAGATGATCCCAGTCCAGATCATTGTTGTAACCATCAAGCCAGATCTGTAGAGTGACCTATATGTTTGTGTGCTTAAACAGCAACAAGTAGCGCCAACTGATGATGAGACAGGGAAGGAGCTCGTCCTGGCTTTATACGACTACCAGGAGAAGAGCCCACGTGAAGTAACGATGAAGAAGGGTGACATCCTAACTCTGCTCAACAGCACAAACAAGGTAGCAACAAGCTCTCACAGTAGTATAGGACAGACTTGGCGAATAGAAGTGTATGTGAATATAAATCTCTCCTCTCGCCGCTGCTGCAGGACTGGTGGAAGGTGGAGGTCAACGATCGCCAGGGCTTTGTTCCCGCTGCTTACGTAAAGAAGCTGGACCCAACCCAGTCCTCTTCCAGGGAAAACCTCCTGGACGAGCACGGCAGCATCGCACTGCGCCAAGATCAGATTGATAATCAGTAAGAAACTCCTCCCAGATCCTTAAACGCTTGGCTAAACACACAGTACTTCCACTGACTCTTCTTCTTCTTCTTCTTCTGCTGCACTAGTTTGACTTTGATTGTGCTTTTCTGTTCTTCAGACCCTTTTCTTTTCTGTCTCACCGTATTTCTAACGCTAATTACCTTACCCCCTTTCCTGTTTCTGTTTTTCCTCTGCTGTCTTCTCTCTGCACTTAACTTAATATTGCATCTTGCCGTGCATTCGTCCTTGCCGTGCCACTGTGCAGGCTTGTCACCAAGGAGGCCTGCAGTGTTTCTGTGCGTATGAAGCAGGTGGAAGAGCTGTGAGTAGGAACCAGTGACTCTACGTGTTGTGACGCCACTTAATCCCATCAGCAGTCGTTTTTCCATCCCACCCCGGAAGCTCCTCTCGTATGCTGTGTGACGTGATACATATCCCTTCCTTTTGTTATCAACGGAGCGATAGAAGCGCCATTGATGTATGCCTGTCACATGCTTTCCATCCCAGATTTGTCAAGGATGTTATTTTCTGACATCATAACCCTAAGTTTCAAATGCTACCCACGGTCTGACAACAAGGCGGGGTTGTCCAGTAGCAGGAACCCTCCCCGGAACAAAACCTATACACAGGGCCAGATATGTGTGTGTATATGAAACACGTATTCAGCAATTGAAGGCTTTGGGCTAAATGTGCAGTATCAGGTTGTTTGTCTGTTAGCTGATGTTGTAAAGTAAAGTACCTGAGAATGAGAATATCTGTTTTTGATGATGGGATGGAAGTTATGCTGCATGATTTTAGTTTGTTTCTTTTGTTTAGCATATACCTGCGGTATAGGGGTGTAATAACCTGGTAATAACACATGAACAGGTTTGAATGGATTAAACTGACTGACCTGTTTGTGGTGCCCTGCCATCCATTCATACCATTGAAACATCATTATTGTAAACTATGAAGCTCATAACCAGCAGGTAGCTTCCTTTTTTCATGATGTGTATCTGCTATGCATAAGCTACCCATAACAAAACACCCCCTGCTTTTTTTGCATTTTTCAAGGTACGGCACTCTGATAGAGCTGGGTGATAAACGCAAGGACATGCTGGAGAAGAGCTGCAAGAAATTCATGCTGTTCCGTGAGGCCAACGAGCTCCAGCAGTGGATCAACGAGAAGGAGAGCGCTCTCACCAACGAAGAGATGGGCTCTGACCTGGAGCAAGTGGAGGTCTTGCAGAAGAAGTTTGATGACTTCCAGAAGGTAACGTTCTTTGATGGCGTTTCCACCATTAAATCACATTTCTCCTCTAGTTTAAGTTGACTCTGGTTCGTTTGTGGGCCTTAGTCAATATGCCCCTTTCTTTATTTTTAAATTCAACAACAGGGACTTAGGTAGTGTGTCATGGTAGTGCTTCAATGAAGATTTGTTTTTTATACACACCAGGACCTGAAGGCCAATGAATCTCGTCTGAGGGACATCAACAAGGTGGCATCAGAGCTGGAGTCTGAAGGCCTGATGGCAGAGGAGGCTCCCATGGTTCAGGTAACGATCACCTTCACTCTCTCAGCTGTGAGATGTCTAAATAAGTTTCCCTCAAGTGTTAAAAACTAAACACTGAATTAATTGAGTATGTAAATTGTATGTAAACACCCTCCATCAACATCATATTGAATCGTCTCTTCTTTGGCAGCAACAAGAGGTACTTCTTGGTGCTGCTCCAGGCAGAGTAAGTACACTCCTGTTGTACATCTGTTGTTAACTATCAAAGACACACTTTTAAATGTCATGCACCCTCCTTGTTAACTGAAAGGGATCCTTTTTGTCAAACAGGATGAAGGTGACTCCAAGACTGCCTCTCCATGGAAGGTGAGCCTCACACAGGAAGCATTTTAATGTCTTAATATGTCCAACAATATGCAGCTGCGAAGACTTGACAGCAGTTTTGATACTTTGAGCCAAGCATGAGGGTTGAATTCACTGCTAGCATATCAGAGGATATTTAGTATTTAATGTCAATCATTTGAGTTGCATGGGGAAATGTTACATCTCTTCCTGTAAGGTATCTCTACCTAGTCTGGGTTGGTTCTGGTCGGTATGTTCATCTCTAGCTGTGGTTGCGGTGCTTTCTATGTCCTTATGGGTGTAAACACCTGGAGCCTTGGGTGGACCATTCTATACTGACTGCTGTGGTGTTTGTGTTCTCCTTCTCCTCTTTCCCCCCTCTGCCTGCTGTGTGGTTTTCACTGTAGAATGTACGTTTGGCTGTTCAAACAACGGCTAACTTTAATACTATCAAGGTAAGAAAAATAAGTTCATTCATTTCCCCTCACTCCTGCTTTTCTGCATCATGGATCAGACTTTTGCTAAGACACAACCGAGTTAGCTCTGTTGTGTTGAGTGATGCTTACTGGGTTGATTGTTGTGTGTTTAGGAGCTGAACAATCGCTGGCGGTCACTGCAGCAGCTGGCTGAAGACAGGAGCAACATGCTGGGCAGTGCCCACGAGGTGCAGCGCTTCCACAGGTGGGGAAACGTGAAAAGAACACCTCTGTAGTCACACGCACGCATTTGATCCAAGAGTCCCAGATAGATTGTCCGTTGAACTATGTAATACGTGTCTTCAGGGATGCTGATGAAACTAAAGAGTGGATTGAGGAGAAGAACCAGGCTCTTAACACCGACAACTACGGCCACGACCTGGCCAGTGTTCAGGCTCTGCAGCGCAAACACGAGGGCTTTGAGAGAGACCTTGCAGCCCTGGGAGATAAGGTTACCATCATCTTTTATTTGTCTTCAAGCTAGGTCTGTTAAGATTTGCAGGCCTTTCCTTCACACTCATGCCCTATCTGTACTTTCCTCTTTTGCCTCACCCAGGTGAATTCCCTTGGAGAGACAGCAGAGCGCCTGATCCAGTCCCACCCTGAGGCGGTGGATGACATCCAAGAGAAATGCACCGAGCTGAACACCGCCTGGAGCAGCCTGGTGGCTCGTGCTGACCAACGCAAAGATAAGCTTGGAAACTCCCACGACCTGCAGCGCTTCCTCTCAGACTTCAGGTGAGGATAGGAAAGATGGAGGCCATTTAGTCTCTGGTTGAATTGTCTTTGGAGTTGGACATGCAGAAATTAAGAAAGTCTTTGTACACAGAGACCTGATGTCTTGGATTAATGGAATCCGAGGACTGGTGTCCTCCGAGGAGTTGGCTAAAGATGTGACCGGTGCTGAGGCCCTTCTGGAAAGACATCAGGTACGGTTGTACAGGTTGTTCTGTTCTTTATCCCACTTTATCCAAGCACTATAACAGTTTAGTTCCTGTACATGTAACCCTCTACACCCATCTTTCCGTGTCGTATTTCCAGGAGCACCGTACAGAGATCGATGCCCGTGCCGGAACCTTCCAGGCCTTTGAACAGTTCGGTCACCAGCTGTTGGCACGAGGCCACTACGCCTGCCCTGAGATTCAGCAGAAACTGGAGGCTCTGGACCACGAGCGGGCAGATCTGGAGAAGGCCTGGGTGCAGCGGCGCATGATGTTGGACCAGTGCCTGGAGCTCCAGGTCATTATGTGACCCCCATTAGATAACCCCTCAACAACCACATCAAAAAGTGATTTTTGTTCTTACCCACTTGTCTGTCCACAGCTCTTTAACAGGGACTGTGAACAGGCTGAGAATTGGATGGCAGCCCGGGAAGCCTTCCTTGCAAGCGACGACAAGGGCGACTCCCTGGATAGTGTGGAGGCCCTCATCAAGAAACACGAGGACTTTGATAAGGCCATTAATGTGCAGGTCAGGAAAAAACACTTGGAGCACTCAAGTCAAAGGTAATAATCCTCTACGTGTGAGTAAATCTTTTACTGCTCTGTAGGAGGAGAAGATCGCTGCTCTGCAATCCTTTGCCGACCAGCTGGTTGGAGCCGATCATTACGCCAAACCAGAGATCTTCAACCGTCGCAATGAAGTACTTGACAGGTAAAAGCTGTTGTTTCCATCCTTCCTCATGCTGGATGTTGCTCTCACCCCCCCATGGAAATGATGATCCTTGTGTTTGAGCCCGCTTTTGAATGTTGTATATCTTGATAATCCAAAGGTGGCGCAGACTGAAGGCCCAGATGATTGAGAAGCGCTCAAAGCTGGGTGAGTCTCAGACCTTGCAGCAGTTCAGCCGCGACGTGGACGAGATCGAGGCCTGGATCAGCGAGAAGCTGCAGACGGCAACCGACGAATCGTACAAGGATCCTACAAACATCCAGGTACACGTTTGCCCTAAATGTTAGCAATGTACGAGTTGTGAGTAGCAGATAAAGCTCCTACTCACTCTCAATCAATTCGGTGAAGAGCTTAAAGAAACATTCATTGTTTTTGGAGATGGTAGCTATACTTTTCGAGGTTTGATGGTAAATGTATAATAAAGTATAACCTGTGTAATCTTGTTAAAGTGATAGATGAGCTTCTTTAACTGTTAAAGTCATCCTGAATTTCTCCATTCTCTTTCAATATCTTATTTTTCCTAGCTGTCCAAGCTGCTGGTAAGTGTGATCGGTGTGTCAGCTCACTAACATCCGAGCAGAATATCCTGTATGTGTCCATGTCTTTGGCTTTTGTGTTAGACACGCGTCTATGTACAGTAGAAGCAGCATTCCGTCTTATTCGTCTGTCCATCATCGCCACCGTCAAAAAACCAACTTCTGTAGCAGTTGTCTTTTTTTTTTTTGTTCATTCCAAATTGTGTTTCCATTCTGTGTTCATTTTTTTGGATTCTAGGTCTATTTTATCATCAAGGGCTGCTAGTTGTTGGTTGTGGCTTCCATTTTTTTCTTCTTCAGGCTGGGTTATCTTCAAAGCTGCTTCAGATATTAGTTCAATCATTCTCTCAATTCAACAAGCAAAACCAATGTCATATTCTCAAATATAGCAGAACCTGATTTGAGTTCCGTTGTGTGTCATTGCGGGTTCTAAATTTGTTTGAATCATCGAGACGAAGCACTGAAGCGAACCGTTCCTGTCGCTGTGTTAAAGATCTGAAGCAGCTTTGAAGCGGCCCTCTGTCTAAGAGGTTTTTCACCATCATTCTGTTGCAGATATCACACTGGCCTTTGGTGTGTGTGTCACCTGCTTGTCCTCTTTGTGTGTTGCTGTCTGTCATCACTGGTTTTGAGTTGTATTCCATCTAGTTTTAAATTTACAAACATGATATCTATACTCATGTGCGATTTGAAATATCTGCTTCATTATGCTTTAGATGTTTGTTTAATTTTGTCAAGGGGTCTTTTTAAGCTTAAGGAGACATCTGGTATAGTAGCACGTTCTCACTCATCCTGTGTTCCTCTGCCCTCCTCTCTCCGTCTCTGCTATCAGAGCAAGCATCAGAAACACCAGGCGTTCGAGGCCGAGCTGCATGCCAACGCAGACCGAATCCGCGGAGTCATCGATACTGGCAACGCCCTCATCCAGAGGGGAGCCTGTGCCGGCAGCGAGGATGCTGTCAAGGTACGTTGAAGGGCAAATGTTGTGTAAATAGCATCAACTATACATTAGTGTAGGACGGTGAAAGTCATTTTGTTGTTCCTTTTGTTTTTTCAGGTACGTCTTAATGCCCTGGATGAACAGTGGCAGTTCCTTGTCAACAAGTCTGCAGAGAAGAGCCAGAAACTCAAAGAGGCCAACAGGCAACAGAACTTCAACACCGGCATCAAGGACTTCGACTTCTGGCTCTCTGAGGTGAGAGAATCCCCGTTTCAGATGTGCGTAATGACACACAGATGCAGAGGAGAACATTCTCAAACTTGGTTGAATTCTGCAGGTGGAAGCTCTTCTTGCCTCAGAGGATTACGGCAAAGATCTGGCTTCAGTCAACAATCTGCTGAAGAAACACCAGCTGCTGGAGGCTGATATCTCTGCTCATGAGGTAATACACACTTAGGCATAGACACTTGGATCTTGGTGTCTGAATCAATTGAACACACCCCCCATTTGTATAGAAGTGTGATGAGACCGCCCCCTCCTCATTCTCCCTATACTCCTTCCCTTCCTCCAGGATCGTTTGAAGGATCTGAACGGTCAGGCCGACAGCTTGATGTCCAGCATCGCCTTTGACACAACTCAAGTGACGGACAAGCGCAATGCCGTCAACGGCCGCTTTACAAAGATCAAAACCATGGCAGCCAGTCGCCGCTCTAAACTCAACGAGTCGCACCGCCTGCATCAGTTCTTCAGGGACCTCGATGATGAGGAATCATGGATCAAGTAAGGCGGTTCTTCCTGCATAGGCAGTTTACTTGAAGGAAATCAACAGTGGTGACACGTGGGGAAAATAAACCTTTCCTCTCGTACTTGTTGCTGGCATGACGTATACAACTCCAACAATTGTATTTCCTGAACCCCAAACAGAGAAAAGAAGTTGCTTGTGAGTTCAGAGGACTATGGACGTGATTTGACAGGAGTACAGAATCTGAGGAAGAAGCACAAGAGGCTGGAGGCTGAACTGGGAGCTCATGAGCCGGCCATTCAGGTGAGTTTAATATACGTCTCCTTTTAAGGGAAGCGCTTGCATGATAACCTCTAGGCTCCTTTTATAGCGACTGATGGTTTGTCTGTATTTGTTCAGTCTGTGCTGGACACTGGGAAGAAACTGTCCGATGACAACACCATCGGCCAGGAGGAGATTCAGCAGAGGCTGGCCCAGTTTGTCGACCACTGGAAGGAACTGAAAGACTTATCTGGAGCAAGGCAAGCTTATGGAGCGACTGGTTCTGATGCTGAACCACAACATAAACACGCATACACACATACAGAATGTAGACAGTAGTCACCTGATGTGCCAGCCCCACAAACACCTTCATCTAACCCTAGCAGTCTATTGCTGCTGGTGTAACACTAACCTCCAATCCAAATGTATCTGTTAGTGCAGCGAAAGTGAAGTGTGTGTCTGTGTATCGACAGGGGGAAGAGGCTGGAAGAGTCGCTGGAGTACCAGCAGTTTGTGGCTAATGTGGAAGAGGAAGAAGCATGGATTAATGAGAAGTTGAATCTTGTGGGGAGTGAGGACTACGGAGATACGCTGGCGGCTGTGCAGGTACGTTCGTCAGAGGCTGAACGCTTACCGAGAGATGCATGACTATAACATACAAGTCATGTTTCTAAGCTCATAATAGAGACTAAAGGACTATTCTTCTTTATCAGGGCTTGCTGAAGAAGCATGAAGCATTTGAGACGGACTTCACCGTGCACAGGGACAGAGTCAACGATGTGTGCACTAATGGAGAAGAGCTTATTAAGAAGGTACTGCTTATTTATCTTGTAACTTGAAATGCTCCAATAACCTATTTTGAAGTCGTTGAAGTGGATTAGCGGTGTTGATGTTCATTGGTTGTCCCGCTGTGTCCAGAACAATCACCACGTGGACAACATCAGCGCCAAGATCTCTGCTCTGCGGGAGAAGGTATCTGAGCTGGAGAGGGCTGCAGCTCAAAGGAAAGCCAAGCTGGATGAGAACTCCGCCTTCCTACAGTTCAACTGGAAGGCAGATGTGGTGGAGTCTTGGATCGGTACGAATACATCCGTCTTTTCCATGTCATTAGTGTTGATCCCCTAAAACAAAATGTCCTCTGGGAAAGCACGATGAACTGATTTGGTTTGTCTGTGTTAAGGTGAGAAAGAGAACAGCCTGAAGACGGATGACTACGGCAGAGACCTGTCCTCCGTGCAGACCCTTCTCACCAAACAGGTATTCTGCACTTGAGGGCATTACTTTACATTTAGTTCTGTCTCTTATCGGCACCATCACCGCCCTCATCCTTTTTCTCCGTGTGTCCCTGCAGGAGACCTTTGATGCCGGCCTTCAGGCCTTCCAGCAGGAAGGTATCACCAACATCACGGCGCTGAAGGACCAACTGCTGGCCGCCCAACACGTCCAGTCTAAGGCCATTGAAGATCGTCACGCTGCCCTGATAAAGCGCTGGAACCATCTGCTGTCTAACTCAGCCGCTCGCAAGAAGAAGCTTCTGGAGGCACAAGAACACTTCAGAAAGGTCTGTCTGAGGAAAAACAAGGACTTTGACTCAAGAACAGATACTATACCAGAGCAAACCACCCTTCAGCTGCATTCCACTAGTTGCTCCTCTTTTGAAGCTCACCTCTCTTCCTTCTTCCACCCCAGGTTGAAGACTTGTTCCTGACGTTTGCCAAGAAGGCGTCGGCCTTCAACAGCTGGTTTGAGAATGCAGAGGAAGATTTGACGGACCCGGTGAGGTGCAACTCCTTGGAGGAGATCAAGGCGCTGCGTGAAGCCCATGAGGCTTTCCGCTCCTCGCTCAGCTCCGCTCAGGCCGATTTCAACCAACTGGCCGAGCTGGACCAACAGATCAAGAGCTACCAGGTGGTGTCCAACCCGTATACCTGGTTCACTATGGAGGCCCTGGAGGAGACGTGGAGGAACCTGCAGAAGATCATTAAGGTCTCCAGATGAGAAAACACAAACCTTTGCACCTTAACTAGTATTTTTTAGTCTTCTGAGGTGTGACGGTCAGCTTTGTGTCTCTACATGTGAGTGCAGGAGCGCGAGCTGGAGCTACAGAAGGAGCAGAGGAGGCAGGAGGAGAACGACAAGCTGCGACAGGAGTTCGCACAGCACGCCAACGCTTTCCACCAGTGGCTGCAGGAGACCAGGTACAGAAGCACGGTCTTCATCATTCCTACTGCTGCAGATTTCCTCAGCAATACCGTTATGTAGAGTAATCACCATGATATAAGTGAACATGCATTAGCAGTCAAATGTACACAAGTAAACAAAGTGACATTACTAGTCCTGCATAAGAATGTTCACATTGGTTATGCTTAAAAAATTAAATACTTCACTGTCAGAGTATTCCACCATGTGATTTCTAACGGACATTTCTCTCTCCCTCTCCCTCTCTCTCTCCCCTTCTCCTTCCCTACCCCTTGTTTCTTGCGGCGGCTTCCCCGCTGGTGCTCTGGATTGCTACGCTTACCAGGACATATCTTCTGGATGGGTGAATATCACTTTTCTCATATTTTTTGTGCCTCTTGTGTTTGATTGTGTTGTGTTGTTGTTGTTGTGAGTAAAAAAGAAGGCTAGGATCAGATTTGATGATAAAAGTCCCAGTTTAAAGCCGTGTGTTGACTGCCCCTCCCCCCTTTTTCCTCTTATGTATATGGAAAATTGTAAAATAATGTTATTGTCTTGTTTTCCTATCTGATCTCCGGTCAACTCCCACCCCTCCCCCTCCCCTCCCCTCCTCTCTTAAAATAGCATAGCCTATCGACGGGTTATCTGTGTCTATCAGTACCAGGTTGCTGATGATCTTTCCGGAAGGTTACTCTTCTCTTGAATCTTGCTTTGGATTCGTTTTGCTTTCCTCTCCAGCCTTGACCCACACTGTCGCTGACGCTGTGTGACCGTCACTCTTATCTATATAAGCACAGTTTGGGTTCTGGTGTGGTCCAGTACATCTGCTATACTAACATTCACCCCAAATCCTCAACACACACTTATATCATCCATACAGCTTCTTCGCCACAGTCAGCACTATTTCCATCAGGTGTTCCTGCCCTTGCCCTGTTGCCTTCAGTCTAGTTTAGCTCTAACTTCTTTTTCTCTGCATAAATTCCAAGTAAAAACAGAGCAAGTTTCTATAAACCCTGATTTATTGATATTAGTGTTTCCATGACAACCAATCTGTTATTTACTTTACTGCAAATTACTGGCAGCATATTTACACGAGTTAAACTATCCAAAAATAATCCTTTTAGTATTTTCTGACTTATTTTTAGTCGATATGTCAGTAATGTTCACTTTTCTGCATGTGTGCTGTGACTTGCATTTTCTATAGTAACAAAGCCAACATTCATATTTTTGTTATAGTCACAGTATGAGCACTAATGGAATGAGTCCAGTTGGCCTAACCTGCATCGTTTGGGTGACCAGTAGCTTTTGTGATGAATGCTATTGTGAGATGCTTTGATTTGACTTTTTGATGTATTATAGCCAGGCAACAAAAAGTGATGAGCATTATTTATTTTCTATGCATTTTTGGATTAACTAGCTGTAGTCATTAGCTATTATTATTGTTTTTGTTGTTGTTGTTGCCCCCCTCAGGATTGAGTCCTTTAATCAGATTATGCCACACGGTGCTTCCATATTGTGTAAATGTGTTTTTACAGCAGTTTCTTTGAACAAAGTCTCAGGTTCTACAGATTCTAAATGGTCTCAATAAGACTTACAGATGTAAGTGTAGAGAATGCTTTCTGACATTGGCTTGTTTGTGTTCAGGTCCTGCATGGTGGAAGAGTCGGGGACGCTGGAGTCCCAGCTGGAGGCCACCAAGGTAAATCCAGTTTCACCAAATACTTATTTAATACGACTGCTGTTAGAGGCATGTGTCAGGATTCTGAGGACTACATGATGTGTGACGATGTGCGTGTTTGCAGCGCAAGCACCAAGAAATCCGAGCCATGCGCAGCCAGCTGAAGAAGATAGAAGATTTGGGTGCAGCTATGGAGGAAGCACTGATCTTAGACAACAAGTACACAGAACACAGTACGGTGGGTTTAGCTCAGCAGTGGGACCAACTGGATCAACTGGGAATGAGGATGCAGCATAACCTGGAGCAGCAGATACAGGCCAGGTACACACACACACAAGACCCAACAATGTTTGAGCCTCATGTGAGCCACTCATTTAGCCGGACTGAGCTGTTGTTCATGATGCTCCCTCTCTCTCTCCTACAGGAACACCACAGGTGTGACAGAGGAGGCTCTGAAGGAGTTCAGCATGATGTTCAAGTAAGTGGCTTCTATCTGACTCGGTGATGTAACTCTGTTTCTTACAAGTGTTAAATCCTTCTTCCTAGTTCTTATTAGTATTTACTTTTTCTCTTCCTCTTCCTCTCTGTGTACAAAATATCCAATATCCAAAATGTCTCATAACTGCATGCTCATTGTCACGTAAAATGCTTTCTTATACAAAGAAATTCAAAATCCTTGTTGCCTTTGCGTTTGTTTCAGGCATTTCGACAAAGAGAAGTCTGGCCGTCTGAACCACCAGGAGTTCAAGTCGTGTCTGCGCTCGCTGGGTTACGACCTGCCAATGGTGGAGGAGGGAGAACCTGATCCTGAATTTGAGGCCATCCTCGACACGGTGGATCCCAACAGGTCCGTCACAGGGTTATGGACGCTTCACAGTGCTGTTAACTGCAAACTATATATTTTACATATCTAAAGTAGATGAACGTCTGCTGCCGTAATGTCACACAAATGACTGATCTGCAGGACTCATAAGTACACATTCCAGGGTGATGTCATTCATGATGGATATCTCATTAGCGTCAGTCATCTCTGTAGCGTGTCTAGAAGACATTTTTAGAAATAGCCCATATATTCACAGTAATACTAACCATGTGTGACTACTTTTTCCTGGACAGGGATGGCAACGTTTCCTTACAGGAGTACATGGCCTTCATGATCAGCCGGGAGACAGAAAATGTGAAATCCAGTGAGGAGATCGAGAGCGCCTTCCGGGCCCTCAGCACCGAGAACAAGCCCTACGTCAGCAAGGAAGAGCTCTACCAGGTCAGATGTGTTCACTTGCTCACAGAGCTCTGTTGTGGTGTGAAAGTACAGATGGAGGCCTAACGTCCTCTTTTCTTTTTCTCCAGAATCTGACCAAGGAACAGGCAGACTACTGCCTGTCGCACATGAAGCCCTACCTAGACAGCAAGGGACGTGAGCTGCCGACAGCTTTCGACTTTGTCGAATTTACCCGTTCGCTTTTTGTTAACTGATCCTTTGCCCTCCAGAAACCAACTGGGATGCATTTTTCCCCACACACTCAAACATTAACACATGGCTGAAATGCATGATTGTGGCACTAAGAGCACTGACTAGTAAGAGCTGTACTTACTATCTACTTATCTCGCTAAACCCTTGACTTTATATGCTTCTGATAATAGCATAGTGAATCTGTATGCATTTGAATGTGATCGTTTTAGCTGTTGTAGCTTGTGCTTTCAATAGGTTTCAGAACCCAATCAAATTATATTAAAAATGTGACAATACCTTAACAACTGCTGTGTGCTTCAATAAATGCTACTGGTTAGACTGGAAAACTGGAAAATCTGTCTTTATTTCACTTCCACACTTCTATGAAAATATGTCTCTGAGGTATGAAGCAAAGTATGACAAGACGATAAATAACCATGAACTGGTATAAAAGAAACAGGAATGAAACTTGGCCACAGTCCCATGACATTAGTATAATATTTATAGTATTTTTAGTAGATAGTATTTTTCTTTCCTGTCCTCATTCTGCAACTTGGTTTGCCAGCTGTTCCAGCTGGCAGCTCTCTCTGGGATGTTGCTCTGTCAAATCGGCGCTCAGCTGCCAGATGCTGACCGTCCCGTCTGTCTTGCCCACTGCCAGGAGTTCAGGATTCTTATGGTTGAAAGCCAAACATGTGGCAGCGTGCCCAGCACCTCCCGGGTCTATAGTGGCTGCTGGCCGAAGGGATCTGCAGCCTAGGTCGAATACCTGTACCTCACCTGGAAGACAAGCAGATGACCACAGAAAGCTTTAGCAGAGTTTAGGTACTGAGTGCTTGGAATTATAGTAATCACATTTTGAAAAAGCGGTCGTGTAAATCTACATTGTGCCAAAAAATTAAGGGAACACTAAAATCACACGTCGGATCTTAATGAGCAAATTATTCAAGTTGAAAATCTTTACTGACGGGGAAAAAACTAAATGACCATAGCACCTCATGCCAGCAGAAGTGACAAGGACACAAGCAGAACACAAAACTAGAGAGGAATCAGTCGGGATGGACAAGGAGAGAGCAACTGTCTGTCGCCACCATGGGTCAAACCATTCACTCCCTTTTTGGGGGGTTATCTTGTCTTTGTTTCTACATTGCACCTGTTTCCTTTCATTTGCATCAAAGCAGGTGAAACTCATTCACAATTAGTGAAAATGGGCAGATGGGTCCCTGATGTTTACCTAACTTGGTGTTATACTGGGATGATTAAGTGTTCCCTTAATTTCTGAAGCAGTGTTGTTTCCATTTACAAAATCTTTGATATTGCACCTTGTCCAGTGGCTGCAGCAAAGTGCAGAGGTCTGCTTGGAGACCACTGCACGTCGAACACGTACGAGTCTGACACACGGACAGAGAGCAGCGCATTGCCCTGCAGCAGAGAGTGAAGGTGAGCCAGGCCGTCCGTTCCGGCACTGAGGAACAAATTCCTGCCAAAAAACACAACAAAATCAGTTTTTGTTGAAATTGTTCACATTGTTGGAGATGTTTTGGGGAAATAGGAAGGAGCTGCTATCTGTGATGATACTGTAATGAGTCAGGATACCTGTGGAAAGGAGAGCAGTGAATGGAGTGGACGGGGCCTCCGTGAGGCTGGAAGGAGAAGACTGCCGGCGCTCTCACGGTCACACTCTGGCCTTCAGACGGCACTGCAGCTGGTGTCTTTGAGGAGAAGGAGCATCTCAGCAGGAGGCCGCCCTCAGAGCCCACCAGAAAGGTGTCCGAGTCCCAGGGTGACAGGGCCAGGGAGGTGACGCCCACGTTACTGCTCCCTGTGCCCTAGGAGCAAGAGGCAGATGAGATACTGTGCTTGTGTGATGGCAGGAGTAACTAGTGCTGTTCCAGATCCACAATATTTTTGGAGCCTCACCTTGAAAGGAGCGTTGCTGCTGTGAGGAACCTGTGTTCTCACTAAGGCAAAGCTAGAAGTGAGAACAAAGCTGCCCTGGTTAGAGTCCAGCCTCCAGAGCAACACCTTTCCTCCTGCACAGGCACTCAGCACCCCAAACTCTCCTTTCTTCTGGAGGGGAACCCAGTCAATCTACACATAAACAAGACGTGTCGTGTGTCAGTCTGCCCATCTGAAAGTTGTGTAGGAATATGAATCGTATAACATGAGACCAGTTGAGATGTTTGACCGCAAAGCCATTGAAATGTGAACTGACTTGATAGACAGGTTCTCTGTGGCTGTCTGCTAACATTCCAGTCTGGGCCACCACAGGGTCCTGGGTCTGACTGATGTCCCAGACCACCACCTCTCCACTGTACAGACCCCCTGTAGGCAGAGCAGACCAAACACAAGAGAGAGGAAGCGTGAGAGAGAAGACAGCGAGAGAGGGAGACACATTCAGAGAGGCACAGCAAGAATATCGCATTGGTTTCAAGCAGGCCAGGGTCTTCATCTCTACAGGAGTGGCTCCCGTTAGTGTCAGGACTGGTTGAGGTACCTGTGATAAGGGCAGGCTGTGTAGGATGACAGCAGAGAGCGGTGACTGTGGAGGAAACGTCTATGACTAGATCAGCTTCTTTGGGATTCAGGCCTCGACGGTCCAGATTCCAGGTGCAGACATACGAGCTCTCAGTCCTCCAGTCTCCATCGTCAATACTATGGAATAAAATGCAAACTGCATGGAGATTTGTAGGTTGCTTACTAAGATTGTTAATGTTACAAGGGAAGTCTACATACCGTCCATAGGCACAAGCAAGAACTGAACCAGTAGAGCTCCAGGAAACGCTGGTTACATGAAGTCCTCTATCCTGAGCACTTGGATGCTGAAGGCTATGGAGGCAGGAAACCTTTGAAACATGAGAAAAACACTTCAGTTGTCAGACACACCAACTCACAAACACAACCCGGGATGGGATTGAAACAGATTTAAGGCTTTTGAGCTAGCATAACATTTCAAAAACCAGTATCAGGTGAAGGATAGTACGTCTTTGAGAAGTCGGCCTGCTTACTAGCTGGCTGTGATCTTCCCAGTTGACGAGGAACCCGTCAAAGGCGTGGCTCCTGGTGTTTCTGGACAATTCTTTGATGACTGTGTCCTCAACCCGATGGAGGAAGTCCTTGAGGCCAGGAGGCTCTGAGTTGTCAGCGTTGTGTTGGATGAGCAAATCTGTTATCTGATCTGGTGGCTCTGTCTGGGTGCTGCTGGTCCTGGTGAATATAGTCTGGACCCCCGCTTCAGCGTTGCGCACTTCTCTCGTTTGGCAGCTTCTCTAAAAGAACAGCATACAAGTACTTATGGACAACTTTAGAGTTGAATGTACGTAACAGGTTAAGAATATCCAATAGGTTAGTTGAGCTATTGATGCTTGGTAATTAGGAATGACTTTTCTTGTTTGAATATTGTATTTCACATCTTATATCACCCTTACAGTGACTGAGAGGTTTCCCCATCTGCAACATTAGAAACAAACACTGGCACGTTCATCAATTTGACAAATTACAAATAACAATATATGTACCTGTAGACAGCTATTTGTAGTCATAAGTGTTCGTGCCCGTAAACACTTTATTAAATATTATTGCCGAAATGCAACTAAAGTTTGGAGATTTTGAAACATACCGACTCCCCTGCCGAGTGCTGAGATTTCCTCCACAGTGACTGGAGCACCACCGGCTCCAGGTCTTCGTCCGTGAACATAACCGATGTGTTCTACTCGGATTAAAGAAAGCGGAGGATTACTGGGGCACCCTGAACACACCACACCATGGGAACGACATGTAACCACACAGCGCCTGTCACACACATCTCACCTGGGTCCACTTCAGTCCTCACCTCGGTCCTCTCCTCACCACGGTCCTCACCTCGGTCCTCACCTCACTACAGTCCTCAGTCAAACCTTAGTTTTCAGTTACCTTGGACACGGCCATAGATGTATTATGGGATGGGGAAGCCAAATATGGCGATCCACTCATTCTACTGAGCGCCAGCGCGCATCTGAGTCGGTTGCAGTGTTGCTAAAAGGCTCCAATGATTGCGTGATGGCGTCATCACGAAACGACGTAAAACTGCGTCAATACGTAGGGCATGCTACGTCAGTGGCGTTCCTCACATTGACAGACCGCCAGCTGCGTTTCATCCGCAACAATCTGTCATTTTAACAACGAGACTAAGCAGTTGGTTCTTCGTGTTCGTAGCTGCGGTGGTACCAGCACTTACTGCCATGTTAGAAAGGTCAGTTGGGATTTGCTTTAAGGTTTTGGTTAAAAGTCTGTCTAACTACTAATATTAATTGTCATTGTCATGTGGGGAAATTAAACCCCAGCTCCATAAAGCTTTGTGAAATGCCCTGGGCATAGTGTAGAAGTTTTACAGGGAATAATAGTATTGTAGTGATACCGCACAAGCATATGCAAGTTGTAAGTTAACTCTTACAAACTACACAAAACATCAAGTTTACATGTATTTATTGTAACAAAGCAACTGGTACACTTAATTTAATGCGAAAAAGTTTCCAGTGGACAGGAGAAACAAAGAGAAACACAGACTTCAGAGAGGATTCTAGAGAAGCCTTCTATCTCCCGTTTCAGTGTTAAGTCTAGCTCTAAAGTGTTTTTAATTGTTTATTTAAAAAAAAAAGTAATTTCGAACTGGTGGATGTCTGAAAAAGAAGATATTCAAAATTCTTTAAACACAACTCGAGTTGGTGTCAAACCTCCTCATGCCCGACCGCACCTCTCCATTAAACAGTGTACAATTAACTGTCATACCAAGATATATGCATATCCAAAATACATTTACAATAGCTGAAAGGAACAAGCTGGTGGCTTTATGTCAGTTCCATTAGCAGTAAGTCCACAAGAGGAAAAATGCAACTTCTAGTAAGCCCTGGCAACCTCCACTGGATATATTATAATATACATTTATATATATATATATATATAAAAAGTGGCTAAGGATGCAATGATTATTTATCACTGCACCATGGCTTTTTATTGAACTCACTCCAACAGAAACTGTAATTCCATGTCTTACACAGAAATTGCTATTGGAAGGAATTAACTCTACGTAGGATGACATGCAGAATGCTACAACTTTTTATTTTATTTTTATTGATTTTTTTACTTCTTTTGCATGTCTCTGTAAAAACAAAATAAACAACACATGAAACATCAACTCCCCAGCACCAAATGTTAGACCCGCTGTGTTTGGACTGGTCTTGAGATATGGCATCATGGACAAGCTGTAGCTGCAGAGGAAGAAGGATGCGATGATGAACAGCCAAAGCAAAATGATAAAAAAAAACAAAATGAAGTAATTTTGCTCCCGTGGGTTGTTGGACAGGGGGGGGGAGGAGCAGGAAAGTTGGTGGTCATTTAATCGTCATCACCGTCTTCCTGCAAGAGAAAAAAAAATTCAATAAATTACAATATTGTGGGAAAAGTTCATTTATTTTAGTAATTTAATTCAAAAAGTGAAACTCATTTATTTGAGATTCATCACATTTTGATAATTATGGCCAAGTTCAGTATCTCAGAAACTTTGAATATTGTTAAAGTTCAATATTGTAGCCTCAGGGTGTCTCACTCTAATCAGCTCGCTATCTCAAAACACCTGCTGAGGTTTCCTGAGCCTTTAATTGCTCTCAGTCTGGTTCAGTAGGCGACACAATCATGAGGAAGACGACCAGATTCTAATTTATTGAGCAATTTATTGCTTTCCCCTGGTTTCACCCCTGTCGCCCCAGCCTCCCCTGATCCTCCTTCCACACCCCTTAAAAGCGTCCCGACTCATTTCTAACTCTTCTTGCCAACCGTCCCACAACCGGTCTGCCAAGCTTGGAGGCAATTGGAAAATCACGATGTGCTGTCACATGCATCACTCGTGAGTAGTGCTCGCGACGATGTCGTTAAACCCTCGCATCCGTCACGACGCCCATCTTCTATGTACAACACACTGTACCTCTCCATCCCCATCTTCTTCTTCATCTTCTTCTTCCTCCCCCTCGTCGATATCTTCCAGACCCTCCTCTTCATCATCATCATCATCACCATCACCGTCCTCATCCTCCATGTCCGGGACCTTAGGAAAATTAGGCGTTAAGCATCTTGAATGCCACAATGTGATACTGTTACACATTTATGTTATTGTTATATTTGTTGGGCGATTGCTATTACTAACAAAACTGAACAAGTGTAAAGTGGAGGATTCTGTTCTGTTTGAAAGCATGACTATTTAGAACCTGCTGGTTTGGCCTACCAAGTAGTACTGCAGTGGGTTGGGCCATATGTCATCCTTTATAACCTCTCCCAGCTCGTCTGCGCCTGCATCCGAGTGGTCAGTAAACCAGGTAAAGAAGCTCTCTGGCTCCTCGTGTTGCCTCCTCTTTCCAGCTTTGTTCGGTGTTTGACTTGTGTGCTTTGTCAGGTCCTGTAATGGAAACACATTTAGCGAAAAACACTTTTGATGATATACCATGGTCAGAACATAATGCATTACATAAACCACATGTCATATCTCAACCTGGACGTATGAATTGATAAATGCAAACCCACCTTTCCAGCTTTCCATTTGATTTCAGTCGATTTTGAAGCAGGATCTCCACTCTCGTTCAAATGGAACTCTTTGGAGAGGGCCTTGTTCTCGAAGTATGGATTCTCGTCAAAATACTGAAAGATATCGGTGTCAGCACATCTGGTGCAAAGCAAAACTTTTCATGCACAAAAATTGTGACAACCTGACAACTCACAAAATCTATTCTATATCCAGACTTGATGTCTTCGAACTCAGTGACTTCCACCCTGGACAAGTAGTGAAGAGCTTCCTCGTCCTCCTCTCCCAGAAGAGCTGAAACTGCACAGGCACTGGAGGTTAGTGATCTTTCTCTCACACTCACACACACACACACACACACACACACACACACACACACACACACACACACACACACACACACACACACACACACACACACACACACACACACACACACACACACACACACACACACACACACACACACACACACACACACACACACACACCTATGTATTACAATAGCTTAAGAAAAGAAATGTGTCACACCTTGTGGATGGTTGACAAATGTTGTGACCCAGAAGTTTGGAATTTTGGCTATTAACTCTGACCGCTTCTGAAAAAAGGGCTGACGTAATTTGTTGTACTTCTGCTCGACTTTTAAAATTTCTTCACTGGCCTGTTCATTCAGTCTGTGTGAGAAAAAAGGAAAACAAAATTATAACCATTTCTCCCTGAAGATCTATTCAATGTCGATGCGAGGAAAGCAACATACCTGTCGATTTCATTCTGTACTTCATCAATGTGTTCAATTGCTTCTTGTTGCTCTTTTTCTGAAAAGGATAAACATTTCAAACACGTCAAATAAAAGTGACATTGGTCAATTAACAAGGATATTGCTCAACTGCAGTTAACTGGGGAACAGTGATGGGACATTTTGAGATAGTTTTTTTATACGGAGAGAGGGGGGAAAAGAGAGAGTCCATAGGGGACTCAGCTTGGGAACTGGAGGAACACCGGTTCAAGTCCCCGCAAGGACCAAGAAAGTGGACTGGAAGCTGGAGAGTTGCCAGTTTGCCTCCAAAGCACTGCTGAGGTGCCCTTGAGCAAGGCACCGAAACCCCCAAACTGCTCCAGGGGTCGAGTATCATGGCTGCCCTGCGCTAACCCCTCTGTAATGCATGTGTGTGTGTGTTGTGATATGTAAGAGGGCCACGCAAGACACATTTCAGATGTTTGTGCATGAGATTTGACCCAATAAAGTTTCTTCTTATTCTTCAATATTAAAGCGTTAAATATTCTATTTGCGGATCTTTTACTCCAATGAATTGTGTCACATGACTTTTCCCTGCTCTTTCATTGGTGTTCATCATTCCCCGGCTGCACTTATAGCTGCACCGCGTCTGTTTGTCTGTCAGATCCATGGCCTCGGTCTCCTGCGCTTCCTGTCGCTGCTAAAGGCGGACTGGTTTGAATGCAGACCTTATGGCGTCTATTTGCAGACAAACGTTGACGGCTTCACGCTCTTAAACACATGGAGTCGAGTCCACCACTGGCTCTCTACCCATTTTACTAACACGTTACCGCGCTATATACGTGGACCTGACCGGATGTGTAACCATGCACGCCGCTGAGTAAGGGCTTGTTTACATGTCGACAGCTAACTTACCAACCTAGCTTTAGAGCGCACAATACAAGCTAACAAAACACCTGGACTGACTATTAAAGCTACAGTTCAGTCTACCTTAAGTTAAAGTAAATAGGGTAAATTAGATCAAGTAAATATTGAAGATAGTACTTAACAATAATAATAATAGCAACCAGTCAAGTCGCAGGCGTGCGTTTAAATGAGGAAAACGAAGAACTTCAAACAATTAACACCATTACCACGTCTTACATAATAGCCGAGTGGGAATCACGCTGAATGCATGTTATGATGTGCCTGAACGAGGACAACAGGTCATATCAACTACTAATATGGGCTAAACGCTAGCTAACGCTCATGCCTGCTAAGTAGTTAGCACTTGCTAGCATGTTGCATTGTTACACAGTTCCACGTAATCGCACTCGGCGTCCAGGTGTACACGCAGGCTCAGCGGCATTGCACAATTCCTGCATGTACACCCAACATTTGGCTTCGTGCAACATAACAAACTACTCTGGAAATGACAAAATGGGGAAAGCAAATGAAGATGGCGTTGCACAGGATAACCGCCATTCCTTAACGTTACCAGAGGACTCATCCGCTCCGTCGTGATTGGAATTCTCCTTCCTCGTGACTTTCGCCGCTGAGGCCGACATGGTTCTCGTCCGTCGTTGCTCCTTGGCTAGATTTATCCGTTGAGCGATTTAGAACAGTTCTCTGTGAGGGTGAAAGTTACTTCCACCTTGCATAGAGTGCTTCTCTTCCAGCCCACGATGATGGGAGACGACACACAGCGCGGCTCTGCACGCTTCACTCTCTCGGTCGGCTGGGAAAGAAATTGACGTTGCTCTACTACCGCCTGCTGGTTGGAGTGTGACACTGCAGCATGAGGCACGCGCAGTACTCCAAGTTGTCCGTCAACGTCTCACTCTGTTTAAGAATTTATTGGCCAACCAGCTTAATGTTGATTTACCGCCACCGGCAGAAAATGACGAAAAACACACTGAATAATATTTTATCTACATCTTTCTCTTAAGAAGAAGAAGAAACTTTATTAGGTTAGATCGCATGCAACACGTCATCTGAAATGTGTCTTGCGTGCCCCTCTTACATATGACAACACACGCACACATGCATCACAGAGGTGTTAACGCTGGGCAGTCACAACACGGCGCCCCTGGAGCAGTTTTGGGGGATCGGGGCCTTGCTCGTGGGCACCACGGCAGTGCCCTGGAGGCAAACTGGCAACTCTCCAGCTGCCAGTCCACTCTCTTGGCCCAAGAAATCGTGACGTTATGCCAATCTTAGTGACTGAAGAGGGTGATTGTATTCTCTGCAATGAAGTAGGATATGCTCAACTGTTTCTGGTTGGATACAGTGTGTGGTTAAGACCTGTGTGATCTATTCTCAGACCAGTTAAAATATTTTCTTCGCTTGATTCCATCCCACCATCCTCCCAGTGACAATATTACATCAATGGCTTCCAGTTTTATTGTCATTTTTGTTCAACCATTTCATTAACATTAGTTGAATAGAAGAGTTAACTGTTCACTGACCCAGACGCAGATGAAAACTTATAAAAAATAGACGGTCTGGTTGTGTTACATGCACACAATACAGAAGTAAAACGTACAAACAACAAACAAAGCGTAACTGTCAAACAATTGCCCTTAATGGAAACATGAAAGTGTATGTAAATGTTGTGCTGATAGGACAGCAGAGAGAGACAGAACACTGAGGGAGAAGGCGATGTCGTGCAGCAGAGGATGGAGTTGAGCCAATCACCAGTATGGTATGTGCCTCAACCACTCCCACTCCTTTACTTCAAATCTTTTACTTGTAATTTTGCTCCTCTCTTCTTATCGCAACCATGTTTCCTCTTAATCATTTTGGTATTTATTTTTCTGTTTTCTCAGTGGTATTATCATCTCTTTACTGGGCTGGGCTCTTTTGAATTTTTATGATTTGCATGGATTTGGTTTGTCATATGAGTCATTTTCTTGACACTGGACTTGTAACCCAGCTGCCTAAGTCATTTGTGTTATTATCACTGCTATTGTTTATGTTAACGGATTTATTTAAGAGTTTTCAGTTAAGACAGTGTCACATTAGATCATACTGCTTTACGGCATAGTCACTTCTCATATTAATCCCCTAGCAGGTGCAGCTGGGTCATACAGACACAGAGAGGCGTGTGCGACTGCTGAACCTGCACTGTAACCACACTCCCATCATAGACAATGGTGGCTCTGCGCAAACTCCCACACCTGGAGGCTTAATAGTCTAGGATCAAATAGTGGACATTGAGCCAAAGTCCCACAATACAAATTTCATTGTACCTACTTATAGAGCATTTAGAATTGTCAGCATATTTGGCCTCACAAACAACACAGCTGGTGAAAAGACAGCGTTTTTAAGTGCAATTAAGTTCTTACTGAACAAGCTTGACAGGGAGCTCTAAAGTAGGTTTGTCCCTTCAGCAAGACAGGCTGATCCACAAAATTCCATCATGAATCACTGTCGCTTTCTTCATACTGTAGGATCATCTCTCCAGTTGGAAGAGTTTTTTTTTGTGAAATACTTTTGACACACATATCATAGTTTGAGTTGTGATACTAAAAACACAATCCATCCATATTGTAGGCCGAAGGAACATTGTTCTCTCTCTTCTTGTTTGTGTGTGTCAATACTTGGCAAACAGTGGACCTAAGGCTTCGTTACTATGGTGACACACATTGACACCAGTGGTTTGCCTTAGGCATTGATTTTTATCCGATTACAGCTGATGGAATGATAAATCCTTACACAGATCATATGGATACATTTTTCATCAGAATGAGAATGATTAAGACCCTTGAAATCTCCATTTCCTTTTTAAAACCTTTTATGTTTGTTTGTTTCCGTGTCTTTTTTTAATTTAGAGACACAATTTCCAAAAGTAGGATTTCCTTAAATTAATCAATCAATCAAAACGCCCACTTCTCCTATAAACTCTTCACATCTTAAGTCTGTCTTTAATGTTTGAAGGGCTCACACAGTATATGAAGTGGAACCGGAACCGGAACTGAACAGATTGTGGCACTTATTCTTAGAATTTTTTAATTAGTATTGGTTTAAATCTCGCTCCCTCACTTGCTCTCTCAATTCACTCAGAATAAAAAGCAAATTCATAAATGTAAACGTAATGTAAGGTCAACTCTCCGTTTAGACCTGGATGCATTGTTGCTGCTCATTGGCCGATGCGACAGGTGCATTCCGCGGGTGACAGTGATTGGCTCTCACGGCGCTCCGTCATTGTCGACTACTAACCAATCCGAACTACCGGCCGCTGCCGTCGTTAAGCGTCAAAACTCCAGTTTGACTCGATACAAAGTTGTGCCGAGTTGGTTCAATGAACACAAACACCGCCTATGGGAATTCTGAGAAGATTTGTGGTGTAAGCAGACGCAGGGGTTTCCCATTCCGCTGTGCGTGGAAGTTCCAACCGGCAGAGAGAAGCTCACAGCCACCATGTCAGGTTTAACACTCCAGGTAAAATGATTCGAATGCCGACGCTTGTCTGTAAGTGCAGTAAATATGAAGTGACGTTAGGAGTGAACAGTGTGACTAGACTTTAGTGCTTTATAATCCTACCTTGTCAAACAAACAGGCGCACTAGCTTTTCCTGTTTGTCTTGTTTCCTTCTCGTAGTTCCCTCTGCCCTATTTATGGTCACAACAGCTAAAAGCTATCATGTTCAGCAATAACTGCTGAAATAGTAGTAATAATAAAAATAAAAATAATTAACTCCAGCCTGGAGTGCCATTGAAGTTAGTAATGTGCCAGTCAGGGAAAATACGGACTGGTTTGTAATGAGATTTTATCAGATAATGAAAAGCATGTTCTTTTTTTAAGCCCATTCCAAAAATTCGCTGCTTAACAAAAAGCATTCATTTAGTAGTTTGTTAATTAGAAACACCCTAATCGTCATTTCTATATGGCCCCTCCTCGTGTGAGATACACCTATGATGTGGTGCATTTTGATGTGATTTTATTAAGATATACAGGGTGTCAGGTAGGGAGGTAGGGACCAATCTGTTGTGCATGACGTCATGCTCGAGCAATGTTTTGCAATCGATGTTGTTTGAAGCGATTTCATTGGCTGTCTCTGTGTGTTCACCTGAATGATCTCTAGGTGTTACTTGAAATGCAAAGATTCGTATGAGTCATCATCATTATGCTCATTTATCAACGGCTAAAGTGCAAACATTTGTTGGAACGACATCTGAAAAGGGAGAATTTCTTATTTTATTGAATTGCAAATGGGGTATTGTGGGGTTTTTAAACATGATACCTGCTCATATCAAAACTGAACAGTACCATCAAGGAAATGCATCATTAAGTGCCATATTCTTCTTTCGGCTGCTGCCATCTGTCTCTATCTCTCACTGTCCTCTGGATCTTCCTCTGTTGCGCCACCCACCTGCATGTCCCCCCTCACCACATCCACATCTCTTCCTTGGCCTTCATCTTTTCCTCTTGCCCGGCAGCCTCATCTTCAGCATCCTTCTCTCGAAATACTCAACATCTCTCCCCTGCACATCTCAGTACAACCTCTCTCGCTTTGTCTCCAAACCTTCTAACGACTGAAATGCTTATTCCTAATCCCGTCAATCTCGTCACTCCCAACAAAAATCTTAGCGTCTTCATAACACTTCTTATCCTGTAAGCATGTCTGAGGACAAAGATCTGTGTCCAAAGAGAATGTCTACCCTCTGTTTTGACCAAAAACGGGAGACATTGTCTAGTTTATTGTTGTTGATCTGTTGCTGGTGTATATATCACAACTACTTGTACATTTTGGGAGGGTCCTCTCTGATATTTGTGCTTAGTTTGGATTTAAATTTGAAATCCCTTTTTTGTCTTGTGTGCATAGAAGTGTGCATTTAACTGTACTTTCTAATGTGCGCTTACAAACAGTGTTGGGCTCTAAAGCTTACATAATTATACAGTATTGATGTTTTCAACCTAGCAAAGTGATTTCATCAAACTAATGTGATGTATTGGATGATGTCGTCCAATACATCAGTTGAAAAAGTGATGTCATCTAAACTAACCTAATGCCATCAAAACTAGCAAAGTTTACACAATGACATCACATTTATAATCCACTAAATTACACACATATATATCAGAATGATGAATTAATCATCTAATTTTTCTTTAGCTCTTACATTCCAGCCCCTAATTGGTTGGTTGGGAACAATAAGCAATTATCGACATTTAAACATTAAGAGCCAGACATTCATTTTCCAAATCGTCTTTCTTACTCTTATCTCCTTGCATTGCCTGAGGGAATGCTGGGCTGGGAGCTAATAACACCTAAATAATTAGGGGTTTGAAGCTCAAGATTGTTCGGTTCTGCTCATCTGAGACACTCGTGAGCAGCCTGTTGTTAATGATGCTCTTGTCTGCAAAACAAATACATTTATTTGTGGATACCAAAAGATGTTCTAATGTCAACATTTTTGGGAGAAATGGTCTTTTATTAAAACAAATGCAAGAGGCCACGATTTGGTCCAAATGTGTCCAAGGAAATCCAAACAATTTCTAGGACCCAGATGAGACAGACTGAACTTATACAGTCTTGAACTACAATGATTATTCTATTGTGAATCATGCTTAGGTTTAGTCAAAGTTAATTGTCTTGTGTGTCTGTGTGGTGTACTTGCAGGGCCTGGATGAAGCGGATATTCTTGACCCGGAGTTTCAGCAGCGTTTGGAAGGTGCCCGTACTCTTCTGAGGCAGGAGATCCAAAGGGAGCTGAAAATCAAAGAGGCAGCGGAAAGGCTCCGCCAGGTTGTGACAAACCGTAAGAGCGCTGCCGATGTGGAGGGCCAACTCAAGGCCTCAACTCGTAAGCTGGAGCAGCTGCACTGGGAGCTGCAGGAACTCAATGCAAGATCTATGACCAAAGTAAAGGGCAGCACCACAGGTAGCCAAAACAGGAAAGATCGTAAGGCGCTTCAAAAACAAATGTGAAATTGCAGGATGAATTTAATCCTGTATGTTCTACGAATATACAGACATGTTCATGTACCGTAGGTTGTCCGAAGGAATTGCATGTGAAGATCTTTGAAAGTTAACTCTTGTTTTTACTCATGTTGCTCAGAGGTTGAAGACAATAAGTCACCAGACTCATGTCAGTGGGAAGAGGCGACATCACCACTATCGATCCATGTCAGAACCCTGAAGAAACAGCTTACCATGGAGACCAAAGTCAAACAGGGAGCTGAGAACATCATCCAGACTTACACCAACAGCTCAGTGAAGGTGTGCTCTGCTCCCATTATACTGAAGGCATATGGGGCTAGTTTACAACGCACAAATACAAACCTCCTTATTTTCCATTTCCGTCCTTTCTCTCAGCTACATTCATTGACGCTGCACACTGTTATAACATTACATAACTGTGTTTAATGTGGTCTTTGGTTGATGGTTTGATTTACCTGCAGGACAGGAAATTACTATCTACAGCCCAGCAGATGTTGCAGGACAGTCGAACCAAGATTGAACTCCTACGCATGCAGATTGTCAAAGTCAGCCAAGCCAGAGAAGGGGAACGCGACACTACAGATGGTAAAAAAAAGATTCCCTCTGTCTTTCTAAATAGAAAAAAAAGAGGTGTTCAAGTACTCAGAATAAGAATAAAGTGATGTTGGGTACAAATATCTGTCCACAGGTCTCCCTGTGGGGATGATCACTCCTCTAGAGCTGCGGGTCCCCGAACTCATGCATCACCTGAAAATTGAATCAGCAGTTGTCGAGGGGGCCAAAAATGTGGTGAAGCAGCTTGGTGGACGCAAGGTCCAGGACCGCATAGTGGCAGAGGTAGCTATGAACTGGAAACAGTCCCTCAGTCACATTGCATAGGAGATGCTGGATTTGAGCATCTGGATGTATGTTTGTAAGGCTTCTGTTTAATGTTTCAGGCCCAGGAGAGGATGCAAGAGTCCTCTCAGAAGGTGGATCTGTTACATCTCTCCCTGGAGAGGTGTATGGCTGAGCTGCCTCTGGATCATCCCCAACATGCTGCCATCAAGCAGGAACTCAAGTCGGGGACGTCGTCGTTTTGCAGTGGCACATCAAAGAAGCACTCCAGCTCTCCTTCCTCCTCTTTCTCTTCCTCCTTATTCAAGCCAGCCAGTCTTACAGGTCGCCAACCCAATCATAATCTCAACTGAATTGCTTTATGTTATGTATTTTTGTGTGTGTGTTTAGACTGAGTGTTTACGCTGCATTTCTCCAGGTCGTTTGGAGGTGTGTTTGATGGGCTGCCAAGACCTGTTGGAGAGCGTTCCAGGCCGCAGTCGTGTCTCCAATTTCTCAACCCCCCCTGCAAGCCAGTCAGATGGAAGGTCGTTGAGGATAAGAGCTGGACTATCAGGACGCAGTGCCAGTGGCAAAACCTCAAAGGCTGATGAACTGTCCAGTAATTTCAGTTCTACTATACATCTATTGTACTGCATGATTAACACGTATGGTGATTAACCTTCCCTCCCACATCATATACCAGTTTGTACCTTTGTGTTTGCTTTGTTTGTGTCAGCTGAGATAAGTGCAGTGCTGAAGGTGGACAACAGAATAGTGGGGCGCACACACTGGAGACCGCTGGGAAAAGAGGCCTGGGCCCAGAGCTTCAGCATTGAACTGGAACGGGTCAGTTGCTTTAATTTCAGCAAACATCACAATTCATCACGCAAAATATTCCAAGGTGATTGGTGCTAGACAAAAGGGCTCCAACCAACCAATCAATCAACCTTCGCTACTATATTTTCTTCCTTGCATGTAAATAAGCTGAAAGTCAGACCCATCATGTACTGTATTTGTTTGTTTGTCACGTGGTGTTTATTCTCCATGGCCCAGTCTAGAGAGCTGGACATTTCTGTGTATTGGAGGGACTGGAGGGCCTTATGCGGGCTGAAGTTCCTGCGGTTGGAGGACTTCCTGGATAACAAGCGGCATGGCATGTGTCTCCACCTGGAGCCTCAGGGCCTTCTCTTTATTGAGGTTCTCACTCACACCTCTCACAGCTCATGTATCACTCATACATACAGCAGATCAGTCCTACATGTCTACACATAGACATCAGATCAAACATCGTGTTGTTAATTGAGCCCTCTCTTCATCCTCAGGTGACTTTTATCAACCCTGTTATTGAGCGGCGCCCCAAAATCCAGAGGCAGAGGAGAATATTCCCTAAAGAAAAAGGTAGCAACAGATATTGTTAATTTATCGCATCTTGGATCTTCTCTGTCTTTTTCTTTTTGGATGTGAAGCGCCTCCACTTTATGGTTCTCATTTGATCTGATTGGATTCCATTTCTCTCCACAGGGAAGAACTTCCTGCGTGCTGCCCAGATGAACATGAACTTTGCCACATGGGGCCGTCTGATGATGAGCATTCTGCCTCCCTGCAGCTCCCTGGAGCCCATGAGCCCTCCGTTAGCGCCCCCTCTGCCTGCACCCACAGCCAGCCAATCGCCCGCAGGGTAAAGCTCTCTACACAGCATTAAGGGAGTGAAAGCAACATCAATGTAGAATGTTGGCAGTAAAATCTACTCTTTACTTGGTCTGTCAGAGAAACTTCTGTGGTGAATCTGGATTTTACTGAAGAACATTCCATCAGGTCCTCACATCATGGTGGGAAGACGCCAATGAACACTCCACTGGTGAGCAAAGTCTCGTCTGTCAATAGCAAATGCTTTTACTCATGCCTGCAAAACACATTGGTACCAGAAAAATGTTTCATTTGTAATCTAGGCCCTAGATTACAAGTCGGTTGACATGTTAGTACAGATGTATTATCTGTCTGTTTGACTCTGAACCAGTCTGAAACAGGGAACAAGAGCTTTAAGTCCAAAGGTCAACACTCGTCCCCACAGTAAGTCATTCTGAACAGCCAGATATTCAATGAGTAAATAACCTGATCAGCCTTATCTGCTCCATTTAATATTAGTATAATATTTATGCACTTCTCTTTTCTCTCTGCTGCAGGTTAGATGGCCTACAGATGGAAGACTTCAAATGTATCTCAGTCTTGGGAAGAGGTCACTTTGGAAAGGTAAACATGTTATCATTCACAATGTCCCACAACACACAAGTGTACCGTTACATAAAGGCACTGGAACCTTCAAACAGTGCCTTGTTTAAGGTTTCAGACCCATTGACTTCATTTAGTAAACAACTACAAATATAGGAGCCTGATTTGGCATTAATTGCTAACTATGTCTTATTAGCAGTGGGAACTTTTGATCAGGAAAAACATGTTTGACTACACACTTGTGAAACGAGGGTGTGTATCATCATATTTGTAACTGCTCCAAGGTGCTGTTAGCAGACTATAAGAAGTCGGGCAAACTGTACGCCATCAAAGCCCTGAAGAAAGCAGACATTGTGACGCGCGATGAAGTTGACAGGTGAGAAACTCCAGAGCTCCTCGCTATGAAATCTGTTATAAGTCATTAGGAACAGCTGTGGTGACAGTGGAGTCTGTATCTATGACACTCATCTCTCTGTAAAAACACCTTGTTGCCAGCCTCACATGCGAAAAGAGGATTTTTGAAGTCATCAACGCTTCACAACACCCCTTCCTGGTGAACCTGCACGGCTGCTTCCAGACCGCAGACCACGTGTGCTTCGTGATGGCGTACTCCCCTGGAGGCGACCTCATGAAACACATTCACACCAACATCTTCAGCGAGAGACGGACCAGGTTAGTGTGTGTGTGTCACGCTGACAGAAGCAACGCCAACATCAACTGTTTAGTCTGCGAATCATCTCCAGTTGTCCGTCTTTGTCTTTTTGAAGGTTTTATTCTTCCTGCGTGCTGCTGGGGCTGGAGTTTCTCCACCGGAACAAAATAGTTTACAGGTGAGTTGTTTCTGCCATCACTGAATCAATTAATGGCCGCTTCATTGTAGCTTCTCTCTATTTCAATTTCGCTCTCTCTTTTTGTCCATCTGTTTCTTAGAGATCTGAAGTTGGATAATCTTCTCATGGACACGGATGGCTTTGTCAGGATTGCAGACTTTGGCTTGTGCAAGGAAGGTAAAAATAAAATGCCTTCATCTATTGACGATTGATTATACTAGGAATCAACCTTGTGTTCGTCTCAACAATGTAATAGCTGTGCTGTGCGTCCATATGATGGCGAGTAAAGCCGTATTGTCTGCACTCAATCTGTGTACTGCAGGTATGGACTACGGGGATCGCACCTCCACATTCTGTGGCACACCTGAGTTTCTGGCTCCGGAGGTACTGACAGACAACAACTACACCCGCAGTGTGGACTGGTGGGGTCTGGGGGTCCTCATCTATGAGATGCTGGTGGGGGAGGTCGGTATAAAAGTTTAACTTAAACAGAATTACAGTGTGTACATTAACATATTTCCTGTGGTTGGGTGCACCTCCAAAGAGAACTGGTTTATGTCAAAGTTCAAGCAGTGGAATACAATAAACGTTGCTGTCATTTTCTTCTCTTTTAGTCGCCCTTCCCTGGTGATGACGAAGAGGATGTTTTTGACAGCATTGTCAATGATGAAGTGCACTACCCTCGCTTCCTGTCTCCTGAGTGTGTGTCCCTTATTCAAAAGGTTGTCTTCCTAGCAAATATATTTGAAAAATCCATATGACAAAAGACTTATTATTAATATTATTTGCCCTTGAAACTGAGGAAAGTAATTGGCAGCCTCCATTCCTTATTCCACATTGAATAGAAGTTACATTTGCTTCTGCATTTTCGATGTAACATATTATGTCCAATATCAAAACACGTCAGTGGAGCCATGAGCTGAGCATGTAGTAAGTAAGTGTGTAGTGCTAGACGCAGCATAACAGCCTCATAACATCACCATGTTTCACATCTCTGTGTTTTAGCTGTTGAAGAAAGATCCTAACCTCAGGCTCGGCGGTGGAAAACACGATGCAGCGGAGATCAAGACACACAAATTCTTCCAGGTCATTATCCAACTGACGAAATGATTTCAAACCTGCGTAATGAAGACCAAACTACTGCACAATTTGTATCTCCAAGATTCTAAATGTTTCCACTCTCAAATATGTATATAACATTCAAATATATTTAATCAGTTCTAGCAACCAAACTATTTAGCATATACAAAGCACTGCAAGTTACATGAAGGCAGGATTCCCTCAGTATACTTCCTGTGTAGATTCATCTCTTGTATGTTGACAGGGGATGGACTGGGAAGCTCTCCTGGCCAAGAAGGTGAAGCCTCCATTCCTCCCAGTGATCAAGGCACCGCAGGATGTGAGTAACTTTGACGAAGAGTTCACTCGCCTTAGGCCAGTCCTCACCCCACCACAGACGCCTTCCCACCTCACTGCCGAGCAACAAGCGGTGTTTGCCGACTTTGACTTCTCTTTCATGAGCTGACCTCAACCTTGACACGCCGACACACAAGTGAACCTCAGTATAAACTTGTCTGATTGAACAGACGGGTGACACCTCTACATTACCGACTCTTCACTACTGAAGCCTACCTATTGCAACACTGACATCCTTTTTGTCAATCTGTCACTCTTTGACTGACATTTTTGTTCATTTCCTCTCCCACATTTGGTTTAGAAACATTTAGACTATGTGGAACTTTTGATTCCTGCACTCTCACAACTTTTAAAAGACCAAAATATAAAACTAATGTGTATGAATGATTTAACCCGTGCAATAATGTCTCTTTTTATAATCAGTGATATTCAGAATGTCAGCACTTATGACACAATCGCCTCAATCACAAGTACTACATTGTATATCATTGTGATGTTCATTCATTTGAATCTTTGTCTACTACTAAGTAAAATCTTTGTCATGTATCATAGGTTGTCTTCATTGTCAATATACTAGACATTGATACTTTACAGCCAAATTGGTAATTTAGTTGTTTTTTTAGTTGTTGTTAAGACATATTGTACCTGTATCATGAAGGTGGTTATAAAACAAATCAGCCTGTATAATATAAGTGAATATGTTTGTATACAGGTGCAGCTCAATGAATTAGAATATCGTGGGAAAGGTTCATTTATTTCAGTTATTCAATTCAGAAAGTGAAACTCTCATATATTATAGATTCATTACACACAAAGAGAAATATTTCAAGCCTTTATTAGTTTTAATTTATATGATTATGGCTTACAGCTCATGAAAACCCCAAGTTCAGTATCTCAGAAAATGTTAATATTGTGAAAAAGTTCAATATTGTAGCCTCACAGTGTCTCACTCTAATCAGCTCATTAACTCAAATCACCTGCTGAGGTTTCCTGAGCCTTTAATTGTCTCTGTCTGGTTCAGTTGGCGACACAATCATGGGGAAGACGACCAGAATCTAATGTATTGAGCTGCACCTGTATATTGGACAAACACTGGGCAGGAAGGCTTCTTCAAACTTCATTTATTGAGTATACAGTATTTTCAAACTAGTAAAAAAACATTGTATGACAGTATTGCATATTATTTCAGGACACAATATAAATTACATGATAACTGATAAACCAGATCAATACATTAAATTCACCATAGTTATTGCTCTCTTCCAGGTTTACTACTTACTGTCCAAAGTAGATGTATTGCACTCAAAAGCTTTCTACTCAGAACGAGTGACACTCCTACAACTGACATACTCTAATGCCATTTATTTTACAAAATATATATATTTATAAATATATATACAGTATAAAATCCATTGAAACAAGTTTCATTGAAAATCAGCACATTTCTCACACTACTTTCCGTATAAATAAAAAATAAGAAATTCTATCAAACTGGCTTTCAACTCAAAGTTGTAGGTAAAGCCGTTGGACCCTAGGTCACTACTTCAACTCTTCATGGTGGGGAAACACTGATAACATGGCAACCACTGAACAAGATGTGTGTAAAACAAGCATTAATCAATCCAATCAATCAATTATGTACAAGATATATTCAAAGTTAACGTCACAATCCAGTAACAGTCAATCAGCCATGTTTACCACAGAGCTATGACAGTAAGACTAGCATGTCATTAGTGCTCACACCTTACACACATTTATAACTTCATCTAGAGCACCCAAATCAGGCAAAGTCAAATGAAGTTAAGCGTGTGCAGAAATGATGGGTCATTTCCTGTTTTCCATCCATATTGGTTCTGTACTGTAGTAGTGGCTCTGAAGAATAGTTGGAATAAAGAAACCAAGTGGAGGTGGCACCCTATTTTGTGTGATCTTCCAGCCTCGATACAACATTACTCCATTACAAGTCAAATGTACTCATTCAAATATGCATTTTTTAACATTTAGCCACTGGATGGCAGAAGAATACCAAACAAAGTTCGAACATTATTGCTTTAAACAAGTTGTTTGTGTTTACGGATTGGACACACCCATGTCAAGGGTATGTTTAGATTGATGTTAGTTTTGTGTGCTTGATAGATAAAGTTCAGAGCTTATTCTGATGGATTGTTCATTTTGATGTTGGTTCCCTGGATGAGTAAGACATGTACCATAACAACTTGTGAAGGATTTCCTGCCCCCTCGTGGTCAAATATTGGTTATTGCAGCTTCAATTACAGTACTTAAAAAATATCTTCTTCTCTTAAGTAAGAAATAAACATTTGAGTGGAAAATGTAGGGATTACCGGACCAAACAAAGGAGAAAAGTTAAAAGAGAATGTTGCAGAATTATTGTACAACACAAATGCCTATAAATAGGTCAACTGACACATGCTTGTTTTTTACTCCCCTCCCGCTTAAGGTCAAGTGTTATCCCTCAATGCACCTCACTGCACAATTTCTTGGATAGAAATAGGACAGATGTTTGTTCGTTAGCTTTCTAAACCTGGTCGCTGCCTTCCCTGAAGTAAACCTGCTCCCATACCACCGTGCCCCAAACGCAGAAGAAACCCCAAAGGTTGCTCAAGGTGCCACGGTCGAAGGGGTTTTCATCTGTGCCGCAGTGTTTGAGGTAGGAGATTCGGTGTCGGGACATGAACTCCCAGGTGGTGGTGTTGAGAGAAACCAGGTAGAGGTGTGAGCCCAGCAATAGCAGCACGATCAGCGAGAGCACAGCCATTACCACCACCACGGCCAGCAGCACGCCATTGGTACGTAGCCACAGCTGTGAGGTGGGTGTGTAACCGAAGCCCGTCCTGAGGAGACAAGTACATCAGGATTTTGCTTCTCAGGGTTTTGAGATTATCACAGAATATGTCAGTTTCCATCATAGCTATCCATTAAAAAATCTTGTGGTCAGCCAGCAGACAATCTGACATAATTAACCATCGATCACCATTTAGATGTGTATTGTATACTAATAGGACGGCCAACACAGCAGTCAGCGATTCCAAATGCCCCTGCCAACTGCTGTGGCCTTCCATTTGGCTGCCAGCTACATCGGCCCCTATAATAAATGACCATTTTCTTTACTCACCAGGCTATATGCAGCCCCCACAGCAGCACCAACAGCTGGACCCCCAGGTAAAGCACAAACCAGCGGTGGTTCCTCTCACCCACACAGTTTTCAATCCAGGGGCAGTGATGGTCGTAACGCCGAACGCAGTGCAGACATGTCTGGCAGTGCTTTGATCTCATTGGCTGCTGCTTGAGATAAAGATGATTGTAATTTAGAAGTTTACTCTCAGTGGGCAATCGTTTTCCCCCGGGGGCCACATAAGAAAACCAGATTGTTGTAATGGGCTGAACATACTTAACCTCTAATTCTATCATTAGAATTAGATTAAAAAAGATTAAAAGGTTTAATTTAACTTCTCACTGTTTCTCAAACTTTCATTCACAGGGTTGTCTCTTATAATGTACAGGTAAAATTTGAAGATGGTGTGTATTAACAGAAATCAAAGCAATATCTTATTGTTCACACAGAGCTAAATTGAGGTCACTGTGAAACACAGTGTTGTGTATTCATTTGAAGTTATAGGGGTTGTGTGACTGAGCTGATACACAACCCATTTGTCATTCTATACTGCTGAGGGATCCCTTCACAACCTCAAGTGTCAATTTTCAGACATGTTCACAACACAGGGGCAAACAGTAGCAAAGGCATGTTCACACACAGGTGTCACTGTGTTAGGTTCAGGCAAACAGTTGCAGTGGGACAAATAAGCATTTCAGATAACAACAGCACGAGAAAGAGCAAGAAAGAAATGTGTTTGTGTATGAATGTACAGTATATAAATATACTTTAAGAATTAATGAGTTTTGACAGAATGTAAGAAATTATGGTATTTTTGAGTTGTGTTCAGGTAAATGGCACCGTACCTGAAGCAGACAGTGGCCACAACGGCGCTGTCGCAGAGATTTAGTGGTGGGTGGGATCATGTCGTGGTGCTCCTCAGTCACACCAAGCATGAACTGGAACAACACAGAAGGCAAACTATTCAAGACTGAACATTTCATATATATAAGTGTGCGTGAGGTTTTTGTTCTTTCACCTCCACACCTGTACTTTCTGTTCCATAGCAACAAAAGAGTACACAACGATCCCAACAATCATGTATGTCATTTGTGATATGACTAATGACAATAACAACTGTATTATCACCTGCAAATCACTCTCGTCAGACAGAATAAAGCCTGGGTCCATCAGGGAAACAGCAAAGTACAGCAACACAGACACCAGGACCATCAGCACAAAGAGCACAGGCTGGACAAGCTGGCCTGTCTCCTCCTGCTTCCTCAGCTCTGTGTCCAAAACAGAGGCAGAAATAAAAGAAATCACAACACCATGATGTCACCCTACAAGAAACACTCCAGGGTTTTGGGCCAAGACAATGAGAGCGTAAAGACTATTATGATGCATTTTGGATTTGCAATTGGGCTTAATCTTGTGGATTAGGTTGTTATACAGTACAGCAGTGCAGACAAATACCATAAGTTCATCATCCTTTTGTCTACAAAAGAGTTGGAGGGTATCACCAGGACAAATTCAGTGCACAAACTATCCCTTTACGCAGACGACCTCCTGTTACACGTCTCAAACCTCAGTCTCATCCGGGTCATCATCGGGTGTTGATGATGGAATTACGTTAGTGTTCCAAAATAAAGCTTAGTGTGTACAAGGTCTGCATAATTAAGTAGCGAAGTAATTATACTGAAAGTGTTACACCAGAGTTTCCAGGACTGTGTTTTCTTTGTGAAATCGGGTAAAGGGTAAATTTGACTGGACTAGCTTTCAAATTAAGATAGAAGATAACACTTTCAGTTTCAATCTAAGACATTTCACGCGTGTGACGGGCTTACCTGTGTCATGTAGGAAGAGAATCAGGGTGATGACCCATGTTAGCATAACATGTGCAGTTCTTACCAGATACCCTGAGCCAAACACATTTTTGAACATGGTCCTAACATGTTAACGCATCCATCGCTATTTACAATGGATTAACTCACGACATAAACGCGAATGTCTGAGCAAACGTTAATGATAGAATTATATCTACTGTGCTGGGGTACGAATGTAACGATTGTAATATCAAAACAGGCTCAACATGACAGGTGTCCGAACGCAGCGCCGTCGTCGGGAGTTTTTAGATAACGGTCCAACATAAACGTACAGCCATTGTGACAGTCTGTGCGCGTCTGTAACATTCGCGTTACATATCTGTTGCTATGCGTGACTGAAGGAAGAGACTGGATTAAATATGCGTCAAAACGACATTAACGAATGTTATTAAGTCGTGCGTAAAATAAATCGTCTGTTCGCAGCGTTAAATTTGTTTATTATGACTGTTCCTTTACGACGAGCGCGCGTCACGTGATCAACAAGGCGTAGGGCGGGCAAGTTTTTTTTTAAAAGTACAACTTTATTTACAATTCTGACCCGATTTTCAGCCGACGATAAAGGCAAATTGTTGCTTTAATGATGATTTTAGTTTACAATACACTGTAAACATACATGTCACGCCAGGGGATTTTTTGTTTTTTTAATGAATTTACAAAACAAAAATCATATCAGTACATTTCTAAACAACAGAACATTTATGTCATGATTATGAAATCATACAGGATTTGTAGCAGTGCTTATTATGTAAAAAAAACATCCATTAATGTAGATTAGTTGTCATTTTTAAAAATCTAACATGGAATTATCCTGAAATAATAGCATTTTCATTGTTTACGCCACATAAACAGAGATTGTGTTTGAGAATGTATTCTATTTGATTGAAGGAACTACAGGTGCAAGAAAGGGGCATAAAAGTAATACTGTTTCCAAAAAATAAGAAAGGTATCCTGAACTGAGAACCACTGTTTATATACTGCTAATGTATACAATAGTATATGGCCAGAAGTATGTGGACACCTGACCATCAAACCATTATGAGTTTGTTGTACATTCCACCTGTGTTAAGGTTATGTTATCTGTCGCTGTGTAATTGTTGGGTCTGCTATATGGTGCTATGTGATAGATAGATAGATAGATAGATAGATAGATAGATAGATAGATAGATAGATAGATAGATAGATAGATAGATCTCTGTACACACATAAATCATTGTGAGGCGTTTTGTCAACAAGATGGCATGAACAGGATTTATTGCAGGCACGAGGCACCGCCAAGAGGGGGCACTGTTGCCACTTTCCTTACCCATAAGCGGGGGAGTGAGAGGTGCATGAAATGGAGAAAAATGGCGGATCATGTGCAGGTAAGCAGAGGTTTCATGTTTTTGAAATGTACAAGTCATCCATGGACGTAGAAATAAACCGAGCCGCGGATCGGGACACTTTATTTCTCGTCTTATCCCGCCGTGTGGTCACCACATGCAGGAAGCGGCCGCATTTTGTCTGTCGGCTCTAAAAGAAAGGATGTGGCTGCTTGTGTTGACTTGTGGCCTGCTGTCATCGCGCAGGCTGGCTTACTGGACAGTTAGCTGGTGTTAGCTACGAGCTTGATGTCATGTGTGCAAACGAAAACAAAGCGTGTGTGCGTCCTACATCACCGGGTGTTTAATTCTCAGCGTTGGTGTCAGCATTGTCGGGATTACTGAGTGTTTTATAGATGTATTTTTGAAAGAATTTACAGAATTAAACCGGGTTGATAGCAGACGACGTTAAGGCTGAAGGGAAAGCTGACAGGCTAGCTGTAGCTAGTTAGCGGCTTAGACCAGGCGGTAGTTGGTGTCCCTGTCTCGAGTTGTCATGTTTCAAATGAACGAACTCGCTTGTTTTATCCTCAACATTTTCAACATGTCTGCTCAACAGTTGCACTCAAACAGAACCATTATCATAAGCGCGTTGTGGAGGCTAACGTTAGCTTCGGTGTAGACGTCAACTTCTCCCGCCCGACCCCGTTTGAAATCATGAGTCGTTTTGTTTAACTATTTGTCGGTAGTAGTTTCACGTCTGGGGCTCCGGTTGAAGACATGAAGCCGGTGGGAATTGGCAGCCGTGATGTTAATGTGTGGTAACATGGTGGCTTTTGTTTTGTTTGGTTCAGTTCCGTACTGCCAAAGTGTTAGCCGGACACTTGTTTGGGAAGAAGGTTCATTCACTGCTCAGAACGGCTCTATGGATGAATGGACTTGGGGAAACGATACTACAACATGTCTCTTAAATATTTTCTGGTCATACGTGTGCTAAGGAAAGACCCATAATCTGCTTTTTCATTTTAAGAACTCATTTTATGCTTTAAGTTAGTGTTCAATGGAGGCTGACTTCGTTCAACACAGTTGGAGCTGATGTTACAGTAGCTAGTGGCGTTCATGTTGTCGGACACAAAACATCAAACCAAGGGAAATGGCTACTAATTGACATTAGAGTTAGTTTTATCTTATATTATCTCAACTTAAGGTAAATGGGTGTTATCTTTGTGACTCCAATCGGTTGTGAGTAGGGACAGATGTAAACACGTGTCTACAGTGTGACGGTTGACTTGGCTTGTCACATGTTTAGAGTTATTGGAAGTCGCTTTTATTGCTTCATTTTGGTTTTATCAGCGTCAATGAAATGAATGGCAGCAGAAGTGAAAGTAAAATGGGAATTTAAGATGGCATTTAATTTCATTGTACCCTTTCTTTATACTGTTATCATGTCACAGATTGAGGAATAACACAAAATGTTGCCCGTTACCTAAAACAAGCCTTAGACATAAAACAAAAAAGACATTGAATACAAAATGATATTGAAAATCATTGCCACTGTTTTTAACACAAGAGTATGTAGGAGATCTTGTCCACCTAAAACACAAGTTCATTCTTACATTGCTAAGTTGTGAGCCTGACCAATGAGCAGCTGAAGTTGTAATGTATGTGTCCATAGATGTTTCAATATAGTAGGCGATTATGAGTTACAATTCTCATAGACGAACCCAAGGTTTTGTTTAGTTTAAGTAGATGGACAAATACCCAACCTGCACATAGCCCTTATTAGATGCTTACTTGATTTGCCCCCCTGGCATTAACCTCTTCCGTAACTTCGGACAAAGGCTTTGGACAAAGGCATCAGACATGGACATGAGTGTAAACAGGACATTGGTAAATATTTGTGTCGTCAAACCAATAATTTGAATGGTAATTTTCATACACACCAGCCTGTCAGCCTGTACCTATCGCTTGGAATGCACATTTTAAACAATTTCCTTAAATGATTGCTAAAGCATCTTAGCAAACAATAATCGATGCTCCGTTAACCACCACCACTAGGGGGCAGCAGTCACAATGATACCACATGAGTTAAGGAGGGGATTCTGTCTGTGTACAGATGGGTCTCTACACACAAGAGTATAGGGAGAATTCCATGCCTGTTACGCATTACATTAAGAGAAAGGTTGGCAACCAACAGTGCAGCCAAGCTCTAAACTCAGCCCCCCCCCCCCCTTTTCTGACACAATGTTATGTTTGGTATTGTGTGACCCTTTTGGTCTTAAAAGTCTAGTTCACCTTCTCTCCTCACTCAGTCCTCACTGTTCGCCAAAATAAAGGGAACACTTAAACACATTGGATTCTGCTGATTGAATTATTGTAGTTGGAAAATCTTTACTTATGTACATTGTGTACTTTGTTGAGAACAAGAAAATGAAGCAACAACGGTCAACTGAATCCCAAATCATCAACCAGTGAGGCTGTATAGAATTGAAATCACAGGCTGGTCCAACTTATGTGAATTTTTCGTCATGGCAACTCTTTATGTGACTTGGTTGTGTGTTTAGCCCCCGTTTGCGTCTTGGCGTGCTCCTGATCCGTCGGCGATGGTGTCCTAGACTCCGCAGTTTACCTTTGACTAGCATCTCTTTTGTTGATGACTCGGCACTTTTTCTGACTGTCACATACCTAGGAAGTCAATATTAATGAATTGAATGATTTGAATAGTGCTTGTGTTTTAGTAATACAGATGCATGATGGGATCCGAGGATGTTTAGAGTATATTTAATATGTACCTTCAATCCAGTACATTATAAAGAAAAATTATTATTACTATCGTATGACTGGATACACTGCCATTCTGATCAATCGATAGCTGATCATATTTATTTGAGCTGTGATGAAATGTCTTGTGGCGCACATGTGGCTAAATTTGATATATTTTAAATCCTGCTTTTTTTCTTGTGCTTTTCAGATATCAACCAAAATTGATATGGTCTGTGTTTTATCTATATTTTTTATTTTCAACAATTCAATTGTTCATTCATTCATTTCTGTTTCATTGATTTGACTCGATAGAAAAAGAAATTGGAAAGAGTAGCTATATTATACACACATCTGATTGATAATATTCTCGCCAAATTTAATAGAACAATAAACCCTTTGATTACAGTCCCATGGTTTGTTGTCTTTGCTGCTTACTATGGTAGATAGTATAATATCTAAATATTTAATATATATGTAAAGAGTGTGATGATGTGAAAGATGCTGACAGTTAAGGATAGTTAGAATTGTTATTAACCTTATTTATTTTTAGTTTATTTGTGAAAAAAGAACATTTTAGCCAGCCAAGTATGAATTGTGATGTGTTACTGCTACAGTGTTGTGTGTTGGCCTCTCATTGGTGACTTGTTGTCATCATCTGTGTATTTCTCCAGGGCCTTGCCCAGCTGGAGATCCTATGTAAGCAGCTGTATGAGACTACGGACACAGCTGTTCGACACCAGGCAGAGAAAGCTCTGGTAGAGTTCACCAACAGTCCCGATTGTCTCAGCAAATGTCAGCTACTACTGGAGCGAGGCAGTGTGAGTACTCCGGCAAGGCCACTTGACCACAACACTCGGCTTTACGATCCTAAGTGGGTCTGTTTTTGTTGTACGATATGAAAACCTAGTGTGTCTTTTTTTTTACTGGTTAAAGCACTGAACAGTGATGTACATTAGACTGTCAAGTGATCAAAATTGATACCAAGCCCTGATTTGTTTGCCTTTCTTGGATAGTAGTAATGACATTGATACATATTGGCATGGTGGATTAGGTAGCATTGTTGCCTCACAGCGAAAATCCCAAACCACCACCTGTAAGGTGTAAGTTGAGTAAAGACCTCATGTCCCCATATAAGGCATTTACCCACCAAATTGGTCCAAAGCCTCGTCACAAAGCCATAGTAGCTTTAACGCATCTCCTGTATAGCTTAACCCCCGGGGCCCCATTAGAGACGGAAGTGCTGCCAAAATCACACACGCGGGGTGTGTTCACACGAGGAGCGGATTCAGCTCCTCTGCGATCACATTTCGGCTGATTCAACACTTTCTCAATGTTGGGGTTTGTTGTCTTTGCCTCTCAATACTGTTCCTTTGTGTGACTTCCGGCATTTGTGCGCGGCTCGCCGGAAAAAATAGAGTAGACAACCCGTCGTACCCCGTGTGAACACTCGCATCAGAATCTAAATCGTTTATATTGCCGAGTAGGTTTTCACTTACAAGGGATCTGCTTTGGGGTTTGGTGCAATAAAGATATGAAGAGAAAAATAAATCCCAGGTATTTTACAGTACAATATAGAATAAAAATAAAGGGCTTTTTAATTTACAATTATTCAGATGAATGTATATCTGGAGAGTGGAGTGTGTACAATATAAATATCTGTATTTAGATAGAATAACATTGATTAACGTGGGCGCAGAAATAAAATTGGCACTTGTTCTCCCTTCTTCTCCACAGTCGTCGTACTCTCAGCTGCTTGCCGCCACCTGTCTGTCTAAACTGGTGTCTCGGACCAGCAACCCTCTACCGCTTGAGCAACGCATTGACATCCGTGAGTCTCGTCCTGCTATGAAAAAGATTTAGCTGAGAACGACTAGGTTCATAAATGTTGTAAATATATAACCAAGACCATAGTTAGCTCACCCCCCAAAAAATGTTTGAGGTGTGTTGAATCTTCTACATACATGTTTACCATCTGACCATCATGTTTCGGTTCTCTAAATATACAGGGAATTATGTGTTGAATTATCTGGCAACACGACCAAAGTTAGCAGCGTTTGTGACCCAGGCCTTGATTCAGCTGTATGCAAGGATCACTAAGCTGGGCTGGTTCGACTGTCAGAAGGACGACTATGTCTTCAGAAATGTCATCGCTGATGTGACGCGCTTTCTACAGGTGTGTATACGTTGAGTTATCAAGTCACTATGTCTAAATGTTGTTCTTTGTCCATATTTTGCGGATACTTGTCAATACGGTGGCCATCTTTGATTACAATCGGCTAATTTAAAGTGGCAATTTCAACCAAATCCGGAAAATTCAACACAGAGAAAGCTTGGGAAAAAAAGAAAATATCCTCAGATAAGCATGAGGTGACATTTGCACATTTTATTAGCAAGGAAATGTAATCGATCATGATTAATGTTTAATCACATGACAAAGACACATAAGGGCCTAATTCATTGAAAGGTGTTGGTAGGGTGCGGACACTGGGCGGTTATAGAACTCCGGGGGTAATATTACACTCCCGCTGCTCACAGTTAATGTGAACACACTCCCTTTAAGAGAGCATTGCGTAGCCATGGGAACAGCAGGGTGTAGATTGAAGAAGTCGACCACTCGCTTTATATTGGGATCCGTGTTTTATCTCACAAAGAGCCTCTCAGTTTCTGTTCTGTGCACTTTAAAAGTCAACATTGCGTTGACACCAGATCTATGATGGTGGACTATCTAGAAGCTGACAGGTGTCTATGTGAGATAGATGCAGAGCACAAAAGTCGATGCTTGAGGAAGAGGCAGACTGCTGCTAGAATATATGCAAGATCAGATCACAACTTGCCATGGGGCGGGCTAAAATAAATTAAGTTTACCGTTACTGACTATCCTATAATGCATTTCAAAGCTGTTATTACCAGTGTGTGTGTCTGTGTATGTTTGGATAATCTAGACATGCATGGCTGTGGCCTTTCCTGATTGATCTAAATGTATTCTTACAGGACAGCGTTGAACACTGCATCATAGGGGTCACCATTCTGTCCCAGCTGACAAATGAGATCAATCAGGTAGACCCCTCCTTTTCCTCTTGCTTACTTTGTTGACATAAGCAATTTAAAGGTTATTAACCCTTTGTGTTTGATTGGCAGGCTGACACGACACATCCGCTGACCAAGCATAGGAAGATAGCGTCGTCGTTTAGAGATTCCTCCCTCTTTGACATTTTCACTCTGTCCTGTAACCTCCTCAAACAGGTATGTGAGGCAGCTGGTGTGTCTGGTTAAAAGGGAGATCAATAGTTGTGCTCAGTGTTTGTTCAGTGTCTGTTTTGCTCCTTGATTCTCCAGGCTTCGGGGAAGAACCTTAACCTGAATGATGAATCCCAACATGGTCTACTGATGCAGCTGCTGAAACTCAGCTACAATTGCCTCAACTATGACTTCATAGGAACATCCACAGATGAGTCCTCAGATGACCTCTGTACTGTACAGATCCCCACCTCCTGGAGATCAGGTAGCTGTGTGCAGTGATTGTGATGGCAGCTCACTGAGGCTGTTAACAGTTTAGGCCTCATTCACACATGCAGTTTTTCCCTGAAATGTCCAGGGATTCTTCTTGCATGGGGCCAGCGATCAATATTCAGAGAAATCTGAACCTCCTTATCTTCTTCCTCTGTTGAATTTAATAGCATAGCTTTGCTATGGCATGTGTGAAAAGTGTTGCAGTGCACTGCAGTGTTCCTGAGTCAACGAATACTGAAAATCACTGGCGTTCCCGGAAAATTTAACCCATAAGTGTAGCGGGAACTGTGTTTGAAAAGTCTTCAAAACCCCCAAAACAAACTCCTTAAGCCCAAGTAACCATGGTACCAGGTTGTCATCATTGTTGGGTCTAACATATAAATCATTACCATAAGGAAAACTCAAGAAGATTAAGGGGACTTCTAGGTTCCCTGAAGTAAAGACCATTACCCAGACTGTCCACTGGGTGGCACTGTAGCACTGGACAAATCAAAGGGGCGTCAACATCTGTCCCATCTGGATAGTGTAGAAACAGCTTTAGTATTGGGTCCGGCTTTTGGCCACTGGCCAATTGGAGGGGAAAGGAAGGAGGATATTTACTGTTGCTTCTAAGTGTCTTTGGTAAAAACCAATCGTGTGTAACATTGTGACTTTTTTCTTTCTGTCCCACAGCGTTTCTTGATTCCTCCACCTTACAGCTCTTTTTCAATTTATATCATTCCATCCCACCGTCCCTTTCCCCTTTGGTAAGTCAAATATGTGTATCATGATATTATCTTCAGAATAAAGTGTCAACCTTAAATTCCAGTGAATGAAAACTAATAATGTATGGATGTGTGCAGGTGTTATCATGTTTAGTTCAGATAGCCTCTGTGAGGAGGTCTCTATTCAACAATGCAGAACGAGCAAAGTTCCTCTCACATTTGGTGGACGGTGTTAAAAGGATACTAGCAAACCCACAGGTACGTACACTCCCCCTACACACAGATAGAATAACATTTTTTTTCAGAATATGAGCTGTAACGGTTATTTCATCTTTTTAAAATGTTATTTTTTGCATCAGTGTTTGCCAGATCCTAATAACTACCACGAGTTCTGTCGTCTGCTGGCAAGGCTGAAGAGTAACTACCAGCTTGGCGAGCTGGTCAAAGTAGAAAACTACCCTGAAGTGATTCGCCTTATAGCCAACTTTACTGTCACCAGTCTGCAGGTGGGTGTCGGCTCATTGCGAGGGCTCCTTGCCACTCATGGCACGCTTAATGCTATTGTGTATACATCATTATGGTCAGAAAATCTCAAATGGGAGTAATTGACACTTAACTGTTGATCTTGTCTTTGTGTGTGTGTCTCAGCATTGGGAGTTTGCCCCCAACAGTGTTCACTACTTGCTGAGTCTGTGGCAGCGTCTGGCAGCCTCTGTCCCCTATGTTAAAGCCACCGAGCCTCATCTGCTGGAGACGTACACTCCAGAGGTCACAAAGGCCTACATTACATCGCGGCTGGAGTCTGTCCACGTCATCCTCAGGTGACGTTGACTGTACTTTCTGTCACTGTATTGGCGTCATACTGTGAGCCTGCACAAGAGGCAGGGATGGACTCAATTGCAGCATGTGGTGAAGAATCTCAGGGGAATACTCTCCTGTGGCTGACCTGTGTTTTCCCCTAATGTGTTTACTTTACAGAGACGGTTTAGAAGACCCTCTAGATGACGCTGGCCTCGTTCAGCAGCAGTTAGACCAGTTATCGACCATAGGGAGGTGCGAGTATGAGAAGACCTGCGCTCTGCTGGTTCAGCTCTTTGACCAGGCAGCTCAGACCTATCAGGAGCTGCTACAATCCACCAATTCCAGCGCTGCAGACATCACTGTGCAGGAGGGTGAGTGTAGTACCTGTACCTATGTTCATGCATGTTCCTGTAAGTCTGTATGCAAGTCATCCATGCCAATGAATTAACTATGAACACCAGTCTGTTTAATTTAATGTCCTTATAACGATATCATTCTTCCCATGCAGGTCGGTTGACGTGGTTGGTTTATATAATTGGAGCAGTTATTGGTGGACGGGTTTCGTTTGCGAGTACAGATGAGCAGGACGCCATGGATGGAGAGCTCGTCTGTCGGTACGAGTTTCAGGCTATATGGAAGTTGAATGAGCACGACTGAGTCACCCTTAACTATTATGCTGTAATACAAAAAATAATCGAGTCAGACGTTTGTGTATTCTTCAGGGTGCTTCAGCTGATGAATCTGACCGACTCCAGGCTAGCCCAGGCTGGCAACGAGAGGCTGGAGTTGGCCATGCTCAGCTTCTTTGAACAGTTCAGAAAGATCTACATCGGTGACCAGGTGCAAAAATCCTCAAAGGTAAGAACGGCCTCAGCTTGTAGTGTCCCAAACGTATAATGTAGTCCCCTGTCACTCACTCACAGTTGGCGACAGTTGGGACTACATTTGTGGGAATCAGTAGGTCCATTGTCCTTAGCGCTGCTGTGTCTGCTAAAGCTTACTGCAGCGTTTCCCCCGCAGACTCCACTGTCACTGTTACCCATGTGTAGTTGTTGATTTTCTATTGTGTAGTTTTGACGCGCCGTAGTAACGTCAAGGCATGCTGACTGACTGTTCTCTTTGTTTGGGACAGAAACTGCAAACTGTGAACAGCTCAGATAAGTGTTTGGAATATAGAAATAGTAGCCTCTCATCACAAGTGTCTGTCTGGTTTGGCTGTAGCTCCCTGTATAACCCTTCAACGCCTCATCAGAGTTTTGTTCCCAGTTTGTATTGGCCAATTGAATGCCATTGACATATGTAATTGGCAACAAGCTGATTTTGTAGCTGTTGGTGCCAGATTGAATAGATCTGTGTTGAGATGTTGCGTCTGTAGAAGTGACAGAGACGGTGTTAAAGTAAACGCAACATACGCTTTGAGAAGAAATGTCATACGATATGGAACGCTCAGGTTCAACTGTTGGACAGGTCTTGTTTCTTGTTACCATACACTCTCCCCAAGCTGTCGCGTTGTAGGTATGCTGGTCCATAGAGAGGTAGGGCTGGCCCGGCCCTCAGTACTGTTGTGAGGCTTTGAGTATGTCCTGCATTATTTCATCAATAATGTAGGCTTGTCCACCTATGGCCCAAATGAACTACATGTGTGGAGAATTAAGTGAGATGAGTGAAAATTAGAAACAAACACACAAACTAACTTTAAGAATGAAAAACCACAGTCTCAAATAAACATTGTATAAGAAATACAAGCCTTGAACTCAGAGTATGTCACACAATTTTATGTATTTAGTTATTTGTTTACTTAAATACAAACAAATCAAGTGAGCATTCAAATTCTCACTCAGTAAGGGTCAGCCCTATGCTTAGGTCATAGCTCTTCATTGTGGCTTCTTGCTGACTAATAGTGTATTGTTAAGTAAAACTATATAACATTTGATGTAACGGTGATGGGAACGATAAATGTACTGAATGTATCTGTTGAGCTTCAGAACGTTTTTTTGAAATAGAGGTGTTTTTCAGAGTGTCATTGGTATTTGATCGGTAAAACTCTGTGTGTCTTTTCTTCCAGCTTTATCGGCGACTCTCCGAGGTTCTGGGGTTGAATGATGAGACAATGGTACTCAGTGTGTTTATAGGGAAAATGTAAGTATCAAAAATGAAAACAAACTGCTTTCTCCATCAATGCTGATATTTGATGTTTGGTTGTAGGGTTTCTCACGATACATCATTAAAACTGCAGCATTACATTGGAGTTAAGTGTATTTAACTTAAGTGTATATTACTATATCTGTGTTTTTTTTGTCTTTTTTATCCAGCATCACAAATCTGAAGTACTGGGGCCAGTGTGAACCAATCACCTCTAAGACACTTCAGCTACTGAATGACCTCTCTCTAGGATATCCTTGTTCAGTGCTTGAGTTTGGGTGGGCCGCATGTTAATGAACACGTTTCTTTCTTTAGGGTGCTGAGACCAAGAACCAATACGGTGTAGCTCACATTCACGTGACGGAAACACACCTCGTATTAGAGTTTAATGTCCAAAACGTTCTTCATGTGTACCTCATGTGGAAGCTGGAGTTCCCAGTCCTCTTGTTTTCTCCTTGACCGAACTTGTCTTCACGTACAGCAGTGTGAGAAAGCTGGTGAAGCTCAGTGCTGTCCAGTTTATGTTGAATAACCACACAGTGAGTACATTACACATTACTCAGTTAAAGTCAGTATGTCACTTAGGATGTTTATAACACGTGCATTTATGATGTAATGAGAATTGTATGTAAGTCATGAGTCTGTCTCGTCTGTCAGAGCGAACACTTCTCCTTTCTGGGAGTAAACAACCAGTCTAATCTCAGCGACATGCGATGTCGGACGACCTTCTATACGGCACTGGGACGCCTGCTCATGGTTGATCTCGGTAAACAAACATAACTTCTTGTCTACAAACGTTTACACAGTAAATTGGTCTTGCTTATACAGGTACACGTTTAGTATGACATTTTGGACACATCAGAAACACTGAGTGGTTTGTTTGATCTGTTTGTTTGTAGGTGAGGATGAGGACCAGTTTGAACAGTTCATGCTGCCGCTTACTGCTGCTTTTGAAACTGTGGCTCAGATGCTGAGTACAAACACCTTCAACGAACAGGAAGCCAAGGTGAGTAACACACTTAGTACAAACACACACTCCCACACGCATGCATAACTACACAACTGCATATATGTATGTGAGGGATATCATGGAATGAAGCGTTACAGGGTCTTCGTTCGGCCTTCTGTGTTTCCATAATTTTTTGTCAAAGCCACAGGGAGCCATTAGAGATGGGCAAAAGAGCCACATGCGTTCAGGTTGCCAACGCTGCTCCAGCCCTCCTTTATGCTTTGTGAAGTACATTTCGGCTCATAGAAAACAAATGGTCTCCTTTAACATTATTAACACAACATATTCTTCCTATTTTCTGTTCTTATTTGTAGAGGACTCTGGTGGGTTTGGTCCGCGACCTGCGAGGCATTGCGTTTGCCTTCAACGCAAAGACGAGCTTCATGATGCTTTTTGATTGGATGTATCCTTAACTGACCCCTGACCCTTGCTGACCTGAGAGCTCTTCACATTGTTGAGCGACACTGGCATGACTTTATTTTTCTATATGGATGTGGTGGACGTGTCTGTCTGCTCAGAAATCATGAGTAACAATCCCACAAACTGCTTTAAACATGCCTTAGTCCATGTTTGCATTTACAGGTTGATTGTGTTAGGTGTTTTCCTTCACCCAGCACTGAAGATACCCAGCTTACATGCCTATTTTGCAGAGGGCAATAGAACTCTGGTACCATGACCCAGCATGCACTACACCTGTCCTGAAACTCATGGCTGAGCTCGTTCACAACAGGTAACGATAACACAACACTTCCTTCTCTGTTGATGCATTACTGTGGGAACACCAAACGTGAGTGCAGGAGGGCGTAAAAACGGAATCCCAAGCCAGAGAGCGCCAAATCAACATATTTGCCCACTAAATATCGTTTGTTGAACACCAGTTAGTGGACAATTTCTCTTTATTCTAGCAGGGTCCATGTGCTCATAACATGTATCTCTTGTAGACTGCAGCCTGGGTTCAAACATCTATCACATTAGTCCTCTACCTATGGGGTACATTGTCCAGATAGTCTCGATTTGAAGAAGTGAACACTGTATAATCTGAAATTGGGTGATTGCGAGACGAGCACAGGAGGAGACATTACGTAGTTTGCTCAAGTCATTTTGGACTCGTTTGGTTGTGTTTACAGGTCCCAAAGGCTACAGTTCGATGTGTCGTCACCCAATGGGATCTTGCTGTTCAGAGAAACCAGCAAGATGATCACTACCTATGGTACCTTTTCTGTCTTAAAACCCATCACCATCAAAGATTATACTTGGTGTTTAATAGTGATTATCTGACAATGACATACATGAGGAAGGTTGAACATTAATTCATGCTCTCTATCTTTTCTGCTTTCTTCAGGGAATCGTATCCTGACCTTGGGGGAGGTCCCTAAGGACCAGGTGTATGGGGTGAAACTGAAGGGTGTCAGTGTTTGTTTTGCCATGCTGAAAGCTGTGCTTAGTGGCAACTATGTCAACTTCGGGGTCTTCCGTCTCTATGGTGATGATGCTCTGGACAATGCCCTGCAGACCTTCATCAAACTACTGCTGTCCATCCCTCACAGTGACTTACTAGTATGTTCACTTATACCTCTGTTCAGGACCAGATCTCCTATACCTACAGTCTTACAGATATGGACGAAGTAATCACACTGTACACACTTGCTGTTTAAGATGCATGTCCTGTCTCCCTGTCCTTGTAGGACTATCCTAAGCTCAGCCAGTCCTTCTATTCTCTACTGGAAGTGCTGACACAGGACCACATGAATTTCATTGCTAGTCTGGAGCCACACGTGGTCATGTACATCCTGTCCTCCATATCAGAAGGGCTCACCGCACTGGGTAAAACATACACATTGAATTGTAGATTGTGCTCATGGTGGTTTGTCGATAAGGGCTCAGTGTGAATTTGTGTTTCAGACACGATGGTGTGCACAGGCTGCTGCTCAAGTCTGGACCACATAGTAACCTACCTGTTCAAGCAGCTGTCGCGTTCCACCAAGAAACGGCCCACTCCTATGGCAACAGATGATCGCTTCCTGCACATAATGCAGCAGCATCCAGAGATGATTCAACAGGTGAGATAAGATGCATATTAACTTGTACGAGATTGTTTTTATTTTTCCAGCCATGTTTCCTTTCCAGTTTTTCTTTTTAATTTTCGAGTAGTTTAAGTTTGCAACTCGAGCAAAATGCCGGCCAATGGAAAACCCTGCTTGTGATTCTACACAGCAGTCATCAAAGAAGGTTAGTTCAAACTAATCATGGGATTTTTGCAGATGCTGTCCACTGTTTTGAACATCATCATCTTTGAGGACTGTCGGAACCAGTGGTCCATGTCCCGGCCTTTATTAGGTCTCATCTTACTAAATGAGAAGGTATGAAAGCAACACACTCGGGTGAATATTCTGTGAAACAGTCATTCATGGTCCACTAACCGGCTTTAGTTTTGGCTGCAGTATTTCGCCGACCTGAGGAACAGCATTGTGAACAGCCAGCCCCCAGAGAAGCAGCAAGCCATGCACTTATGCTTTGAGAACCTGATGGAGGGAATAGAACGCAACCTACTAACTAAGAATCGGGACAGGTAAGCACTTATATGGATCGTACCATTTACCACTCAACACTGAACTTTTATTCCTTATGGGCATCCTTGTGGATCCATTCAAAGTGGAAGTTGTTCCACTTTGGAAGTTGTTATCCTCGTCTTCCCTGGAGAGCCGGGTCGGGAATTTTCCTGATGCTGTGAGCCTGTAAAGCCATTTGAGGCATTGTTTGTGATTTGACTTGGATCACAATGTCTTCCCATAACGTAAAGTAGCTGAGAGAATGTAGTACATGTCATTTGTCCTATTGTAGTAATAGAACATAATATTAGGGTTCATTCAAAAGCCTTCAATCCTGGTAGGTGAACACCACAATATCTCTAGAATGCTGTAACTTCCAAAAAGCCCCAGTTCAGACTTACAGGACCTGAAACTAAGTATCACTGTATTGTTTAATTTGTTCATGTGAATTCCGTCTTACCAACAAATGTCGCCCGACCTTCTGTCTCTTCAGGTTTACCCAGAACCTGTCTGTATTCAGGAGGGAAGTCAATGACAGCATGAAGAACTCAACATATGGGGTCAACAGTAATGACATGATGAGCTGACATTCCACACAACAGTCACCACAGGGGGGCACCCTCCCCCTTCCCCCCCCACCACCACCACCCCACTCCTCTACAGCCTCTCTCCTCCCTGCCCACGCCCGTTCCTCTGCATCAGCCTTTATCCCCCCTTGGGCCAGGATGCCTAGGGGTCAATTCTTAACCCTAGCTAACCAACTGCTGCATGTGCGGCGACATATTGGGTTTTATTCAATTCAGCAAATAAACCACCTTGCCTCCATTTGTGTTGCACCTGCCCATTCCCTGATTTCAGTCCTTTCCCCCATCCTTTTTGATATAAGCATATTATAAATATATACAAAGCTATTTTAAAGCCAGTCTGTATTGGTCTGAAGGGCCGCTCGTGTGGCTGTGGGGGAGTCGGGAAGATGTAGCGATGGTGGGTGGGGGTGCCCTCCTTCGCCCTCAATAGGGAATAAATCATAAAAAGAGGAAGGAGAGAGTGCACCCGACGAAAGGGAGGGGGGGGAGGGAGGAGGGGTTTGAATGCTGGGTCAGCGTAGTAACCTGCTTCTGCCTGCCTTGTATAGAAAAACACAAACCCAAGTGTACATTTTTTTCATAACATTTTGAACAATGTTTATAATGATTGAATTTAAAAAAACGAGCTGAGTTGAAAAAACTGTGTGATTGAGCTTTTTACAGTGTAGTGAGTTAGTGCAAGTGTCTGTGTGTGTGGGGAGCAAGGCTTTCCACGGGCGCTGGAGATGGAGTGGGAGGGAGGGGGGTGGGGGGGTGTCAGCTGCGGGCTGGCCACAAAAGTGTCAAGCACCTGGGCAGCAGAATTCTGGAGGTGAAACAAAAATAGGTACACACACTACTAGAAATGAAGCCTTGGAGTATCCATGATGTACATTTCTCTCAGTCTCTGGTTGGAGTGATGTAAATAGCCACACTGGCAGGGTTTGACTCCCTGACTCGTCTGTCCCAGCTCTGTCCTCCTCAAAGCAACCGCTACACATTAGACCAGTGCCCCATAGGTCTGATGTGCATACACTTGCTTGTTCCCCTTTACAGTTTGCAAACAACTGATGTGTAAGCAACATGGTAATAGCTACATTTTACCCTCTGGTAGGCTGGTTGCAGTTTCCACCATTTTGTTTACACTCTGGATCCTTCGGACCAGGTTTTGGGACCGCCCCAGTCTTGTGGAGTCCTCTTGTGTGTGTGTGTGTGTGTGTGTGTGTGTGTGTGTGTGTGTGTGTGTGTGTGTGTGTGTGTGTGTGTGTGTGTGTGTGTGTGTGTGTGTGTGTGTGTGTGTGTGTGTGTGTGTGTGTGTGTGTGTGTGTGTGTGTGTGTGGTGAAGTGGCTCTCTGTTGCCTCGTGTGTGGATGCGTGTTTGTGTGTGTGTGCGCGTGGTGTCTTATGGTGCTGCAACTGCTACAAGCTTTGATGCAGCTGTGGGCTCAAGCAGCCAAGATCTGTGCCACCTGAGGAATTAAAAACTCGATCACAGTTCTGGGGCATCAGCACTCGTCATCAGAGCTCCCTGAAGGAATTCAGTTTTGTTAAAAATATCTGAAGAATATTGCATCAAACCTTGGTAGAAGTCAAACAGTGTGAATTGGAGTATAATAGCAACTTGTGTTACTCTCTACGATGTTGCTGCTAACTGTTTGTGACAACTAGCTCATCTCTAACCATGTCAGCACTCATGGATGTACTTTGAGTTCTTTGTTTTTGATTGATGTCCCTGATGTGAATGTGTTGGATCCATAGAGTGAATAGCTGAGTTGTTGGGATGTCTGCTACATAGTGTAAGCATTGTGACTGCAAATAAACCATTGATTTTTACAGTGATGCCTATCTGTTGTATTTTTGTTGTATAACCTACAGGGAAGTTACAGGGGGGACGATATTAAACCCGGCACCAGTTTTGCGCGCGCGGGTGCTGGCAACGTCACAGACAACACGATTTTGCTTTTAGATTATTTCCGGCCACCGGGACCACCGTTTGGAACAACCAGTGAGTCAGGCCCCCCTTGTAACCTCCCCTGAAACCTCTGGTTACGGGAAACCTCTGGTTACAGGGGAGTTACAGGGGAGAAGATATTAAATCCGGCACCAGTTTTGCGCGCGCCGGGAACGTCACAGACAGCGCGTTTTTGCTTTTAGATTATTTCCGGCCACCGTCAGCTCAGCGTTACAGCTCAAGAGGCACTCAAACAAACTTAGACATCAACATTGAAATCCTTTACTTCTCTTTATTGTATCACAGATAATTTAAACAGAAGAATAATACAGCTCGAGATCTGTTTAGATGAAGACCGCATTTCTCGGGCGCATTCCAAAGTATCTGAAGTATATGAAGTTCACTGATTATGACACAAGGCTTTAAAATGAGATTTTCCTGGTTGGACTATCTGGAGGAAGGCTTCAGGCCCTGAACATCAGTCCAAACTGGGACCTTGTCACACACACTGACCTTTGTGAGGCTGAAGGATCGACCCTTGGCTTTATCAAGGTACATTTTCCCAAGAATTTTTTCAGGGTATCAATTTCAATAACCAGGTCAACACTGACAGAATGTAGCTTACTTAACCTCCGCTACAGGCATTCAAAGGAAACCCTGATTCCAATGTTACTACAAAATAAACAGCCAATTAGGGATTGACAATGAAATTATACAGGAAATGCAAAACAGTGCAGTGGGATTTAAAAGTACAAACAGTGGAAAGACAATGAGACTGTTCGCCAGGTAGCACCAGTACACAGATCTTGTCTGAAACACCGCCTGGGCGTTGTTCATGAAGCATTGTTCGTTAAGGGTTAGGGTCCATGAATCCTGGCTGATGGTCTGTGTGGCTGAATGAGAGTTAGTGGACCAACTGAAGCTAGCTCTGTGCGGATTTCATCTTGTACACACAGTTATTGAAACCCTCTCTGTTGCGGGCAATCTCGATGGCAAAGAACTGGACCCTGGTGGCTGAAAGAGGAAAAAAACATTCATTACTCAATGCCTACATGATGGAAGTGATGATTGACACGTGTTTATGTCACACAGTTTGATTGTATGTGAACCAAAGTGGCCCATGCAAACGTACCAAATAAAGTGTTCTCCTCTGAGTAGTCTTTTTCACTGTCCAGGCGCAGCAGAGTCCCATAGTTGAAATCTTCAACAAGCCCTTCAAACTGGTTACAGAATGGACGCCATGTCTGCACACAAAGAGATCCAAATCTGTCAGAATGCTCACAGCTGTACCCCTACTTACCATTAGTCTCACTCACTCACACACACACACCTCTTTGGCCTCGTCGGACTTGAGATCGTCGGGTTGCAGCTGTTGTATGTTGAGGTCCTTGAAGGTTTCTCTGAAGGACGAGTAAATCAGGTCATCTTGTTTGGTTAGCTTCAGGAACTTGGGGTCGACTGATGAAATGAGCTGAAGACAGGAGGCAGAGGACATGTTATTGAGCTGATATTCTTTTATGAAACATGTCTCAGTTTAAACGTTTGGTATGCTTTCTGTGTTCTATAGTGAATAATCAGGTAACAGCAGAGCTAAGATGAGCACATAGTCCGTCTTACATTGAAGTAGACCTCTGCGTGGTTGTAGGCCTTCATCGCCCACATCACCTCAAGCCGAGACTGGAGGAGAGACATGGTTCAGAGGTTAACACACACTGGTTTAACACTAGCGGCAAATGATGAAGAAATAATCACTATATTTCATCTTAATACATGTATTTTCCTTTTATTACCTTTACAGAGCTCAAAGTACCCTGTTACTGCACTACAACACTGTGCTGCCAGAATGCAGGCTGACTTGTGGTTCCTAGTGTCTCCTACAGTAGGAGGGAGGAAAAGCCTTCAGGTATCAGGCTCCTCTCTTATAGAACCATCTGGAACCATGTGGGTTAGGGTTAGACACCCTCTCTAAGTTTAAGAGGTGGGGTCTCTCTACCTGTCTGTCTGTCTGTCTGTCTGTCCGTCCCCCCCTCTCTCTATCAATCTGTCTCTCTCTCTACTTCTATCTTTGCTCTGTTAAAGAAACACCACAGTAATACAGTTATTACCCTGTTAACTTACGTAAACATTTTGCTGCATTACACTGTAATGTCTTGCCTCCCTAGTGTTACTAACATACAAACAGACTCATACGATGTCTTGGCACAAATGGGAACACTCACGACCTGTTTAATCTGCCAATATAAGGAGTCTACGATAGACACAAACAAAACAATACATATAGATAATGATATTTCTACTTACATCATTCTCATACGACTCGGCTGGTAGAGACAGCGCATGCGCAGCTGCTGAAGCTCCCTCCGCACCCTGCCAATCCAAACACAACAGCATTTCATTCCATTTAACCGTTTAAAGAGCACAATTCAAGCCTCCAGGCGGCCCTGTTAGGTTGATATGTTGCTCTGCTGCCGGTGTCAACCTCATCGGTCAACCTTAATGGCGGTGAGGAGCTTCGTGGTGTCTGTGCTGTTTCTGCACGTGTTTCCTAGTTAGTTAGCTGGTATACGGCTAAAAGGCATTAAACTCAACATTTAACTTGTCCTTCTGACACATTATGAACGGTTTAGTGAAGCCGTTTATAAACTTAAAGCCAACAACCAGTGAATAGTGACAAAACGGAAGATTTTAGTTCTTACCAGGGATGCCATCCCACTTTCGAACGCCATTTTTGTTTACCAAAGATCGTCTATGGTTGAAATGATAACTGATGTCGTAGTCGGCAGCTACCGAAATGTTGATGTTGATGACGGAGACAAATAAAAAAGGGGAGAAAGTGAAAATCAACGAATGACAGTACAAAACATGAATTTGAATTTTAAACTTATAAATAATACAAGTGGCTATATTGAATAATATTCAGACATAAAAACAACTTCCTCGAATTCTACGCATGCGCAGAGTTCAAAGTTCGGCCAAAAGTCTTTACTAACTTATTTAGTTTAACTTGATTTTTTGGCCGAATCAAATTTTTCGAATTGTATGATATTTTACCAACAGGACAAGAAGTAAAAATATGTGACAGTTGATGATGTGACAGTATTTGGCGCAGCAGAACCCCGACCTACCTGACATACAAATAACATGTGAAAATGCATCAACAATTGCTACCAAACACGGTTTTTAGACTATTATTAATTAATTGATTAGAATATGATATAATTGATAAAGATTTATAATTGTAATTATTTCAGTAGTAGAGTTTTTTGTTTATACCGCCATCTTGTGGCCATACGGAGACATCATTTCGCCTTTCTCTAAACAACAAGTCTGTTTTTCATTGTTTGTGAGCCCACACATCATTTTTAAAGTCGAGCTCAAGTGCTATTTCACCTGGCGAGCGCAGTTTTTACTGCAGGATAATCGGTCTGTTTGTTGAAGCCGAGTATGATGTAATGTCCTAATCACACGGCGATAGTTCTCCTTCCACAGATCAAAGCAGGGCAATACGTTTCTCCATCTTTCTATTGATGTCTGCCTACCAGGCTTAAAAGAGCGGCCACAGCCAGGTTCAGGGTGAGTGTGGCGTCGTACCTTCACCTCCTTCTCCATCCACACTCCACCCCCTCCACCCCCTCCTCCTCCTCCCCTCCATCCTCCTCCTCCCCTCCATCCTCCTCGGCGCTGACAGCGAAGGAGCGTCACTGAACGCCTCCTGGATGCATCTACACTGAGAGCAAGCGTTGCGCTTTATTCCTCGTGTTTAGCAGGTAGGCATGTTTGCACATTATTCCAAGGATCAAATTGTATTCGCGGGGTATGCAGGTGATATTTTTTAAGGATTTGCGGCCGACGCACTTGTGTCCTCGCTCTCCCCTTCATCCGGGCCGTTGAGTCTCAGATAGGCCAGATGATCGAGCATCAACGACTGTGATGCTGTAACATCCATACTGCAGCATGAGGAGAATCGAGGCCTCATAACAAATGAAGCTGACTTGATTTACTTGCGTTTTGATCGACCGAAGCGTTTCACAATGAGCACGGGAACGTCTTGGAGCTCATTCTCACTGTACACAGCTCTGTTTGTGATCTACGTAGATCCGTGGTAGATCAAACAGAGAGCATGGCAACAATTTGCTTCTTGGCCAGAAGTTAAAGGTCCGTTTCGAGATTCTATAAATACAATGATTACATACAATCTCTGGAGCTGAGACATTATTTCTTTTCAAAATACTTAATTTAAAAAAAAGTGTTTACAAAATGTGTTGACAGAGCTTATAGGGAGTTGCTTCCCCCAAATTACTTACAGGTGGCTTTGAGTGTAGCGAATTTCTTCTGCTATTGGAATAGTAATAATTGTTTTTCAGTACATACATCTGCATTGCTTATAAACAACGACAAACAAGAAAAGATTGTGATTTGGATGCAAACCCACAACCCTATTAGTGTAGTGTATACGTTTTATCGTCATACATTTCTGAACAGAAAAGGCAGACTGATGTGATCTGTTATTGGTTCATGTAAGAAGTCCTCCATGATATGGCAACATTTTTACCAACCAACTGCAAAGTCTCTCTCTCTCTCTCTCTCTCTCTCTCTCTCTCTCTCTCTCTCTCTCTCTCTCTCTCTCTCTCTCTCTCTCTCTGTCTGTGTATGTGTATGTGTGCTTAGTGACTAATGGGCCACACACAGAGAGCCACAGCTTCATTGATCGCACCATGGCAGTTAAAAGCTCTTAGTGATCAGATTTTGACTTCTCCTCCCCCGCTGACTGCTGGACACACGGTGCACTCAGACTCTGGCTCTAGTCAGATGGGTGGATTACAGTCAGTATCAGCCCCTCTCTGACGGCAGATACTGACAGAGAAACAGCCTCAACAGCATATATCTGTACTCAGCTGGAGGATACATTACACTCCCACTGCACACACACACACACATTGGTACAGGATGAGGCCTGGTTTCCAGCACTGAGGTTGGACAGCAGAACGATTCATTTTCCTTGCACCGTATGCTGACATGTTATGAGTTGATGACATGTGATGGTTAGGAGGAGATGAGAAATAAGGGAAGGTGACCCTCCCAGCATTGCTCCCTTGGTCTCCTGAGGGAGCAGTGTAAGTAACCATAACCACAGCAATAACTGTTAGGGACTGACTGGGCGTTGGCCCAGCTGAGTGTGCTGATAAACAGCCAGGGAAGGGAGGAGAGGAAGTGTGAGTGGAACGCGAAGAACAAGGGTGAAATGGAGATAGGGGGAGATGCAGATGAAAGAAGAAATACAGGGTTTTTAGAGGTGAACAGAAACACATCAAGGAGGGAAGGAAGGCGATCAGAAGAAGCGGAAATCATTCAGCAAAGGATATCCTCCCTGCAGGAGGATCTGTGGAGTCTAGCTTGTTGTTTAGGAACAAGGTTCCTGTCCTCTAGACTCTGTGCCTCCCACCATGTGCTATGACTGATTGGATACAATGTGAATGTATGAGGTTAGGGTATGAGGTTATAAAATGTATTGTACATACTTCTAGGTTCAGTTTAGGTGAAGCAATTTTGCTCAGACAAAACCTGAATACTCCAAATAGTGTAGTAATGTAGTAATGTTGTACTCGATTACCAATGCAATGAAAGAGTATTAGTAAAACTTGTTGGACAAATGTCTTGTTTGTCTGTAAACCCCAGCCTCTATTTCCCTTCTTTATTGGCTTTGATCCAAAAAGGAATGCCCAAAAATATCAGCTTGTGATCAAATGTATTAATGAATTTGAGGATAGTTTCTACTTTACTATCTTTTTTCTCTCTCTCTTTATCTCAGTGTTTTCCTCCAGCTGGTAAAAACCAAAAAGAAGATCTTTCTTCAGTCATGCAGAAGGTAATCTGTTATGTGCATCTTACACACCTGCTGCTCTTCATAAATACCAGTGACAATGACACACACCACAGCTCTGCACGTCTCCCATCTGTCCCTGCTCTACTAACACCTGAGGAGGTCAATCGGGTTCCCTTGATAAAGAGTTCAGACACTGACAATGCTAAACACACCCCACTTCAGTAATCAGGCAGTGGCAGAGTGGGGAGACGTGAGAAATGTAGCACTGTGACCCTCAGTAGCAGGATTGGGAATCATGCGTTAGGCTCAGGTACAGGTACTGTTAAAGCAAAAACTCAAAATGGGGAAGCTAAAGTTGTACTTAAATACAATACTTATAGAGTGATTGCACTGGATTACTTTCCAGCGATGGTAATGGTACTTGTAATGAGTTTCTGTTATGAATCTGCCCTCATGTGCTCATCTGTTTGTGATGGTTTCACAGGTAGAGGGAAGGGTGACCCCAGTACACCCGCCTTCATCCAGGGTCTCAAGCACCCCAGGGTCACCTGCTGCTGGCATCACAGTAATCATACTCTCATACTAACTCAAAGACTGTTCATCTATCAGTGCACACACACACACACACACACACACACACACACACACACACACACACACACACACACAGTCATCTCTTGGTGGTGTGTCTTCTTCAGGCCCGTGTGAATGACCAGGTGGTGGGCTACAGAGACCTGGCTGCTTTGCCCAGAGATAAAGCCATCCTGCAGGTGGAGAGGCCAGACATGATGACCTACCAGCCCCACCTCACCTTCTCTCCACTCGACCCCCCACGCAGAGAGGTACACACACACACACACACACACACACACACACACTACTGGGGGAGAACAGTAACTTTGGTCACTTTCATAACTGTAACCTTAAACCGCATCATTGGATTTATCATATAGTTTGTATTCTTAAGTGTTGATGTTTTCCATTTTTCTTATCTGCAGCGATCTCTGTCTCCTCCATCCACATCTACAACAGCATCTCCAGAGGTGAGACACTGGCGGGGCTGTAACCTGGTTTGCTGTGTCAACCATATCTGAATTTTTTTTACCAGTCGAGTGCATGAACTGCATCACACAGAGAGTCTTGGATCTGCATTATTAATGTGTCTCTGATCTCTGAGTCTCAAAAGCAAACAAACGGAATGGGCATTAAGAAACTATCATACAAAAATAGAACATCCAGAGATCCACAACTGTCTTCAAAGGGAATTATCTTTTTCAGGTGAAGGAACGCAGAGCAGAAAGTGACAGTGGTTCTCCTGGAGGATCCACGCTGCAGCTTCACGCTGAACGCAAGATAAGCACCAGCCTGCAGCACTTCCACAGACCAGGTACACATCATATCATCATCATCAGCAGCCATACAAGCCTCCACCGCTCAGGTTTTAATCTCCAGGTGTGTATTACCCAGCATGAATGACAGCTGATCTCTGAAAAAAATGTTTTTCAGATATTGGCATCAACATGTACAGGAAACCTCCAATCTACAAGCAAGGTAACAACAACAACAACAACAACAACAACAACAACAACAATAACAGCAGCTCACTGCTTCACTTCACACACATCTGCATTCAGCCTTTTTACACTGAAATGACTTCATGTTCTCTCTCTCTCTCTCTCTCTCTCTCTCTCTCTCTCTCTCTCTCTCTCTCTCTCTCTCTCTCTCTCTCTCGCTCTCTATCTCTCTCCAGATGTGGCTAAACATGTGGAAGGGAGTGTTATTGAGTCATCCAAGTTCCCAGCAGCGCAGCGCCCAGATCCTAACCAGCCCTCTAAGATAGAGACTGAATACTGGCCCTGTCCTCCCTCATTGGCTGCTATGGGTAACACACACACACACACACACACACACACACACACACACACACACACACACACACACACACACACACACACACACACACACACACTCTCTGGGTTTGACTTTGTCACTGCGCCTAATTTTATTATTACATCTTCACAGAGATTGAGTGGAAGAAGAAGAAAGAGTTGCAGGAGGAAGATGAGTTTGAAGACCTGACGGATGAAGCCAGGATGTTACAAGAGCAGGAGCTGGAGAAGGTGTGAGAGCATGAGGAATAACTCACCTCCTCACAGAGCAGTAAACTGGGATGATGACTGATGCTCTCTGTCTGTGTGTGTGTGTGTTTGTGTGTGTGTGTGTGTGTACCTGTGTGGGCTCCAGATCAAGTCCAACCTGGGACGTCTCATCATGAAGGAGGAAAAGGAGAAGGCCACTCATTTTCGGAGGAAGACACAGTCACTGCCGGACAGAACACACATGCACACCAGTAAGGCTGCCAGCTGTCAGGTGTGTGTTTAGGATTCATGTCAGCTCTGATCTCACTGGTTTTCTGCTTTCTGCTGCTTTCAGGTTTGTTAACAAGTGCAACAAAGTCACCAACACACTCAGGCCTGACAAGGGTAAGTGTCTGCAATGTGTCCGTGTGTGTTTGTGTGTGTGTGTGTGCATGTTCATTGAGGTTAATTCAGTAGAACTGGTTTATCATTGCTATATGACCACTGTGGGAGATCAGATAACTGTTTATGATCACAGATGACACATGGCATTGCAAATTGGACAAATTACATTGCAAGTGTTCTGTTGTGATTTGGAAGGGCGTGGGCGAGCAATGCTCCATAGTTTATTAGTATGCAGTCCAGATGATGTCATTGATGTGGGGCTCCATGGAGACTGGGGAATCCAGAATAATATCAAGGCTTTTAAGCGGATTGCCTCAGTTCTGTCAGACAGTGAGGAGGTGGGCTTGGCTGGTGGCGGCTCGCTCGGGAGGACGTGTACAGCTGTAGATCATCAGTGTGGTTGTGAGTGCGAAGACTGTGTGTGTGTGTGTGTGTGTGTCATTAGTGGTGCCTCTGTGCTATAGTCGTTGCGAAATCCTGAATGGAACGATTCCGGCAGGTTATTGGATTCAAGGTAGGACTGATGTTGGATGGCAGCAATCCATTCTGGGGTCTTAGCCATGAAAGGGAGATTGAGATTTGAACGACACACTTTGTTATGTTAATGACAGAAAACCTAAAACAGTTTGTATTTTGTTTGCAGATGCAGTCTGCAGAATTTTCTACAGATGGAGATAAGAGTCAGCTAGGTAGGTTTCCTATGCAATAATGCAAAATCATATATACACATGATATTTAACAGTGTCAAATAAAGTTGAAGATGATGACGGAAAACATAGATTCACATTTTAAACTATGATCTGGACATTTAATATACTCAATAACTAGAAGAGCATTATATTGAATTACTAATGACAACAAAGTGCAGACATTTTGTCAGAAATCAGACACACACACACACACACACACACACACACACGCACACACAAGGCTGGTACCACTTACAGTGTTAACTTATTCAGTGAAACACAATTATCTGACGAGAGTTAAAGTGGAAAGGCTGATATGGAGTGAAACAGGATGATGATGATGTCATGCCATGCACTGGACCTCACTCTCTGATCTTTTCATCATCATGATTTTGCAGCTTCTCAGGTAAGCCTGGCATCTGCTCAAAGTCTGTGTGTGGCATGTGCATGACCAGCAGCACCGGCACTGAAGTGTGTTTGCTACTCTGCAATCTTTACTGGGATTGAGCGGCTACAAGCTTAAAATAACCTCACCTGACACAAAGCCCCAGGGGTTTCCAACCCTCTAACCCTGTTTGATCTGAACATCCCAGAATATCGGCTGTGAAATCCTGTGTTTGCACATTTGTGTGTGTGCTTATTTTGCATCTTAACAACACTGCTTACTTTTGAGTTGGCATCATTGTTTTATGGGGGTGTGTGATTACCAGATACTGTAGAAATAGCTTTCATACGGTGTGTGTGTGTGTGTGTGTGTGTGTGTGTGTGTGTGTGTGTATGTGTGTGCGTGCGTGCGTGCGTGCGTGCGTGCGTGCGTGCGTGCGTGCGTGCGTGCGTGCGTGCGTGCGTGCGTGCGTGCGTGCGTGCGTGCGTGCGTACGTGTGTTTAGAATGGAGAGGCACGGAGGGAGCGGTTGGACAGAGGAAACTCCCTGCCCAGCATCCTGGAGCAGAAGGTGAGCATGTCAGTCAGATGCCATAGCAGCAACAATGCTACTGCTACGACTCATGATGATGGTAATACTACTACTATTAATAATAATTACAATAATGTAAATAAGAAGGGGTATTATTGCAAATCACAATTTAATAATGGTGGAAATGGATGGAGCTCTGTAGCTATTGAAGACATGTTAAAACACTCATGGAGGTATTTAGATGAACACAAAGGAGGGAGGTACCACACACACACACACACACACACACACACACACACACACTCTCTCTCTCTCACAGTTCAACTTACACATCTCAAATTAATAATCAGCACACAACAAACAATCTTAACATGTGGGAAAATAAACAGGAAACGATTAACAAACCTTTCACATCTTTGTTGTTTGATAAAGGTTTTGACTGCCATTGACTCAGTATGTTGTGCTTATCTCTCATGCAAAGATCCATCCCTATGAAGCACTCATTGTGACCCACAGAGGGCGCTCTAAGCTGCCACCAGGAGTTGACCGTATGCGACTGGAGGTGTGTATTGGTTAGCTAGTGTGTGTAATCTTTGGGTCTGACTGGGCTTCTAGTGGATGGTTGCCGTATTATTTAAAGGTGTGTAAGTGAGGTAGAGTTCTGAAGGAGTGGGTGGAGTGAATGAGGCTGATGATACATGTGAGAGAGGCATGACAGGATGAAGGAGGCCAATCGTGGTTTGGGTTTGAACCATCTTAGTGGTGTCTTTTCTCAGAGACATCTGACTCCAGAGGACTTTGAGCGGGTGTTGGGGATGCCGATGGCGGAGTTTGATCGCCTGTCGTTATGGAAACGAAATGAACTGAAGAAGAAAGCCTCACTTTTCTAACAGGAAATGGCTTCATTCCTTCACTGACTTGATGAGAGAAAAGAAAAGACAGAAGATCATATATACAGCGTGATTCTTCACACAGACATAGCCTCCATTGAACTAACCAGTCACATCTATGGATATGTGCCAGCCACATGGAGCAGGAAATGCTGGTCCTGACTAACCCTTCACTGTTTAACCTGAACCCATAACCTGATCCCCACACACACTCCTACATGCTATCTGTGTCTGCACCTGTAATCACTTGTAATTGCTTGTAAAAGGGTTTTTGTTTTCCAAACAAACATCACCATTCACATCATTTGTTTGTTGTTGTTTATTACAGCGAGTTGGATGTACTACCAAGGAAAGTTCGAGACTTGCTAGTAAAGGCTTGAAGACGTTTCCCCTCTCATCAGAAAGGCTTCTTCTGCTCTGGCAGACTGGTGGAGATTCCCAATGGTTGAACCTCTGAGAGTTGTGGTCAGGGTGGTTGATACTCCTGAATAGTCATAATCAGGGTCGTTGATACTCCTGATCAGTCGTAACCAGGGTCATATTCCTAAATAGTCATATAAGATTGATGTTGATCACTCTAACGACCATAATTTACAACAAGGTGGACTAATCAGGAATATCAACTACCCTGATCAAGCCTTTACAGCAAGTCCAGTTCCCTAAGATGAACTTTCCTTGGATCCTATGAACCTGGATGACTGAGAACAGTCACAGACAAGTAAAGCTCATGTACAAAATGTAACTGATTTTGTATGAAAGCTTGTGATAGATCTGTTTATATCTACATTCATGATGAGTTGCACTTTTACTTATTTGACGATTGTATTTGAATGAACTGTTGCTTCTGTGAACTGCTGTTTATAATTTGAAAATGTATCGTTTTTTGTTGTAGATTTTTTAAAATTCCTAGCTCTAACATACTATCCTGCAAATATTTAACATATACATCCGTTCATAATAATCACAATGGTAGCAAGCATCTATACCGAATCATGTCTTGAGGTAGAAAAGCATCTCTACTGTTCAAACAACTAAAATCTGCTGTATGATGATGACGTTTTTGCTCAGCACATCAACCTGTCATTTATTTATGTTGTACAAAGTGAGGGAGTCAAATAAACAAGTGAAAATGTGTGGGTGATTGATCTTTGGTGTTTCTTGATTTGCATTTTTCTATTAGTCTGTACGTTTACTCATCTACTACCGTAAAAACTACAAAAGCTGCGCCGGTTAAAATAGAAGCGCCCCGTCAGGTTTGAAATCACAACCTTCTGTTTTTTGTTGTAGCCATTCGGGTTCGTATAGGACGGATTCTTGGTCCGGACTGGGACCACGGTCCGCTTGTTGGTGACCTATGCCTTACAGGGTCTCTTATTGTCGTTTTCAATTTTACTCTAGTTACTTTACTGCTGAACATCCGGCTAATAATCGAAACATTTATTTTGTTAACTTCACTTCCGCTTCAAGTGAAGGAAGTGACGTAACCCTCCGTCAGGTACTGTTGACAGATTCAAAAGTGACGCTGGCTCGTTTGTAGCCTGCAACATTAGCTATTAAATGGGGATTCAGTCAGCTTTGCGCATTTTTGGACTAAAGAATTTGACTTAGAATTTCAGCTGTTTTCCGGAATTCGCAGTGTGAATAGAGATAAAAGGATTTGACGGAAGAAGAGTCGGAAGGAAGCTAGCATTCAGTAAATGACTGAAATGCCTGGTGTCTTGTTTTTAACATTAGCACTCTGCTTTAAACTGCAAAGGCTGATATATACAGACTCCAGTTGATATAGTTTTTTTGTAAGCTTTTCTGCTTTATTTTTATTTTTTAAATTGAGTTTATTTAATAGAAACCGAGCCGAGATTGGATTTGGCATTATTCAGTTGATATTCTGAGTTTATGCAATAATGAATGCAGAAACCCAAGGAATTAAAGCAAGAAGAGTGTCCTCTAAGAAGAGGTCAAGGAATGATTTTGAAATTCCCCTGGCTCCTGCTAAAAAGGAAAAGCCTGAAACCATGGCTGATAGGAAAACTGCTGAGGTAAGTTGTTTTGGACTGAGCTAAGGCCATGGATGTCATTTTTGTAGATGTCAAATAATGTGTTTATCTTTTTGGCAGTATTGCAGTGACAATGAAGATCTATTTGGGGATTATGACAGCATCCTCAATGACAGCTCCTTCATGGCAAAACTGGACGATGCAGAACAGAATGAAAGGCAGGGTGACTCTCAGTCTCAACCTGTCCATAAACAAGAGGATGGCTTCACAAAATGCTTTTCAACTTTTCAACCATCTCAAGGTAGTGTTTCCACCGGTGATGATATTCTTACAGACTCCATCCTGGATGACTTCACAGACGGACCCTCGGAGGACTTACCAGACTCACAGAAGGATATACAAAGCTTTGACAATCGTAATAGGAACACCTCTACACCTTTTAAAAGCAATGAAAGGACCAATAAAGCTGAAACACAAGGGCAAATCGAAAATACAAAAACATCCCATCCCAGAAGGAGCATGACGGATCAGTTGAAGAGAGCGATGCTTTGCAATGCGGCGGCTCCTTCTAGTGTTTCACGAACTGTAGCTCTGAAGGAAGCTGTGGTTTCCGAGGAGATGAGTGTTGCCATGCAGGCGATGGAAACCGTATCCGTGGAGACAACAGACCTTGGGCCTTTCTTTGGGCTTCCCACCAAAGTGAAGGATCTGATGTACAAACTTAAAGGAATCACAAAATTATACGGTAATTCAGTTGTCATCTTTTTTTTTTCTTGTTTTGTAACTAAACCCAGCCTAGTTGCCATCTAATACAAGCAACACCAGAGTTATATGTGTGTTTTTGGGGGGGTGGGGTTTCAGATTGGCAAGAGACATGTCTGGACCTGGACTGCGTTCGTGAAAGGAAGAATTTGATTTACTCTCTTCCCACCAGTGGCGGGAAAACCCTTGTAGCTGAGATACTCATCCTCAGAGAGCTACTTTGCCACAAGAAAGACTGTCTTTTCATCCTACCGTACATATCACTGGTTCAAGAGAAGGTAGGGCACCTCAAACACGGACTACATAGACTTCTCTGAACACTAGTGCGATCATTTTTTCATCTATAACCCCAATTTTGTCTCATTTTTGCAGGTGCGTGGGTTAGCGAGCTTTGGCTTGGACCTGGACTTCATGGTAGAGGAGTACGCTGGTAGCAAGGGCAGGTTCCCTCCAGTAAAGAGACGAAACAAAAGGTCTCTGTATGTTGCTACGATAGAAAAAGCCCACAGTCTAGTCAACTCTCTGATAGAGACCAGCAGGCTAGACGTCCTAGGACTGGTTGTTGTCGACGAGGTACAAAGACACTTTTTATATCATGAATTTGAACTATGAAAGAATTATTTTTGATGGCAAAATGTCCTTCTTCCATTTACAGCTTCACATGCTGGGTGATGGCAGCAGAGGAGCGATTATTGAAATGACTCTTGCCAAAGTTATTTACATGAGCAGTAAGTTGCCTGCCGACCGAGATCAATTTGACTTTTCTCACCGTTTTGGAATGAAATCAACGAGCCGAGTCCTTTCCCTTTCAGAAACGACGCAGATCATCGGGATGAGCGCCACTCTGGGAAACATCAAAGACATTCAGACATTTTTGAGAGCTGAAAACTACAGTAATGACTTCAGACCTGTATGTGACTATGTAATCTGTTTAATGACATTAATGCCTTGTCTATGTGTGTGTACTTCAGCTCATGTTCACGTATATTGTTGTTAGTCTAAACTACTCTTTCAAGAATCCTGTATTGGAGTAATTTCATGTTTGAATGCAGCCATTTACATTCATGTCACAGACTTATCAACTCTACTTATTCTATATATTCTTAAAAATCTGCCTGACTAGTATATGTATTCAACCGTTTTTGTATTGACCTTCCACTGTAGGTTGAGCTAAAGGAATATGTGAAAGTGAACGAAACTATCTATGAAGTCGACCCAAAGGAAGAGGAATGTTTCAGATTCTCGCGTGTTCTCAACTTCAAGGTAAGGAAGACATTGTGTTTGTCTGTATGATCACACGACCAAAACATGACATTTTAAAACCGACCCAAGCCTAATCTTAGAAAGTACAAGCTCCATTCTGAGGTAGGCACTGTCCTGGGTCCTCTCTGATTTAGCTCATGGGTTTGATCCCACTTGGTCCATTTAGAGAAAGTAGAAAGGTTAGATACATGATTTCTTCAGGACTTAAATTGATTGTTGGGGAAATTCTGGAGCATTTTCGGTAATATTTGGTGTATGCTCATGTCTTACTGTGTGTGTTCCCCCACAGTACTCCAGTACGATGCAGAAGGTGGACCCCGATCACATTATCGCTCTGGTCACAGAAATCATTCCAACGCATTCATGCCTTGTCTTCTGCCCCACCAAGAAGAATTGTGAAAATGTCGCAGAGATGATTTGTAAATATCTGAAAGGGTAAGTTGAGTAGCTGGCTGGGATTCCATCTGCTCTGCTCTGCTCCGCCCGGTTCTGATGCTGGTCCTGATTCAGGCTTTTCACTCTTACAGGGAGTTTCGACAGCACAAGGAGGCAGAAAAGGCTTTGCTGCTGAGAGAGCTGAGGAACAGCGGGAACGGCTCAGTTTGCCCGGTGCTTAAGAAGACGGTGCCTTACGGTTTGGCCTATCACCACAGTGGGCTGACCACTGAGGAGAGGAAACTAGTGGAGGAGGCCTACTCCAACGGGACTCTCTGTCTCCTGGCATGTACCTCCACACTGGCTGCAGGGATCAACATGCCAGCCCGCAGGTCAGTGAAGAACTTTCAGATGGATTTGATTTCTGAGAGATGGAAAATGCTTCTTACAGCTGATCTTTTCACAACCAACACAAACTGTTTTTGTCCACAAACCAGAGTGATTCTGCGCTCCCCTTACCTGGCCGCAGACTATCTGAAGAGGAGCCAGTACAAGCAGATGGTAGGAAGAGCTGGCCGGGCAGGAATAGACTCTATTGGAGAGAGCATCCTCATCCTACAGGAGAAGGACAAGATTGCGGTAACTGCATTTAGCATTAGCACGCACAAGTAAATAAGAGTTTAGGCATCTGTCTGTATTGATGTATTTTGTGTCTTTCAGGCTAAACAGCTTGTGTCCGCCCCAATGGAGAACTGTTACAGCAATTTGTTACTCAACGATGGAAAGGGCATTCTGAGTCTCATCCTATCTCTCATCGGGTTAAATGTAAATCCCTCTCTTATTGATTGTTTAGTTTGGCACGCTGTCTAGGAGAAAATTCATGTTAAAGTCTCACCCACTGCTGAAATCACACACACACACACACACACACACACACACACACACACACACACACACACATAGATTTCTCCTCTCACATACCTTTGGCAAAGACAACAAGTACATCCAGTGCTTAGACCAGTCCCACAACATAAAGATGATGTTAATTGAGCTTTATGTTCCCTTAAATTGTGGTATTTAAAGTAGCAGCAGCACGATCATCCGTCTTGCTTGAAGGCCCGCCTCTTCCTTGACATAATTACCTCTGACACACACCACAATGTATGAATTTAACATGAATTTGGCCTAGATGGTGTAGACGAAGTCAAGCATCCATTCCACATTCATCCAGCTCATACGGCCAAATCTACACACAGTATCTCTTAATAATCTCTTGTTTTGGCTTCATGTAGATCACAAAGTCATTAGAGGAGGTGAGAAACTTTCTCCGTGGCACCCTGCTGTACGTGCAGGAGAAGCAGCTGTGTGTGGAGACGAGCCTGTGGGACAGAGTGCAGGAGTGTGTGGGGCTCCTGAGGGAGAAGGGTCTCATCACAGACGCACACGGTGAATCTCTGCTCGTCACAAGGCTGGGAAAAGCGACGTTTAAAGGTAAGTAGCTCAGACGTCAGGGTTAGAATTTGTAAAATTGCTTTATTTGATATGCTTATTACTGAGTTTTCATATTTCTGCTGTCCCCAGGTTCAGTGGATCTAACTCACAGTGACGTGCTCTATAATGACCTCTCCAAAGGTCTGGAGGGTTTATTACTCAACAGTTACCTCCACCTGGTCTACCTGGTTACCCCATATGATATCATCTCCCAGTGTAAACCCGACTGGATGATTTACTTAAGACAGGTAAAGAATCCAACGTCCTCACGTCATTCTAAGATATCCTGAGGCAACACGTTTCAATTCAAAGTGTCAGGAAATGAGTTTTTGAACGAGTATATTGCTGTCGACTATTGCAGTTCACCCTGCTGTCCGCCGCAGAGCAGAAGATGTCCGCAGCGCTCGGAGTGCCGGAGAGTTTTGTGACTAGAAAGGCTGCTGGTCAGGCTTTCAGGAAGGTAAGGAACTGGAAATGTGAAGATTTGTTTTCTTATTTCTCACCTGCCACCCCTAAAAAGTGTTGTGAAAGGGGAGTGGAAAGCAACAGTGGTGGAAGACGTTCTCTGAGTCTTTACTTAAAGGTAGCAAAACCATAGTTATAAGTCAACATCCTGAATTCAAAGTTACCGTAAACTTCTGAGCATCATTCTTACACCTCACTTGAACTTGGACTCACAATGGTTAAACTGATAATACAGTCACATATGCCAGATGTCTGTTTTGTCTTTGGTTTGTTTCAGAACATGAACACTGTGGTTGTGAGGCGCTTGTACTTGGCCCTGGTGCTTTTTTCGGTATTGAAGGAAACAAATTTGTGGAGCATCGCAGAGAAATTCCAGCTGAGCCGAGGCTTCATCCAGACTTTGCTCAGCTCTTCCTCTGCCTTCTGTTCCTGTGTACTGCACTTCACAGAGGTATTATCAAAACACACGTGTCTGTATCGGCCCCGCACAGAAGATGGCTGAGCTGATCTGAGCTCTGTTAGGGACGATCACTTGCTAATGCCTTTCCTCTGTGATAGGAACTTGAGGAGTTTTGGCCTTTTAAAGCTCTCCTGACAGAGCTGGTGCGAAGGCTGAGCTACTGCGTAACGGCTGAACTTATCCCTTTGATGGAAGTTGCTGGGGTCATGGAGGTGAGCATGGCTTGTCTGGATAAAAGGCTCAGCCACGATATTAGAAATAACAGCAAATACTAATGGCTATTTTGTACATAAGCACCAATACAATCTTCAAACCGTAGGGGCCAGTGCTGCTCGGTCTTGATTGAGCACCGACTGATTGAAAATGAACAGAACTGACACATTACTAACAAATAACAACGTCCTGAACAAAATTATTAATACCCTGTAGATGTGACAATAAATAATTTGGATTATAGTGATAGTTCATTCTTTAACTTAATCATGCTTGGCAAATAGCTTCTTCCTTATCTTCTCAGACAACTCTCCTCTTTTGTTCCTCTAGTGCGTGTTCATTGTGCATGCAGTGATTCCAAACAGCACAGGCACAACTTCTCTTTAACGGGCTGAATGATTGATTTGAACATCGAAGACACCTGGGACACTAATTAAAGAAATGAGTCACATTAGTCTACACCACTACTACCCCATTATTTTCTATTGTTTTGATTTTTTCCCAGGCTACATCATCACATGTCATCAAACAAAGCTTTTATGGGAAAACCGCATTGGCCAAGAATTGTCTGTGTTTGTCCAATTGTGTGTGTGTGTGTGTTGGGGGGGGGGGGGGGGGGGGGTGGAGGTGATTTGTAAGTAATATATATAATATTTAACACAACAAGTTTCCTTTCTTTAGTCCAGAGCAAAGCAGTTGTACAATTCTGGCTATAAGACCCTGGCTCACCTGGCCAACGCTGACCCTGGTGTTCTTGCCAAGACCATAGAAAACCTCTACAAGAAGCAGGCCGACCAGATCGTGGCCTCTGCAAAAGTAAATATATTCTTTTAGCCTATTTGAACTTTGCACCATGTTTTCTCAATGACTTATTTATAATTGACATGCATCATTCACGACACTTATACCAAACTGAAGCGTTGTTGCTTGTGTCAGATGACGTGTTTCCCCTTTTTAGATGCTTCTGAATGAGAAGGCTGCAGCTCTTCAGGAGGAAGTAGACGACTTGTTGATGATGCCACCGGATCTCCCTCAACTGTAAAAGCACAATAAAGAATTTGAGTTCATTTATTACAGAAAAATGTTGTTTTTATTCTTCCATTCAGTTAGTGCACCAGCTCAACTGCCCTTGATGTTTTAGTCATAGGACAGTCAAGGGTTTCATGTGAGGCAAGAGAGGTTGATCACAATGTATAAGACAATATTGCACAGAATAAATGATTGCACTTAATTCATATAATTCATTCATATAAGAATAAATAGAATTTAAATAGAATGTGTCCAGAAACACCTTTTAGAGATATACATTATCTAATGATCTATCATCATGGATGACGTAGCCGCTGTTCCCTTCCTCATGGGGGATGTTGGGCTTCTTTAAATGCTCTGTATGTAAAGTGGCTTGAGTTAACGTTTGTTGTGATTTGGCGCTTTATAAATAAAGTTGAATTGAAATTGAATTGAACAATAAACATTCACGTCTAGCTAGGAATGATTTACAAAACGGCGATAACAGATCAATCAAACATTAGAGCTTGTGATGGCGTGTGTGTGTGTGTGTGTGTGTGTGTGTGTGTGTGTGTGTGTGTGTGTGTGTGTGTGTGTGTGTGTGTGTGTGTGTGTGTGTCACACCCGGACTCTCAGCACATGCAGCAGCTGCGAAACTAAAAACAGGAAATGAGGTGCGCGGTCTGAGCCTGATGGGACTAAAGTGAGCCTTTGGGTGCTCAGTGAGATTTAGGTGCTCAGTGAGTACGGTTTCTGCTCTGCTGTCATGAAATCAGTCGTACTGGTTGTGATCTTCCTCTCGTTTCATTCAAATGGATTTCATATTGAGGCAAACAGGAGGTCTACATCAAACCACATGGATTTAGTGGATGTGTTCGTTGAAGTGGATTTGTCCGGACCGCTCCGCACGGTGAACGATCACTTTTTGTCTGTGGCCATAGATGCCAGTCTAGCCGCGGAGGAGAAGTTTATGGATCTATTAAGGTAAGTAAATGTACCACTTTGTTTGTATCAATGCACCTCACATACCTCCGTCTGTAAACAAAACAAGAGGCTTACCTGGACTAGAACACTGGCTGATACAACACAGAGCTCATATGGGGTCAATATTAGAACTCTATTGAAGTATGGAAGCCTATTGGCAATTAATCAGGCCATTGGTCATTGTGAGGAATTGGTCCATCCATCTGTGGTTCTGTTTCTCTGCTTTGAGACGTGTTGGATGGATGATTGCTCCTCTACAGAGTCTAAGCTCTTAAATTTCATTGTGTGTTGTACCAGAAACCAAACTGCTTACAAAGCCTTTCATCTTTAATCCATAACGTTTAAAGAATTGGATCTTTTATCATCTTATCTTTGTTGTACAATCAGAATCTCTCAGAAAGCTCTTTAGTCATCCTGTTAGGTCAACAAAACAAACCAAAACACGATAAAAGGCGTGAAGTTTGACATTTCTATGACATTCTAAAATGTCCTGGACCATTGTTGACAACCTTTACAAGTTACCTTTACAAGTTATTTATGAAAAGATCTGTGATAATGATTAGAACAATTGTATTTTCAAAGGGTTGTCAGTAATATTGTCCAGGACATTTTGAAGTAAAACTTGCTCCTGTTACAGCTGCAGCCAATATTATTAAGAATTTTAAGATCCATGAGACTTAAGCGAACTTCTCTGACATGGCAGCAAGAGGAACAATGAATCAAGATTGATTGAACTGTGGAGGAAGAATCAAATTCCACCAACTGTGCAGAGAAAACGCAACCTAGTCTCACCCGGAGTTACACAAAGAGCTTGATTGAAGCTTTTGCCTCATTGTGCTTTGCCACCAAATCTGAGATTAACACATTAACATAGTTCTGCACGCCATTTTCCCCTTTTGTGTTTTTACAGCTCTCCAAAGTTAAAGACTTTAGCAAAAGCTTTAGCCCCGGCATTTCTGCGATTTGGTGGAAATAGACAAGACTTCATGATTTTCACGCCTCTGACGCATCATCAGAAAAACGTCAGTGCAGGTAAGTTCACACGTTGCAGATTGTTGCTGGATCATAATAAGGCCAATAAGAGAAACCTCTATCTTCACTCAATAAATAATGTTTGGTTCCCACAAATGTGTGAAAGAGCAAGTGACCTGTGTCAATGCGTTAATGTTCTTTTGTTGTTAGAACACACCTGTGAGGATCTAGAGTTGCCCCCTATGCTGGAGGACAGGCTGAAGAAGGAATGGACTCAACAGGAGGGATTCCTTTTGAAAGAGGATCTGCAGAGAAAATACAAACAAGTGAAGTTCACAGGTATGACAATACTCTCCCGCCATCACCCTCATATAGTTCAAGTCCACAGCTCTGATGATGACTGAACTCATTGTCCTTTGGTAGAGTACACTGTGGATCTGCTGTACTCCTTTGCCAACTGCTCAGGGATGGATCTGATCTTCGGGCTCAATGCGCTGCTCAGGACAGCTGCCAACGTGTGGAACAGCAGAAATGCCAAATCCCTGATGCAGTACTGTGAATCTCAACAGTACAGGATGTCTTGGGAGCTGGGCAACGGTACACTGATTACAGCTGATTTGGCTTTAATTTTGACATATATTCAACATAAAATAGGTTTTTGTTTGGCTGATTAATTCAGTTATGTTGTGGTAATTAAACCTAGCCTGGTATCGTCATTAACACAGTCCCTCGTGTCACTCAAGTTTAATTTCCTCATTATTAAGTGCTTTCTGACGTCATCATACAAAGCCATCTGTCAGTAAATAAAAAAAGGAAGTTGTGGAATTGGGCAAAGGCCATAAGGACCCATAATTCCTATATTATGAGCACTAGTTTACACTCTCAGAACATGCATTAATGTCTCTTACATAACATGAATCATTGTTACGGAAACACTTTCCTCAGCTAGGCATAAATCCATACCCTTCCCTCTAGCGTCCATAATATTGTGACCTATATGAGAAATTCTAATTGTACAATATCTTTTCAGTGCCACGGGTCAGAGTATGAAGTCTGCAGTGTTTTGTCTGTCCGTTGCCAGAGCCAAACAGCTATGAGAAGAAGGCAGGCATCCGAGTGGACGGCAACCAGCTCGGCCAAGACTTTGTCCATCTCCGAGAGATACTGTCCGAATCTAAACTTTACAACAACACAGGACTGTACGGCCCAGATGTCACCCAGCCACACGATCGCAGGAGAGACCTGCTGGAAGGGTGAGAGCTGTACCCATCCGTACCTTTCTGTCTTTACTGTATATGTGAAGTGAGCTGGACTGTAGAAACCTGAGTTCGGAAACAAACGCTGGACTGAACTGTGCGGAACTGAGCACTTGAAAGTAATGCAATGAAACTGAACTGAGCAGCCCTTCAGCAGGGTAATTGAATCCCATGTGAGCTGCATACCATCGGTAATGTAATCTAGAGGCATTAACCGTGAAACTCCCATAAGCCATCACAACTTGTTGGTTTTGCTGTTGCCAACATGGTAAGTATTGTTAGTACTGTGTTGTTTTAAGTACTAGATAAACAAATTGCTTCCAAACCACACATGACCTTGTGGTGGCGCAGTGTTTCAAACCATTGCCTCACTAAAAGAAGGTCCTGGGTTTGAATCCCATGCCAACCCATGTCCTATGTCTGTGGCGTTTGCATGTTCTATCCGTGTGCTACACCCGTAGTTTAGTTGTGCTTCTCAAATAACAACAACGTTTTCTTCCTCTTTTTTCCCCTCCCAAGTGGAGAGGTAGGCTGGTGAAGTACATTCTGATTTTCTTTGTTTCCTTGTAGGTTTTTGGAGAGTGGAGCGAAGGCTATTGACGCATGCACCTGGCACCAGTGAGTTGATCTCTGATAACCCTAACCCTAGGGATGGAAGCCTAACCCTAAGTCTAAGCCTAATCATTACACTGTTGGCTGTAACATTTGTCCTTCACAACCTTTACATTTAAGTTTCTGACATTTCACATAGCCTGCTTTCATTTCTTCAATATCTTCCTATTTCCTAGTTATTATGTGAATGGAAGAGACACATCTCTAGAAGATTTTCTGGATCCTGAGGTTCTGGATACTCTAGCCTTAAGGACAAATGAAATCTTGGAGGTAATGCCGTGGATTTTGAACCAGTAAATCCAGTTTATTATGCATTGTTAAAGTGCCGCTTTGTTCTGATGCCTGGTTTAGAAAGTAGAGCTGGTGTCTCCTGGGAAGTCAGTTTGGCTGGGAGAGACTAGTTCTGCCTATGGAGGTGGAGCTTTGGGTCTGTCTGACACATTTGTAGCAGGATTCATGTGAGTACTTCATAAGGTAACTCCTTAAATGCAAAGTTCCCTTCTTTACCGAACCTGATGTGTAATATTTAATCAGCATTAGCTTCAATATATGGAAGTAATCTAAAGGTAAGTAAGTATACAGTGTATCTCATATTGAAAGTGATAAATCGGCACAAATTGTGAAATGTGGGAATTGCCTCTGACATAAATTCACATGGAAGTCGGAGGTTTTTGAGTTCCCCATTGTGATTGATGAAGCAATGGTCTGGTTGGCTTCTTATGACAATAGCAAAAAGCAATAAGGACTCACGTGGAGCTGTGGAGTGTTTTGATTAACATAGATAAGAGAGGAAAAATAGGTTTCCTTAGCCATTTGTGTTTTGACATTACACAGTTGAAATGAAGCTCCTGTAATATGTCCCGGTGTTTTCCATGCAGGTGGCTGGATAAGTTAGGCCTCGGAGCCAAACTGGGCCTGGATGTGATCATCAGACAGGTTCTCATTGGTTCCGGCAGTTACCACCTGGTCGATAACAACCTGGATCCACTTCCTGTGAGCCTTTCACCACCACATTCATTCTATTGTTTACAACCTCTGTCCATTCCAGTTTATCTAGCTGTTTGTATGTTAGGTAGCAGAACTTTGGATGTCATTTCCACTAGTTTGAATTTTTAGTTTATTACTCTTCTATTCCCTCACCTGAAATAACCCTGTTTAAACAAATGAACCGACAAACAGGAACTCCTTGACAGAGGTTTGTCATGGGGAAAAACCCCATTTCTCTACTGGCAAAAAGCGTTTGACCTTCCTGTGACTTAAAGACTGTATAAGAACCTAGTGACTGCTCAGAATTATAAGGTGTACTAGATACAGCTATCAAATGGTCACAGAACAGTCACAGCTAATTCAGATGCCTTCTACAAGTAGAGAAATGTGTGTTTTCCCATGACAGGTATAAAAACATACAGGGGGAAATAACCTCCTGGACAGATATGATTACTTGTCTGGTATGCGTATCACCCTGGTCTTATAGTTGGACAGCAAATCTTCAAAGATATGGCCACTGTTTTATAGATATTGAACATTTTGTACAATCATAAAGAGATTGATGGTAGATGAGTTTGGAACACATGAAGGAATGCTCACTCATGGCTGTGTCTTCTATCAGGACTATTGGTTATCAGTTCTCTACAAGAGACTTGTTGGACCAGAGGTTTTGGAAATCGAAGCGTTTTCCAATTTTCTCCAGGGAAAAAGAATAAGAGTGTATCTGCATTGTTCTAACCGGAAGAGGTATTCACATTTTTAAATGATTTTGTTAGTTAAACCTCTTCTTGACCTGGTTAACCAGTTTGCTTGCTCTGTAATTTCAGCTACGGAAGTGGAGCAGTCACATTGATGGCCTTGAACCTCAGCGGGCATCCAGCCAGGATCTCTGTGCCTGCACGCATGTCTAACAGCACAGTGGAGGCTTTTGTCCTCCAGTCTGACCCGCCTGGAGAGGAAGGGCTCTGCTCCAGGTGCAAAGGGCCCTGCTATATAACAATTTAACAATTTATGACCGTCCAGACATTCTGTTTCATCACTGAAAGCTGTTTAGCAATCTTTTTAAAGTATCAAACCTTTTAATCTCTTAGAAACTCCCAAACCCCTAAACCAGGTACTGTAGCTCCCCCTATAGATGATTCCATGTACTCTCCCAACTTTGAAACAGCTGTAGCTTCAGTTTATAATCATTGGCATGTTCACTAACCAATCAGCACAGCTTCACTTTTTAGAACACCCAGAATTATTTTACAATTAGTTAGTTTACAAATGTCTGTGATACTGTAAGTAACCTTGTGTCGTATTCTACAGGTCTGTTACACTCAACAGAGAATTGTTGAAGATGGTGGATGACAAACATCTTCCTGAGCTTAAAGGAACCAGTCTGGCTCCAACTGAATACCTACAAATCCCTGGATTCTCTTTGGCCTTCTACGTCCTGCCAAACGCTCAGGCGCCGGCCTGCCGGTGACCTCAGCAGGAGGAGGGCACCGCTGGGACATGAACATGAACTCACAGTGTCATCACTCCTGCCTGCTGCCACTGGTTGCTGCTCATCGCTGCTGTAGAATAACTTGATGTCAATCGACTCGGCTACATGGACTTTACTCTTTACTGGGGGGTTTTGTTGTGTTTTTCAAAGTAATTTATTTCATAAGGCCTGTGGTACTCTAAGCAATTGCAAGGAAATAAAGTTTACAATGTAAATCGACTGAAAAAACACAGAAAACATTTGTGAATTAATCGTTTGTCATCTTTATTGTAAGGCAGAGAACTGCGCCGTTGAGGTTTTAATGCTTACATTCATTGTTGAGAGAGACTGGAGTGGAACATAAATTTCCAGTATACACATAGATATCATGATGTTTACGATTCTTCCTGTTCCTCTCCATGTGTGATAATGTAACACAGAGATTTGTAATCCAAGTTTCCTGTAGCATCAATATTGGATGACTGGAACATCTGCTTCACCTAAAATTAGACACTTGATGAGAGACTTTCACTGTTTTACTGAACCATAGCAATGAAGGAAAACTAATTCCCAACCCCTTTATGCAAAGATCTTTACCTCCTCTGATGTAAAGCGGTCTGCTTGTGTCATCAGTAGATTCTGTAATCTGAGGAAATAGCTTGCTGTTAGGATCAGAAGGATTTGTTAATGCTGGGAAAAAAAAGGTTTTAAATCCTGAAATAGACACTTACTCATCCCTGTGTACGAAGCCTTTGGCATCGGGATCGAACAATTTGAAAGCATTGAGGATGGTGTCTTCAGGGTCTGTGCCTGTATACAACATCAAGTGTGCTGCTTAGCCCAGTGTTGTTCGTATTTAATAATTCACTCTTTTAGGAGAATCTCACCATGTAGTTTTTCTCCAAACAGGGTGAGGAACATGGTGAAGTTAATGGGACCCGTGGCTTCTTTCAGCATGTCTTCAAGTTCATTGTCTTTCACGTTGAGCTTACCTTGAGACATAAGATCAACATGAATCAACATCCAGATGAAGCATCATACATATATTACTGTACAGCCATAATCGTTGCTACAAACCCAAAGATGCATATGTGTCCTTGAGATCTTCTTTGTCAATGAATCCGTCCCGGTTTTGGTCAATAAGGGTGAAAGCCTGATGAGAAGGATTTAGCCGTGTTACTAAAATGTTTAAACTAATCTTAGAAACATGTTGTACGCAGAACTTTACCTCTTTGAACTCCTGGATTTGGGTTTGTTCAAACATGGAGAAAACGTTGGAAGATGCTCTCTGGGCCCGTTTGGCGCCTCCTTCCTTCTTTTTGGTCTTCCTGCTTGCCTATGTGGAATATCCAAGTAATGGAATGAATGGTTAACTGAGCATTGAGTCATTTTGATACATAAAACAAGTGAAATGCTTCATACATACCATCTCTCTCTCTCTGTGTGTGTGTGAGGCTGCGGCTTCAGTGAGTGCTGCCTAATGATTTGGGAACAGAGATCTTAAATACAGCAGCTGTCCGGGGTGGAGTAATGACATGTGATGATAGCACATACGAAGAGGGATCTCAGGAGGACAAATCCTGATCTAACGGGACCCTCAGCCATGCAAACTTCCCCATACATGGGCAAGATGGCAAAACAGGAGGCCCAACAACTGCTGTTGCTGATCAAAACCTTTTAAAGTGTTACATTTCACAGTGGAGAGGCACACAGAGCAGTGAGCTATTCTGAAGCGTTGAGCCTTGATTTCTGTGTCATATTGAATAAATACATTCCACCTTTTTTGTGTTTTATCAATGTATCAAGTTGTTAAACATATTATTTAAATACACTATTACATTTCTAGTTGAAATAGTTCATGCTATCTAATAATCGGATTATTTGGCTTTTTGTACTACAATAATAGAAGCAGAAGTTAATTTTTGCTACACATCCCATTATCATTCATTTCGTTCAAATGTGTGTTAATGTTTCTATGATATTTCTGAAATGTACTCTCAGAAATACTTCACATACACATCTATCCCTCTATCCCTCTATCTATCTATCTATCTATCTATCTATCTATCTTACCATCATATTTTGATTAAGATTTTGCTTTTACTTCTATTTAATTGCTCATCCTTTGAATTACTCGAATCACACTTTTAGAGTATGTTTACAAGATTATCCTCTGAGCTCCATTGCATATTGTTATCTCCACTGCTCTTATTGTGCCTGGTGTCTCCGTTTGCCTCCTGTCCTATCATTGTGTATTATCTGCACTTTGATTAGCGTCCACGTGATGGCACTATAGTCATGTTTGTGTGCGTAAATTTAGCCTCGCCTGTGACTTTATTCTGGTTTATGAGGAAAACATATCTGGTAGAGCATTAATTATAATGCCATTATGAGTCTGTTGTTATATTGAAAGAAAAAGCTCTTCTTAAACTCTTCTTAATTTATTATTTTTCACACTTCTCACTGCACACCTAGTTTTGGATTTTGCTGAAAAATATCGATTCCTTATGACAAAGTGACTCACAAATTATAAGATTGTATCATATAGAAAAATAATAATGATTACGATGATTATCACCATTATTATTATTAGTATGACTGATTTTAGTATTTTTGGGATTATTATTTCAACCAAGCTATGAACGGCTCGTCTAGCAGGCTGTGAATGCGTCACTTTAATACTACAATACCCATAAACCCCCGCGTTTAGCCATGTTGTAGGAAATCCGTTTGTGGTGGATTACTGTAATCCGACGGAGGGTCTGAACGACACATCGGATCACGACAAAAAGCCCAAGACCGGCGGCCTGGAACAGACGCACCTGATCCAAGAATAGAGGGATCGAGTTGAGATATGATCTGACGTCCATCTGACCGCAGCCATCGGCGGTGCCTGGGATCGGTCACTCGATTCATCATCTGGCACCAAACTGACATCGGCACGGCATCACTGCACTGCAGGCAGGGTAGAAAGGAAAGGCGATCATTTTGTTGGTGAAAGAGGTTTCCCCTTTTTCCGCCCCCAGTCAGGTTGAACTCCAGCACGGACAGGTTTTCTCGCCTCGTCGTGGAGTGAAGCGGCGCTGCTTCGACACAGAACTAGCTAGCGCGGCTAGCTCACTTCAGCTAGCTAGCTAGCTAGCTAGTAAGGAATTTGTCAAGTGAAGTTCGGAATTTAGCAATTTTCCCACCCCGAAGCACAGAAGAGGAAATAATGTCGACGAAAGACCAAAACAAACTCTCTACCACTGAACGGCCCATCAAAGGTATTTGACATGTGCTTTTATGACAATAAAGATCGCGGTTTCCCTCTTTTTAATTGCAGGAAGTTAACGGTGACGGCTGTGCTAAATGTGAGCAGGGCAGCTGAAGGCAAGGGCAGATGATCGGCCAGCTGTGTGACTCCATTCACCCAGACAGCTATATCATCACACACACATACTGCTCCTCATACTAGTGCCTCTATCCACCAGGAAAAGGAGGTTTACAAATTCTTTAAATTAATCGAACAGTTGCAGTTTAGGAGCTAGCTTCCTAGCTTAGCCGTCCAAAGTACCAGATGTCAGCAATGCGTTTGACATCCAGCTACGAATGCGGAGAAGTTAGACCGACGAACACTCGCATAACTGTTTCATGTACATGGGGGGCGAACGCCAATGGCAAACCAGTGTGTGTGTGTGTGTACTTGTGTCAGTCGGTCGTGTTGTGACTAATGGGTTAGCCAACAGGTTCAGGCTCGGTGTGTTATCTGGGCTGACGACTCTAGGAGAGCCTGAGATCATTAAACCTGCCCAGTCACGGAGTCAAAACAGACACACACACACACACACACACACACACACACACACACTCGCTTTGACACAGGTCTGTTCTCTTCTCTTGCTACAAAGATGACATTCCATCCTGATTTATAAAGAATAATTTTAAAAAGAATGGAGCGAGCATGTAGAAATACTTGAGCGTAATAAACCAAACCAGCCTTTATGTTACTACCTCTGTTAAGATAAGATGAAACCTTATGATAGAGACCTGTGGATCACTTAAACATGCGGTCAGATGTTGATGACAGCCACGTCTCATTCTGTCACCACAGCCCAGGAGGTTTGGTTCTCACCTCCCCTGTGTGTGTGTGTGTGTGTGTGTGTGATTTGGTTTGTTAGCAGGATCACTCCAAACTGAGCTGAGGCTTTGATCAACGAACCCTTTTAAATTTCCTGCCAATCTGGCTTCAGGGGCAGAGTAGGAAGAAGAGGCAGCCTTTTCTTCCGTCTTTTTGATATTTTTGTCAGTTTCTCCTGGTGGATTCCAAACTTCTCTTGATGTTTATGGCATTTTGGCATCAATATTGTTGGTAACTGAAGGATCTAGTCCAGTCATTTGCATTACATGTGTATTTATTCATTCATGATGGATGCACCTTGACCTTGTGGGTGCATCGCTGCCATGGCACCGTCTTTAAACAAGAGACTCTCGCCTCCGCTGATCACTTCTTCATTTATTCAATGGGATTCTTGCTATGGAAATTAGAATTAGAAAACAGAATTACAATCCTGTATGTATTATCCTGTAGGAAACCGTAGTCCTGATTGATACCTGCAGAGCACAAGCACCCTCACTACATCCATTGTGTTAAGCATCACAATTATACGGCATGGAGGAGGGGGATATGAAAAGAAATCTCTAATCATCCATATGTATTTGTTTTCTGTCTTGGGTACATTTTAATGATCTTTCTTTTTTGATGGATCTCAAATATTGTCTTGACGCCTTTGGCTCAGTTATTGACGGTAATTGAATCACTCCAGTCATTTGCATTAGCCAGGCGTGTGCTATGATTCAGTCCTCATTCATGATTCATGCACCTGTATTTTGCGATTGAGCACCAGCATCCTGTTGTGTGTCCTAGATGGGAGACGTCGGTCCGCATTCGGTCCTCTTGAGTCTGCTCCGGCCCTCCTACTTGTCATTTGAATAATAGAAACAAAACGTGTTGTTAATGAAGATCTTACACTAATAACATAACACCGAGGATTAGTGCAGCGATTGTATTACTACTCTAACATGGCATTTAGCGGCTTATTGTAGGATTAGGAGTTCAGAGGCCACTACTGTCAGTGCTGTTTGTTGTCATTCACAACATGAACATTGTAATTTAACTATGAATTGAGCTTTCATCACCACACTGTACACTAAACGTCCAAAATGCCTTCAAAATGGCTGGAAAAAGGAAGTAGTTGTAGAAGTAGCAGTACTATAACTTCGATTCCCTGATTAAAGCAATACATCTTTTTTTTACCATCATCTAAACAGCATCATTGCATTGAAATCCCAATGGGACCACGCCTACTCTGAGTAACAGACCTAGATTGTCGGATTGTGTTTGGATTGATTCAGGTATGTGTGTGTCGTGCTCAGACACCTCCACGTTCATGTTCGGACCTGGTGCACTCCTCATACCTGGCGTCATGTATATTTGAAGAAGGGCAGGATCTCAATTCGTTCCCACCATCCCACTCACGTTTTTGCTCTCAATTATAAAAATGTAACGATGATGCACTGTATTATTCCACAACAAACAATTGCCGCGATTTGACTGATAATCTGTGTTTTACAATCCAACATATTGCTCATATATTTTTGCACGTTTTACAACTCCTGCACTGCACACTTGGGTTCCATTAGACCTACATTATACTAGGAAAAGCAGTTGGTGTTTGACAATTGAAATTTCTACAATATTTTGATAGCTTGTAAAGTGTTTAACGCACACATATATCAGTGTTTCACGTGTTATAGCAGGGAGGTTGGACACACTTCACACAGCATCTCTCTGTTGTCATGCAGAATACAGAAGTTCAAAAGTGGTTTTCAGCCAAGAGCATAGACGATTTGTGGATACAGACATAGATGTTGTATTTAAACGATACTGACTGCTCACGTGTGGTTACTTAATATATATTTGTCTGCAATTTGTTTAATTTGGATCCCTGCTTCACTCGCTGGCAATACTGTGCATTAGGAAACGGTAGTTTATACAAAACACAACGAGAGAGTTTTTGACAACTACTTGTTACCTTTCTGGCGCTCATACTTGCTAACTTACACCATGCCTCCACATGCTTCCATGCATACGGCTGATGAGCATGTGGGCAATTGGTCACATCTGGGTCAAATTGTAATATACTGTAAAGTGTAGAGGGAGAGGGAAGAGATTAATATATGCATATCATACCCATATAATAGGGTAATCATTCTATTTCTTCCACAGAAATATACTTGTTCAAACAATGGACAAAATCTGGTGCATTGCTGATGTATGTTGAACATGTATGTTGTTTTAGTTGATCACACTGAGGCTTGGCAGTAGTGGGCATGTGTTGCTAAGCACTGGTGTTTGTTTGTCTGCTTTCACAGCAATAACGGAAACCACCTTGGCAGGCTGGTTGGGGTTATGATCAAGACTCCCAATTAATCTTCAAATCAGTCATATGCCAAGGTCACAGGGCAAAGTCAATGTTTAATTCTTATTCATGGAGAATATACATATTGCGTTAGAATTGTTTTTCAACCGGTCAGAGTCACATGTGAGTAATCATGACCATTATGAAAACTTGCATTCTACTGGCTATTCTTTGATTCCCGATATGTGACCTCTTTGGGAATGTGACGAGGGACCCTCTGGCTAACGCATATCAATATGATACCACTGCAAGCTCTGGCCAATAAGGGAAAAATACATAAGCTGTCTTGATCAAACTTAAATCCCATTTCTTTCATTGACTTTCTAATACTCTGACCTGTAACTGTATTCTATTGCGTATTGTCTATAGCAAATTTTGGTTTCAATTTCCCAGAAAAAAATAGAAAAACAAATCTCTCATGTTATTGTGGATATTTTCTTTCCAGTCTATTGGATTATGTCTTGATTGTGTGTGGGTTGTTTCTGTAAGGAACCTAGTTGACGTTAGAGTGATGGCGATGAACCAGTTCAGAGGCAGTGGCATAATTGGCTGAATATGTGCGACCTGATTTGGTTTCAGATTTGTACATTAAACTAGACCAATGGGCCAGAATGTGCTGAAGACATCTGCACGTTCTGAAATACTTTGCCGATAAGTATGGAGTTATAGAGCCCTTGGGGTTGTTGTAGAGAAGACTAATCCAGTTAAAGCAGCGCTGAATTGTGTGAAATATTTGATAAATACTAGTAAAAACTGGGGCCGTTGGTGATAAGTCTATTATTGACTAATTACTGTCAAGAATGTGTATTTCGTCTCTCAGGCTTGTTCTTTAAACACAAGAGGTTGCAGTTTCCATGGAAGCAAAAGAGATGACTTCCCACGACATTTCAAAGCACATGTGTGAAACACAGTCCAGGAAAGACCTTTTCCACATGTCGCAGGTCATGTGATATCTGCCACAGATGTAGGCTTATTTTACCTCCCGTTGTATAATGCTAGTTGTTGCTGTCTAAGTCACAGTTGCGGTTCAGAGATGAGGCTCCAAATTGTCTGCAGAGGAAGGAAAAGTATGTGAGAGAAAAGAAAAAACCTTGTGACAATCTTAGATAACACTTGAAGGCCATTGGTACACTCTTGATGTAGCCACAGGAAATCAGTATTAGCTGCCACCCCCCTAGTTTACAGTTGTGGCATCCTATAACAACATGAAAAGTCACCTGATTGGTCAAAAATCATTTACCACAGCAGAACCAGAGTCACAATTAATAGAATAATGTAACAAGCCATGAGGGCCAAAGCAACCGTAGACTAAAAGCAGTGATCTGCCTACAGTAGCAGTGTGGTGTGACGATGATGCTCACTGCAAACACAGCCACAGTAAAACAGCAGCAGCAGGTGAAAAGAAATTGTGATCAAAGATTGCTTCAGTGATGGCACAAAGGAACCATCATGCAGAACACTTTTAATTTAATGAACCACATGTAAACTCGGTGCTAAGAAAGAAGAACTGCTGTGTCTGATAGTTTAAACCCCAACTGAGTTCAAAGCTCTTCTGTACTTGCTCTTGTTACCATTCAGGCTGGCTAGTATAGAAGAAGAAAAAGGAACTGCAATGATTGGTGCCTTATGTGACAGCTACATTCAGCCAGCAACATTACCATAGCGACAAAACATGGGTCACACACACACACACACACACAAACACACACACATACTGTATACTGAATATATATCCCTACCTACCTACCTGGATCAGGGCTCTTTGAAAGGACTCCTTTTGCTGTATATTTGTATTTCCTGCCTGCGGGTCCTTATTGCACACCTGCCTTTTGAGGAGAGGAAATCACTCTTTGAATTTCCTCTCTGTTTCCTCATACATTAAGTTTTTTGGGAGTTTTTCCTTGTCTTCATAGAGAGCTCTGGTTTAACTCAAGAACCATGTGCTGTTGTGCGCCTGTAAATCCGTATGAATGTGACAATGGGCTGTGCATTTTGTTTGATTGCTAACGTTGCATTATGGTTATTTACAACTGTGTATAATTAGTGATGTTACTAGAAAAGTACTCGGCAGACAGCGCATAACTTCATAGCAGGGGTCTATTGCATAACAAAACAGCACTTGGAGCCAACAAACCCACTCCAGTAGAGTGACATTCTGTTCTTTGCTGATTGTACGCTAGATAATTTTGCCACCAACAATGGCCCGCTTCAGATGGAACAATCTCACTGTGAATCTCAGAAGTTGGGTTTTGTGGTTTTCACACTCTTCCAACTTATTTTCTTTTCAAACAGGTTGTTGAAGTAGACGTTCAGTGAAATTTTATTATCTTTCATTATCTTTTAGTTTTTATGTGCAATGTAGTTGGGTGTAGGTTCATATTGCTGAGTCTTCACTTTCAGTACATGCATGTGGAAGCCCTATATTGTAATCTATAGTAAGAGACGTCAAGCTACACTTTCCATCCAAACAGGTTCTCACCCACTCGCAATTAAATTCAATAGAACTTTATTTACATAGCGCCAAATCACAACAAACATCTCACTTTTTAAAATTTATATTCAGGCCATTCAGTCCATCACTCAATTAATCCCATTTTCGATCCAGAAGGGTTCTCACTCATGCTTGTTCAATTCTTTTGTTTACACATTTTCCATTTTCCTTTCACTGGAAATGTGGTCATTTGCATAGAACACACACTGAGCCAAGATCCCTGAACTCTGTGAACAGTGTCAATGACGACGTGTCCTTGTTCAAAATATCTTCAATGTTTATTGCCTGGGTTTGATACCACTGTAATAATAGCACATTGTACATACTGGACCATCCTTGATATCTTCAGAGACGGCATGCAATTTTATCAGTGCGGTTTTCTGTAATTGTAGTGTGCTTCATTCTCTCTCTATTTGTGTGTGTGTGTGTGTGTGCGTATTTGTAGCGGTGCCGTATCCTCCTGGTACACGCTTGTCGGTCAAAGACCTGTACGTGGACGGGAGGCCCAGTGTGGAGGTGTTGAAGGCCCATCTGGTGAAGGAGGGCCGTCTGGAGGAGGAGACCGCTTTGCGAATCATCAATGACGGTGCTGGTATTCTCCGCCAAGAGAAATGCATGCTGGAAGTGGAAGCCCCCATCACAGGTAAGTCTAAAGTCTGACATTTCAGTCTTACAGCTCTTTTCAGGAAGCTGTCACAATTCCACACTGGGTGGAGATTTGATCTTTAGTACAACAGAGACCGTCTGTGTGTGGCTGGGCTTTCTGGAAACAGTTTCATAGATCCACCCAGTCTCAGCAGAAATCTATTTCTACAGCTGCCCTCCCTGACATGCGGCTTAGCTTGGGTATCTAACCCTCCACCCTCACCCCTATTGCCTATTTTTATCTCTTAATACACTATCCTTTCTCATGTATTGTTTTGTTTTATGTATTTTTTTTCTGTGTCTCTTTGTAATCCTTGAAACTTTTATACATTTTATGCACTCAAATAGTTTACAAATATAACCCCACTTATGCATGTGTTTTGTGGTCATGTCTGTCCAGTGTGTGGAGATGTTCATGGCCAATTCTTTGACCTTATGAAGCTGTTTGAGGTAGGCGGATCCCCTAGCACCACCCGCTACTTGTTCCTTGGAGACTACGTGGATCGAGGTTACTTCAGCATTGAGGTAGACACACACAGTGTGCATGTATGTGTTTACATTTCTGCGTCTGACATTTGGAGCGGCAGCCTGTTGCTCAGCCTTGACTCTCTCGGCTTAGGAGAACATCTTTAAATAGTAGTAGGAAATGAAAGGCACACTGTCTATTGCCCTCCTGACTGCTATACTTGGTACACCACCCACACAAACGCACACACACACACACGCACACGGTCATGTACGTGCACATAAATGTCTTGGATGTTGCCTCCAGGCTCAGTCTGTGTCCCATTTCCAAAAAAGCCTCAAAGGAGGACTCTGAATGTGCCAGTGTGTTTTCTGGAAGTGAATCTCAGGGCCAGAATTATTAAGCATGACACAAATTTCCGGCCAGGACGCACATTTCTGCGGCACCACATGTTTTCAATTTAGCAGGGTATTTACTAAGACTGATTGTGTAAATGAGTACAGACGCAAAAAAGAATTTGAATGCACTGTCAAGACAGGTTACTTCCACAGCAACCTGTGAGACGAGAGAACACAAAGGGGAGGAGAAGTAGAGTTAGTGGAATGCAGTTGTAATGCAAAGACATGGATATGCACAGCTAGAGAGGGGAGGAAGAGAAAGGAGCTCAGTGCATCATGGGAAGTCCCGCAGCAGTCTAGGCCTATAGCAGCATAACTAGGGGCTGGTCCAAGGTGAGCCTGGCTGGCCCTAACTATAAGCTTTATTAAAAAGGAAAGTTTTAAGCCTACTCTTAAACGTAGAGAGGGTGTCTGCCCCCCGGACTGAATCTGGTAGATGGTTCCACAGGAGACGAGCCTGATAACTCAAGGCTTTTCCTTCTCTTCTACTTTTGGAGACACTACCGCAAGTACTGTAAGCCTGCATTCTGGGAGCAAAGTGTTCTAAGGGGGTAATATTGTACTATGAGCTCTTTAAGGGCTTATTTCAAATCATTCCTCAAAGTCTCACTCCTTGGAAGTTGCCTGCATCATATTTGGCCAATGAGACTGAAGAAGATCACTGTCAAGTACCTATTTTTGTCAGCACATCCCAACAAACATGTCTGAACAGTGTTCCTATGAGGGTATATATGTATAAATCCATGCTTGCGTGTATCTCCCTCTAGTGTGTACTGTACCTGTGGGCCCTGAAGATCAATCACCCCAACACTCTGTTCCTCCTCAGAGGCAACCATGAGTGCCGGCATCTCACAGAGTACTTCACCTTCAAGCAGGAGTGTAAGTTATGAGACCTCACTATTTGGTTGTTAGGATTTGTCCCTGCAAATGGCAACCCTCTTATCTTGTTCTATTATTAGACAGTCTCAAAAGGAATTTGTAACCACAATAATGAACTCGTATTCAACCAGTTATCACATTATTTACAGGAGTTTTCTCTTTAATCAAAGAGAGGGGGTGGGGGGGTATCATGTATGACAACTAGAGCCATTTCTGTCTGAATCCAATTGGATTTGCAGTGAGATCTGGACATCATTTCAGCGAGATCCAGACATTGTTGTGATACACGTCGGGCGTGGGCATGCTCACAGTTTCTTGTAGAGCTCAGCTCAGCTGGTCAGATCGCAGCTCTGACTGTCTCCAGCTGCCAGCAGCAGTGTGAATTCAGTAAGCCTCAAACAAAAGAAGAAATTTCCCTCTGTAAGAGTTTGTTTGGGTTCCAACCCATATTCTGTACCTACACTGAGTGAGTTCTTGTTGTTGTCATTTTAATCTGTCTTCAACCATGTAAGTAAAAAGTCGTAACGGAGGGGATTTTAATCTTTGGAGAAGGATGTCACTGAAGCCTGCATTCGAAACTCAATTTTTTTCATGAATAATCAAGACTTAAAAGTGGATCTTGACGGTAGATAAAGATGAAGTTATTTTGTGGAATTTATTTAAAACCTTAGTTGTGTTCCTAGGCTTGCCTTACACCAGTGGTTCCCAAACCTTTTCTTTCACGCCCCCCTTACATAGATGTGAAGTTTTTCGCGCCCCCCCCCATACGTATCTAACATACTCTAGCTTTCAAATCCAGAAACAGGACCATTTTGAATAATTGCAATTACCTCCCTCCGCATCCCAATTTGTTTGTGTGTACTGCAGGTAAAATCAAGTACTCAGAACGTGTATACGACGCTTGTATGGACGCATTTGACTGCTTGCCCCTGGCTGCACTTCTCAACCAGCAGTTCCTCTGTGTGCACGGTGGTCTAAGTCCTGAGATCACCTGCCTGGATGACATCAGAAAGGTAACAAGCCCGTTTTATTTTAGCTTTAAAAGAGCCCCGATTTAAGTGAAGGCTGATTGTGGTTTCTGCCCCTGTGTAGCTGGACCGTTTTAAAGAACCGCCAGCATTTGGGCCAATGTGTGACCTGCTGTGGTCAGACCCAGGAGAGGATTACGGCTCAGAAAAGACCCAAGAACACTTCTGCCACAACAGTGTCAGAGGCTGCTCCTATTTCTATAGGTAAGACACTCTCCCTTTGAATTCATTGGCCTTGGTTAAACAATCCATACTGATCAAAGCTAAATCTACTGCAGCGTTCCCCTCGCTTTGTTTTAATATTTGCACTGAATTTATATTGTTGACACCATGTGAAAGTCATGGACAGGCAAAGATTGCTGCTGTTTGAATGCACATCACTGAAGCCAGCATCCTCCCAGTTTGTTTTAGTCGCAGGACTTAAATTATTCATGTAGGAAATCACACCAAATTCCCGTTAATGGTTCTGATAGATCTGTAATTGATGCCTGGCCTGAGGTTTTGGAAGAATTTCACAATATTGATTCTAGAAATGCATCCCAATCCCATTGTTTTATGCAAACACAATGTGAAAGTTAAGAGCTCCTGAACTGAATTTGCAGTTTTTTAATGATCAATTATAAACTCCTCCTGTGTAAAAGCCTTGACCTTAATTGATCTCTAATTTTAGCACTTTTTATGTCTCTTCATATACCCGGGGCTTATGCACCCTTCTTAATTGTCATGGCAACCAAGGTGACTGGAAGGATCTGTGCTTGGATGAAACATAAGGCTGACCGGTTCTAGAGGCCTGTGTAACATTTTTGGAAAAATGCTTAAGAATCATTACAATAATTTAATTTGCTTTGTTTACATCGTCATCTTATACAAATATAATTGAGGTTGTTTGTTTGTATGTATGTGGGATTATTTAAAAAAAGAAAGAAATTATAACCAGGATAAGATATAGTTTATATCCGTTTATATTCTTCTTTTTAAATTAATTATATTAAATCTATTAGCTCTTTTCTAAATGTCAGTCACATCCAAGTGCTTTCAAACATAAAGAGCTGAGTGGGTTGTCGATGCATGAATCATAAGTGAACCAGCATGAGACCCGACAGCTGTGGTAAATTGCCCATGCTCATATTCTGCCCACCTCACTTGAATAAAATAAATATATGGTAAACCATCCATACTCTGTCTATACCTGCCTGTCCTGTGCAACATCTGCTGTGAGGAGAAGTTAGTAGTTCATTTTACATGTAGCAGTGATGCTGAAGGATTAGGAGAATGATGCAATACTTAAGGGTGTCCAAACCTTGGCTGAGGTCCCACCGAAGATCAGAGTGACAGCTGAAGGGGGAGTTTAAGGTTTCAGTAATGGGTGGGCAGATAGTGAGAAGAGAGGAGTCATAAGCAGCGGAATTGTAAAATCCCTTAAGTCCCGGAGCCTCATTTATAAATCATTGTGTAGAATCCCAACTAAATGATTGCGTGCGCTGAAAACAGAGAAATGGCACATTTGTATGCACTTCTAATATATGAGCTAGTCTTGCAATGCAATTCAGAATGGCAATGTTGAACCCTAAGAAACACATTCTAATAAATAAACACATCTACACTGTGGATGTTTGTTTTGTCTTCTCAGTCAGTCCACAGCATCAACATTTCTGTGTACTCTGGCTTTATTCACTGCCTGTCGGTTTCACCAGATCCCCTTTGTCTTCAAGATGTGCTTACGCAATGAAACGTACATACTGAACAGTTTTAAATGAGCCAACTTCTGCTGATTCTAACTCACATCTGTTCTGTCCCTTAGTTACCCAGCAGTATGTGACTTCCTGATGAACAATAACCTGTTGTCTGTAATACGAGCACATGAAGCCCAAGATGCAGGGTAAGTGGGAGTGATGTGCTCCTGATAAACTGCATGTTTTTGCTTAAAAATGAATCTGTTTAAGGGTGGCAAGTTTGATTTGCTTCAGAATGCGGTGCGTCTGTCTCTGTCAGGTATCGAATGTACAGGAAAAGTCAAACCACCGGCTTCCCCTCTTTAATTACAATCTTCTCCGCTCCGAACTACCTGGATGTATACAATAACAAAGGTAAGAGAAATGAAAGGAAGTAACCATGGCAACGTGTTGGAAACCTTGGCAACAGGAGATAGAAACGATATCTACATATGGTTTTGTGAATTTGAAAGGTTAATGTGTGCGTGTGGTGGTTTTGTCTTTAGCGGCGGTGCTGAAATACGAGAATAATGTGATGAACATCCGGCAGTTTAACTGTTCCCCTCACCCCTACTGGCTGCCCAACTTCATGGATGTCTTCACTTGGTCTCTGCCCTTCGTTGGAGAAAAAGGTTAGAAACTTCAAGTTTGTATTGATAGCATATATTATGATAATATCATGAAATCAAACAAGACCGAATATTACACGTGCAGCTCAATGAATTAGAATAATGTGGAATAGTTAATTTATTTCAGTAATTCAAAAAGTGAAACTCATATATTCATTACACACAAAGTGAAATATTTCAAGCCTTTATTTGTTTTAATTTTGATTATTATGGCTTAGAGCAAGGGTGCCCAATACGTCGATCGCATGGCATTCTAAAAAAAAAAATTGTGGGCACCCCTGGCTTAGAGCTCATGAAAACCCAAAGTTCAGTATCTCAGAAACTTTGAATATTGTGAAAAAGTTCAATATTGTAGCCTCACAGTGTCTCACTCTAATCAGCTCATTAACTCAAATCACCTGCTGAGGTTTCCTGAGCCTTTAATTGTCTCTCAGTCTGGTTCAGTAGGCGACACAATCATGAGGAAGACGAGCAGATTCTAATTTTTTGAGATGCACCTTTACAATAATAAGTGAATAAAAATTTTGAATTTTCGAAAACAGTGTAGGAACGGATAAGCCAGCCAGTTTGATGTCTTGTGGGAGAGAATTCCGAAGGTGGGGGCCAAAATGGCTGAAAACTCTAGACCCCATAGTGGTCAAATGCACCAGATGGTGTACAGAGTTGGATAGCAGAAGGGGATCTGAGAGTACAGGAGGCTGTGTGGATACAGCTCTGGTAATGATACTGGTACTAATATGGGTAGCTGAAGTTAGGATTACTTGTGAAGATACTTGAGGGGAAGACCAAAGAGGATAGCATCACAGTAAATATCACCTACACCTTGAGCTAACTTGGTCATTGTACCAATCAACATCTGAAAATTGAATGTGTTCTTTGTGCAGTACTTTTTTTTTTTTTTTTTTTTGCTATCTGCGATTGTTTGACATAAAGCCTCTGTGTGTTTGTGTAGTGACCGAGATGCTGGTTAATGTATTGAACATCTGCTCTGACGATGAGCTCATGTCAGAAGGGGACGACACCTGTGAGGGTAAGAGGAACACTTTGTCTATTCTAAATGAGACTAATGTGTGTCATTGATGCCTCTATTTAAGTTTGTTTATACGGGGGTTTGTAATTCACATGTGAATGAGGTGACAAAGCACTGTCAGTTATGATGACATGATAATATAACCCTGGAGTTTCTGAGCTCATGTGTTGCCTCTGCAAGGGCCTCACCACTGAAAAGCCTACAGTATGGACCATATACAGGTTTACAAAAAATGAAAAGAAAGATTTACATGGTGCTTTGGAGACAGTGACAAACAACACCTTAACAGATTATATAATTAAACCTACTCAAACACAGTGCAGATAGAGAAGAGGAACTGAAACCATTGAGGAAGTCGAGTGAATTTTGCATTCATGTTGACAGACAGTGTAGGTTAAGCTTTTGATTGCTGTTACCCAACCCCTGTTGATACTGTGTATTCTCACCAGAGCATACGCTACATAGTGATTGTAGACATTTGAAGATTCAAACTTCCTGGAGGAGCCAAAGATTAAAGAGATAATTAGTAATAATTTAGTTGGAAACAATCTTTCAGTATGATTTAATTAGAGTTCATGGGATTCATATTGGTCTAGAATGTATCATTTAGCAATCTATCAATGGGATGTCAACGTTGTAAATGTGTTCATTCTGGTGACACCACTATCGCTTAGCAACAGTTTTTTGAAGGTTTTCTATTACATTTAAAGGAGAGTTACCTAGTCTGGTGAAGTTTGGGAGGCTTGGCCCTAGAAGTGGTACATTTATGATGAAGAGGAAACAATACAGTGGGCCTCTACCCTCTATTTCCATTTGTACTGTAGATAAAGTATTTTTTGCCACCACATTCAATACATCGATATGAGCCAATAGCATCCACAAACCATGTTCGTTCGTTCATAAAAGTGTGTTTACTGCCCTCTTGAAAGTGTTGAAAGAAGAGTAACTATGGTAGTTCCTGATTTGCATGTTAGGGCAGCTTCATAGTACGCACCACTACACAAATAGGAACCTGTCTCAGTGGAGCTCTAATGCAGTCAGTCAGTTTGCTTTTCTGATTTGACAAACCCATTTTGCTTTCACACCAGTGATATGCAACAACGTGTCAACCAGTGCACAAATGAACCCAAGAGTAGCTCCATGAATGAGCTTCATTAACCACAGCACCTCAATAGCTGTGTAGTTAGTCTGATTTTCAGTTGAAGTCTGAAGTATGTTACTCGAGTCGTTTCCCCTCCCGAAGGCTTTGGCTTCTGTGTCCTTTACTCTGTTGTATCTTGCGTTTTCTTTCACAACACTGAGTCGTGGCTTTTTACTTTTCAGGTGGCACTCCAGCTGTCAGAAAGGAAGTGATCAGAAATAAGATTCGTGCGATTGGAAAGATGGCCCGTGTCTTCTCTGTGCTCAGGTGTGTGTGTGTGTGTGTGTGTGTGGTGCCCTTTCACTTAATGGCTTAATTGTAATAAGTAAAGAACCTATAGTATCCACATTAGCAAGTATTGGTATTGTTCCCCTTTGTCTACATTTGCTCCAGTCTTAAGATTTCAAGGCTAATGTTCCCTCCTTTAGTCAGATGGAAGTGTGTCACACCTTTTTGCCTTTAAATGATGAACACACTGTTGAAACATGTCTTGGAATACCACTGTTGCCTGTTGTTTCAAACTGTGTGTGTGTGTGTGTGTGTGTGTGTGTGTGTGTGTGTGTGTGTGTGTGTGTGTGTGTGTGTGTGTGTGTGTGTGTGTGTGTGTGTGTGTGTGTGTGTGTGTGTGTGTGTGTGTGTGTGTGTGTGTGTGTGTGTGTGTGTGTGTGTGTGTGTGTGTGTGTGTGTGTGTCTCCCATGATAGAGAGGAGAATGAAAGTGTATTAACGCTGAAGGGGCTCACACCCACCGGAACACTGCCCTTAGGGGTTTTGTCCGGAGGCCAGCAGGCTCTGCAAAACGGTAAGTGAACCACAGCCAAACCATCCCCAGCACACACTTACCCAGTCCAATCAACACTAACTCCTGTGCCTGCACTCACACTCAAACTAACCTCCTCTTAAACCAGCCCACAGCCCCCCAAACCCTGCTTATAAACACACTCTAATCAGAGTTTTGTTTTGTTAAAGAGTAATTGTGTGTGTTCTGTTACTTTGTAAGAAATTTGGAAATGAATCAATATATTTTGTCAAAAAAAAGGAAGAGAGTAGCAAGAACAGGAAGAAGAATGCAAAGAAATGAGAAAGAAAACAGGAAGAAAATAGAAAAAGGAAAGCAGTCAAATTGAAGTTAGGGTTAAAACAAATGTGGACTAATATCCTCCTTTACAATTGTATTTATTATTTAGTTTTATGACTATACTATTGAAATGTCAAATCAACTAAAAGTTAGTCCCTATCAAACCTTATCAAGTTCTCTAATTGGCTTATAAGGCAGTTTAAGTTGATATCATGGTAAATGTTAAATGTGAAGCAGGCATTAAGTGAAGGAAAAGGAGAAGTATGCAGAGAAGGAATTCTGAGGACTTCAAACAGTGAAAGGAAACGAGCCCAGTCGAGTCTTAAGATTGTGCTGTTAAGATAAGATTGAGTCGTCCCCTGCTCAGAGAAGATCAACCAGTGTGGAGTAAGGTGTAGGCCAAAGGGGGACGTCTTTCCCTGTTTACCTTGTGAACCTTGGAATGATGTGGAATCTTCTTCTCCCTCTGCTGACTCCCATGTAATGTAGACTCCCTGATATGACATAAACAAACCCATAATGACTCACCAAGTATTTGACCCTCTTTGATTCATCTTGTTCCCTCTAGTTTGCACCTCTGCTCTAACCTCTGACTCCTTCGTCACTACCATACTGGAATGGGGTGGGGTGGGGTGGGGTGGGGGGAAGGGGGGGAGGGGTTGTCTAGTCATTGACTGAATGTTAACAGGACTGACTGATTGATAACTTTGACTGCATTGATATAATGTTCCCACTCTCTCTCCATTGGTTTTGGGCATGGCACTTCCACTCACGCTTACACAGCCACCGTAGAGGCAGAAGAGGCACGAGGTATGCAAGTCATCTATGATCTCTCTCTCTCTCTCTGCCCCCCTTCCCTATATGTTGTGTAGTTGGACTGTCAGAATGATTTGTGGATGCTTGTGCTGTTGCTGTTTTTTTCCTGTTCATAAATGCATTGTGTTCTTTAAGTGTTTTTCATCGAAAGACTATCACTGTTAAAGGGCCACTTCTCCTCTTTTCCAAACTGGAATGTTAAGATGGAACACAGTGGAGCGCAGGACAGATCTAACATTAAGATCCCTGCTCCATTGTTAGTTGTCTTAACTAATTGACAAAATGTTATTTTAGAATGACACCAGTTCACTTAGCAGCTTGCATGTGTCCTTAAGGGCACACCGCACCTCACAAAGGTGCTTGTGTCTAACCACTCCAGTGTCAATCTTTGTTCAACACATGTGTTATCATGTCGTTAAGTCTTAATGTCAACAGATGCAGGCATTTTAAGATCGCTGACTGTTTTGTGGCGCTTGTTGTGGGACCTAGAGTGGAGTAGTAGTATAAATATGAATTAGTTCTACTTACTTCCAGGTCCACTGTATGTCACATTACTTCGTCCACAAATAAAGAATTTAAGAAGTATTTGAATACTCGGTCGGAGCCAGTAACTGACTGAGGTAGTTTGACTTGATTTTAAACAAACACTGACACACCTTCTTAACAGGAATCCTTCTAGATCCTTTTCACAATCTGACTGATGATGAAACAGAATAACAACCAGATACAGTGTACATGTAAATCATAGACAGTGCAGTGGGACTTGTAAGCCTTAAAGTCAAACATGACCCAACTCAGCCACCAACACCTTTACTAAACTCCCAGCTCCACGAGGTCTAAAGATTGGGCCAGCCGTGAAGTCACAGCCAAACTTCCACTGACACTACACCCGGGTTCTTTTACTGTCTTAAGTACAAAGCGAGCACAGTTTGTATTGTAAAGTCACTGAGTGAATGTCACATGGAATGACATTTACTCAGATGTCAGCGGCTCTTTTAGTGCTGTCATTCATCTCCGATCTCAGCCGATAGGGCCAGCTTACCTGTGAGACCTGCCTTGAGAAAACAACCATAACTCTTAAGCGCTATAATTTGCAGGGCACACGTGGACAATAGGAATACCCTCATGATGTGTCAACGTAAAATTGCACTTACTTTTAAGCACAAACACATTTATTTGGCCAGTATTTGTCATAATGGCTCTTTAATAATGATAGTCTTTGTCTTTGTCTCACTCTGTCTTGTTCTACTTGTGAAGTAGCTTCTCTGTCCTGTGCTCCAACCAACCATGTCATTGATATTGCAAAAAGGACGTTAAATCAAATGACTAAAGATACTGATCAGCCAGCTGTGCAGCTCTACTGAGCTCATGGTCTCTTCAGTTCCTTGCTCTGGTTACAGTAGACAACTTTACTAAGTTGCTCTCTGAAACCTGTTTGCAGCAATAGATGGCAGATGATTCTTTTGACAGTTCTTGAAGTGATTTGTGGCCACCAAAGCGTAGGTAACAAGAGTGATATCAGACACCTGGTTGTGTGTTATCACTTGTAAAGTGTTACAAAATTGAGTGACAATGCGTACTTCAAATGTAGAGCTTGAAAATATCCCTTCAAAAGAGTAACTGCCCTTAAACATTGGATCAACGTGCCAAACAATGCTGTGACAAAGGTTTGCCTGCTTGTGTTGTAGATGTAGAGAAATCCCGCAATGACTTTGCTCTGACGGACATGTTGTGTTTACAGCTATCCAGGGTTTCAACCCGCAGCACAAGATCCAGAGTTTTGAGGAGGCCAGGGGTCTGGATCGGATTAACGAGAGGATGCCTCCTCGTCGGGATAACAAGCAGCCAGAGGCTACTGCCTCCCTTAACAACCTGCCAGCTAGCACTGGACCACCCGACAAGAATGGCACCAATGCTCAGGCCTAGAAGCCTCTCTCTTCGTCCTTCCATCCCTCCATCTCTCCTCTTCCCTCTCTCCCTTATCCCTTTAACCCCCACCCCCCACATGTGCACCTCCATTTCCTTCCTTCCTACTTCCCTTCTCCTTGCCCTCTTCTTTCCCATTCTCTTCCCTCCTTTCTTCCCTCCAGCAGGAGCAAGAGGTGGTTCAGTGCAGCCCACAGTCCCAATGACAACATGCTTAATTTATTTTATCATCTATAAAGATTTAAGATCATAATTTAAGACTGAGCCTGATAGCCAGGATAAAACTCTCAGTTGTACATTTTCCATGGACTTGCTAAAGGCAATCAAGGCAAATCCATTTTATAATTAATGATTTGGTAGTTGGGACAATGTTAAGAGAAGCTTTTTATTAACTCTTATCTGAGTCTTTGTGTGTTAAACAGGAAAAAGTCACTCATCTACTGTAAATGTACCTGCATGCATGCCCACACAAAAGATCAAGAGAAGGCACTTCATTAGGAATGAGAGAATTAATTGGAACATCCATTACATACAATCCATCCTTTCTTATGCCAATAATAGTGTGACTGGGCTCTAATGAGCAAGTATTGACATTTATATTATATATGTATATTTTAATTGTTCCCTCTTTTCAATGTGATACTTTTTTTTTTACAAATGCATAGATTTAGGAATAATTATCCAGAGTGGGAAAGGGAATGACGGAGAGAGGAATGCGGAGCCAGGATGGAGAGGGTGGAAATGTGCAGAAGAGTGAGGAAGGGATGATGATAAGGGAGATAAAGGGAGCAGGTGGATTAGCAGAGAAGCTTTATGTGAAGTATACGGTGACTTAAGGTGTGTATGGGACCTTGGTGGGTTTGGTTTTTTTGTTTGTTTTCTCGTGGGGGTGGCAAGGCCTTATTTCTGGCTTCTGTTTTGGTCTCAAACATATCGCAGAATGTACAAAAACAATCTAGATTTTTGTTTGTTTTACAGCTACATTTGAAGAACATTTTTGTCAAGTACATGTATTGAGAGGCCTCATTTATGTAGATGTTTCACTCCATTCAAATAAAAAAGAGAAAAGTAACTGTGTCTGTCTCTGTTGAATGCAGCTTTCAGAGTTGAAGGATAGCAGAGCGTCTCTCATCAGGCGCATCTGCCATTCAGCAGCAGGTGTGGGAGGTGTTGCTTTGTGCTCTTGAATAAGTGCCAGCCTTCCTTTTCTCTGTAGTTTCATAGCAACACGGACTCTCCACATTATTAAAATGTACCTAAAGAAGGTAGGTGGGTTATAGGAAAGTCAAATCCGTCAGTGAATGCACCATAGGCTCTTTTGGTGTTGTCATGGTAGATCGTTTTTTCAGATTCCCCAGTATCTATGTTTTGCTGGTGTGAGTGTCGATAGTGGAGCAAACAAGGACACATCATATGGGATTTTAGTTCAGGTTATTGGAATTACATTCTCTGATACCTCCAAACAACTCCCCAAAAGATGAAGTGGGTCACCAACAGGCGTACCGCGGTCCGAGTCCGGACCCAGAAGCCGTCCCATACGGACCCGGATGGCTCCAGCAAAAACAAAAGGTTATGATTTAGAACCTGAAGGGGGCGCTTCTATTTTGACCGGCGCCGCTTTTGTAGTCTTTACGGTAGTGGTTTAGCGGATGAGGAAACGCACAGGCCAATTGCGTGCGCGTTAAACCCACGTGATTACTACTCAGCCAATCAAGTCTGTGTGTGCGTTCCAGGCCGTATACATTGCGACTCTCCAGTGCAGACAGATGAGAGAGTTAGAGGCAGGTTACACATAAAAAGAACGTAGAAAGGAAAAGCAAGAGAGCAATACAGGTAGAGAAAACCAAGGGAGAGAAATAGGCTACTGAGCAAATACTGCGGCCGCCAATCGTAGTGTGGCACATGGATCTCCATGGATGTTAAGCCCCTTCTGGCCCCTCCCCCTTGACTGGGTTTAGGGGCACAGGGCTTATCTTGATTGCCTTATCTCTGAAGACTGAGAGGGGTTACTTACATACAGGGCACAGAAAGGCCTTTTACATGCTTTCAGACAAATTGATTCTGGCACTTAGACCCAGAATGTCACCAGAAACAATTTTCTAGCTTTCTAAAAATGTTCAACAAGCAGCTAAGCTGAGGATAGTTGCTCCTTACAGCTTCAGTTCAGCAATTTATATGGGCCCAGTGGCCGTGGCCTCAGCACAAAGCTTTCAGGAATTCTCTGCTCCTTTCTTTTCAACAGATGTGCTGCGTTTTTAACTTAAGTTTGTTGCCATAGTAACCCACCCACTACGCAGAGAAAACCCTCTTTCACTGTCCAACACAACTCTCTTGCTTCAGGTCGCTTATCTGAGCACAAAAGCAAGAGTTCCAAGTTCATCCACTCTTTCTTTTACTGGATTTATCTGGATTTATCTTTTTCTTGATTTATTTACAAGATTAACTGCAAATTTTCAATAAAATAAGCTGCTATTCCTAATGTGTCCACTGGGGTCGCACTGTTTTAGTAAGAGTAGTGGACACAGCACAATACTGCCACCCAGAACTGAACAGCAGATTACCCTTAAAATTAAGATAACACAGTATATAACATTTTATATATAGTTATACTATTTATAATATAACTATCATTATTAGCATTTATGAAATGATAGATTAATCATCACTGCTCATCATTCCGAAATTGTAGTTTATTGGAAATGTTGACAGTGAAGAATCCTTTTGTGACAAATCAATTTACATTTAAGAGGAACAGTTATTTATGCCAGTAAAACTATGGTCTATTTAATTGTAGTTACCAGTTATTCTTGTTTGTTAAGGATCATCAACCAGCTCTGTAGTTTCGATTTGTCTGTGTGTTGATGCGATCATTGAATATTATTGTCATCATCATCATTATTATTCTATGTTGCAGAAGAGTGAGGAAGGGATGATGATAAGGGAGATAAAGGGAGCAGATGGATTAGCAGAGAAGCTTTATGTGAAGTATATGGTGACTTAAGGTGTGTATGGGACCTTGGTGGGTTTGTTTTTTTTGTTTGTTTTCTCGTGGGTGTGGCAAGGCCTTTTTTCTGGCTTCTGTTTTGGTCTCAAACATATCGCAGAATGTACAATTTTTGTTTGTTTTACAGCTACATTTGAAGAACATTTTTGTCAAGTACATGTATTGAGAGGCCTCATTTATATAGTTGCTCCTTACAGCTTCAGTTCAGCAATTTATATGGGCCCAGTGGCCGTGGCCGCAGCACAAAGCTTTCAGGAATTCTCTGCTCCTTTCTTTTCAACAGATGTGCTGCGTTTTTAACTTAAGTTTGTTGCCATAGTAACCAACCCACTACGCAGAGAAAACCCTCTTTAACTGTCCAACACAACTCTCTTGCTTCAGGTCGCTTATCTGAGCTTATCTGAGCATCTGAGCACTTTGTTCATCTAAGTGTAAAATCTGAATTTGAACTGCGTGGCACTGAAATGTATGCATGTCTTGTACATTGTGAGTGGGGTGGAGAGGAGACTGTCCTCTCTTTAGAAATGATTTGAGTTTCATCTGTATAGGTTAAATGTGAAACTGCATTTTGGAGGGAATGCAAATGTATTTGTGTCTGTCTGAGTTGTGAATGGATACAAACACTGACAGCTCTTCAATGTCCAAGACAGTTAGTTTTTGCATATTAACAAATTGAATTTTATCAACAATCATCGTCACCAAAAGTTTGCTTTATTGACATTACACAGAATTTAGGACCTCTATAGATAGATAGATAGATAGATAGATAGATAGATTCTCATCACCACCTCTCTCTCTCTCCACTGAGTATTAAGCCGGTCCACCTTAAATATTTAGAGCAAACATGGCGTTTTTCTGTGCACAGCCCCGCCCTGAGTCCTCCCTGCTCAGCTTGTGTTCCACGCATAGGGAACTTCAGTGTGTGTACGGAAAGTACACATTATCATCAGCAGACCAGTGCCAAAGTCCAATGGTCACGGCCGCTGCATGGTGGGGTTGCATGTGATCACTTGATTCCTGCACAGACCTTTAGGCTGCACGAAGCATTAAAGCTGATTTGGTTCTGCCGTAACAAACACGACCGTACTGACCAAAGTTTGTTAGGCTAGGTGGTCGCAGTCATGTCCGGGCATCCTAGATTTGTGAGTCCCTTCCAGAGACCCCGGTGTTTGGCTGCTGCAGCTCCGGCTGGAAAAGCCAAACTTACGCACCCCGGCAAAGCTATTCTGGCAGGTAAGAAAGTTTCCAGAGAGAGAGAACCGGTCGTGAAAAGTTGTTTACAAGTTCACTGTATGGTGGCATTAATGGTTGTGCGTGTAGATATGATCAGAAACGATGAACCAACATAGCAATAGTAATCCTTTCTAAGAAAGTGGTGTTTTGAGGATGCATGAAAAGGTTTTGTTGCGGCCTAAAGTGTGCAGGGGATTGAGGGGAGAGTTCATGTGCCTCTATATCCACCGCACCTACAACGCTGAGAAAAACAACTAAAGCAACTCCCTAAAAAGGGGGATCCAAGTTAATGTGTCATAGTCTAGCACAGGAGATACACTTATTTGATGAGGACTTTCAGTACAAATACCTGTTAAGTTGCCAACATTATTAGTATAATTTTTGAAAATCAATTAATCCACCCTCACCCAATGACTGCTTGGGTCCGCTCTATCATTCCCGAACCCTGACAGGATAAGGCGTTATTGGTAATGGATGGATTCATGTACTGATTAACTAACTGCAGATTAATCGAACAATTTTAATTTGGTTTGACAAACTCAGATTGACTACCTGCCTCATAGACTAGTAGTAAATGGTGCTGCTGAATACTTCTATGCAAACAAGCATGTAGTACAATCCAATCATTACCAACACTGCAACATCAGTAGGATGTAAGACAATTAGTTACAACAAGTTAAATGGTAATGACTGCAGTGTTTTTGAATCTACTTTTGTTTAGCCCCTGCTCATGTTTGAATATTAATGTTGTGAACAAAAGCAACTGTTTGTCGGTGTTTTTCTGGGATCTGTTCTACAACGGAAGCTCAATAGACCTCTGCCTTGTTTGCATAAACTGTCTTGAAGTTGTGATTTGGTTCACTTGCTTCACTTTCCATTACACACATTATCCCAGAAGACACTGTATTAGTTTTATGAATTACATGTATTCTCATAGTGGACAAGATGGTTATATCAAATGTAGGCATATTGCTTGTTCTTTTCTACAGCCATAGTTTACCTACCACAACTATTGTTCTAGTGGTAGTTTACCTACCACTAGTTGTGGTAGGTAAACTACCACAACTATATGGTAGTTTGCCACAACTATGGCTGCCCGTTAACATTACGATGTTTACTTCCACATTTAGATGGAAGGAGAAACCCATACCTTCATCTTATCCTATTAACAAACCTTGCCATGTCCATGGATGTCTGAAACAAGAAAGACAAGCACCAATTTTTATTAAATAGCGCTAAATCAAATCAAATGTTATCTCATGGTACTTAACATACAGAGCATTTAAAGAAACCCGAATTCCCCCAGGGGTACTTGGCAACAGTGGCAAGGAAACACTCCCTTTTAACAGTAAGAAACCTCAGGTTGAACAGGGCGCTAGTTGGGCGACCATCTGCCATGACTGGTTGGGTTTAGAAAGAGAGCGCACAAAGAGCCACCGCAACAGCGATAGCTATTTGGTAGATATGGGCTATGACACTATGACAATCAACTCTGTTACATGCAAGCTACATACCACAAAATCTCTGTTCAGGTCTCTGTTCATGTTGGTCCGGATAAACTGGTTCTTTTTCTTCCTTTCAGCTTGAATACTGGGCCATAAGTGTAGGTACCTTATGGAGGCTTGACTGTGAAAATGATGATGTGAATAGTGTTTGATTTGTGTTGCGCTAGTGTCAAACCAGTCTCTAACCAATGGAATGTTGGTGTTATCAGCATGCTTTCAAAAACAGTCTCATAGTGAATGAACAATGAAGGAATGCTAAACCGTTTTTACGCTGCACATGCACAACCAACCTGACCTGCATATTTGAGTATAGACTAGACAAGCTTGTGCATGACAGAGTGGTAGAAAGCATGGGTATTTCTCCCCAAAGCATCGTTAAATTACCATTTTTAATATGTTTGTGATAAGTTATCAGACAAAATATGTTTTCCCTCAGTTGGTTGATTACGTGAACCATAAATGTTCTTAAGTTTTTCACTTATTTACTTCCTTACTAACACCAATGACTGGTGAACATTATGTGCTCTGGGGTTAGCCTTCGTCCCCTCCCACCCCTGGAGGGGAGCGAGGCCAAGGGGAGGACTAAGGTACAGCCAATCAGCTGCGATGGTGCTGTTTGCTGTTAAACTGCAGATGTGTGACGACAAGGCCTTTTAAGGAGGACCTCTACTATTGTAATCAAAAAAACACAAAGGTTAATTGTCCTCCATACAACCCAACCTTTCACTTCTATTAATCATTTTATAAATCTTGCCTTTAATATTCTTAAGACGCTTTCATGGAAACACTGGAGGCTAAAGTTCATTTCACTGAGTTATACTGGCAAGACTCAAAGTAAGCTTATTTCAAGTAACAGACCTTGATAATCAATTCTTTCTTGCATATAAACATCATTGTCAAGTTAGAAACCTCCAAAAAGGATTTCCTACTCCACAACGTGTCCTATATATTGCGTGAAATGTGGAATTGATTCGTCAATGTAAACATCTTACAATTTTTCCTGAATTACAGTATTGACAAATGTAAGCAGTGAGTGAACACACAGCCTTAACAAAAACAAAGACCACATAGGGTTTGAGGTGTAGAAGAAAGTAGGTGATTTTGTGTTTTGTGTTTCTGCTCATTGTCTGGAATGTAATGTACCCGTGTGGTGTTGACAAAAACTTCTGTCAGCTGGTCTTCTCTGTATTGATGGCCTGTTTTCTGATGTTTCAGGTGGGATCGCTGGAGGCATAGAGATCTGCATCACCTTCCCCACAGAGTATGTAAAAACACAGCTGCAGCTAGACGAGAAGGCCAATCCACCCAAGTACAGAGGCATTAGTAAGTTTTTGTCATACTTTTCTCTCACATACTTTGCCATGTCATCCTTATCTTAACATGGCTTTCCTGTTGAATGAACTACTATGAAATAACATTTTAACCTACACCATTGCCTTTGTTATCTTACATGTTTCTCCCTTTATTCAATACCCTCATCCCTCCTTCTCTCACAGCGGACTGTGTGAAGCAGACAGTGGACGGTCATGGGGTGAGGGGCCTTTACAGAGGACTAAGTTCACTAGTCTATGGTTCAATACCCAAAGCTGCTGTCAGGTAAAGCAACCTCTTACCTAGCACATACTGTACCCTCTAGCTATCTAATTGCTTTTCATGGGTGAGTCATTAGTGATTAGTAATCTAGTATATTTTTTTAACTTTTTTGCAGATTTGGAACATTTGAGTTCCTTGGTAATAAGTTGCGTGATGAGAATGGCAAACTGAACAGCACACAAGGATTCTTTTGTGGTCTTGGAGCTGGAGTTGCAGAGGCCATTTTTGTAGTCTGTCCAATGGAGACAGTAAAGGTAAATACAAATCCAGGCAGAAACACCGGAGGTGAACAAGTCCTTAAGCACCGAATAGTTAATCTATGTCTGTATAACCCACATAGACCACTTTTACTAGCCCCACATTCAAAATCAATTACCATCCATTGCAACTGCCCTCTGAGTTACTCTTCATAACTTCTATGTTTGCCTCAGATTTTGTTTTAGCATGCTGTATTCATTAATGATCTCATTGTCATTTTAGGTCAAATTCATCCATGATCAGACATCAGCAAATCCAAAGTACAAGGGATTCTTCCATGGGGTGAGAGAGATTGTTAGAACTGAAGGTAAGAATTTGTCTGTAGGTTGTACAGTCCTTTGTATTGATTCAAGAGATAATATTTTCTTTCTAAAATGACATTAGACAGCTATTTAGTTTGAGGTAGATGTTTCTCTCTAAGTGTAATCAAATGTGTTTTCAGGACTGAGGGGGACCTACCAAGGCTTAACAGCCACTGTGCTCAAACAAGGTTCCAACCAGGCCATCCGCTTTTATGTCATGACTTCAATGAGGAACTGGTACAAAGGTATGTGAATAAATAAATGTTCCAGATCTTTCTAGCCGGTACAGAATGAATCATGTAGTTAACGGAAACGGCTTTCTTGTTTTGAAAAAAACAAGGTGATGACCCTAACAAACACATCAACCCTTTGATAACTGGACTATTCGGAGCCATCGCTGGGGCTGCCAGTGTGTTCGGAAACACTCCGTTGGATGTCATTAAGACCAGAATGCAGGTACGACAGGGGTCAATCTCATAATGAAAACAGCACAGTGTTTACCAATTAAGTAACCTTTTTTTGTTCACCAGGGTCTTGAAGCTCATAAGTACAAAAGCACAATGGACTGCGCTGTCAAGATCATGAAGCACGAGGGACCCAAGGCGTAAGTTCATAGGGTTTAGCTGTCATGGATTAAACTGGTTAAAGAGTTTTCATATTAGATCTTGTTTACCAATTTCCATCAATTGGGTGCTATCTGATAAGTTGTGTAATTTGTCTTGCCAGGACCATACTTTAAGGTCTTCCTCAAAACCCACACTCTCTGCCTCATCCCTCCCTCATTCAGGTTCTACAAAGGTACCGTTCCCCGGCTAGGTCGGGTGTGTATGGACGTTGCCATTGTCTTCATCATCTACGAAGAAGTGGTGAAGGTTCTGAACAAGTTTTGGAAGACGGACTGAAATGGACTGCACAAAGGACATCCCCACTGCTACACAAGTCCCTAACCCGCCGCCCCAATCCTGTTTCTAGGTTCTAATATCTACCTCTTAATGATTTGTAAAGAAAGGGATTGGTTTGTTCTACGTTGTATTTATAACCCAGCTTTTACAAATGGAAGCATTTTCTTTGTAGAATTGCTATGGAATGCAGAATCGCTGCTTACACTCACCCCCTTTTATTACATTCGATAAGGGGGAAGAGCTCAGGGAAAAGAGTGGCGCAATAACTTAGGACCAGAGCTGTTGGACCAGATACATGGACACACTAACACAAAGTACTTAATTCCTTCGTATTGTATGTATTGCCCACAAAATGAAACCAATACTCGACCCAACATAATGTGAGAGTACAATGGACAAAGACATTATACTTGAAAAAGAGATTCATTCCAGATTTACAAGGCCTTTTTGAGCAGAATATGCAAGGTTCATCTTTTGTTCTTTTTTTTTACTCACGTGTTCAAGACCATATTCAATCCCGGATGTCATCGTAACATTTTCGTTCAGATATCACATGCTGCACAGGCTACATGCGCACACATACACGTTGAGCATTGAAGGGTGCAATTCTGAAATAACTGCCTTAAATTTAAAGATTGTCAGGTTATTATTATAGAATCCATAGATAAGTGTTTTTCTAACGTTAATACACACAAACCTTTGTTTAAATGCACAATTCCACTTCACGGTTAATGAGATAGAGCTATGTTCATGCTATAAAAAAGTGCCTGTGTATAGTATAATTAATGGTTGACGGTTGGATTATTCAGTATGAACTTGCAGTGTTTGCAGATATGTCTCTCCAGGCAGCGTTTCTGTGATATTTCTGAGTTCTTCATCTTAAACACTCTTCTCTACTACATTCTGGCTGAAGTTACACTTTCACTGCTGTATTTACATTCACTTGGTAGAGATGTGTGTTTGAGAAATTCCATCAATAGGGCCTTCTGTTTCACTCCATGGAGTTATTTACATTATTTTTTGGTAATTTTTGCAGATTCCTGACATTTTAGCCATATTAGATAGTAGCCTTTAATTTAACGTGACTTGATGATACAATGTGCCAACTGCTATTTAACAGACTGCACTGTAGTTTGTGAAAGTTAAAGTCAGGTATGGCTTACATATCACTGAATGTTTTGCCGTGAATCTTTGCATAGTATACGTAATTATTACAGTGACCTAAATCAGTATCAGTTAGCCTGACTTTATGACTGTAAGACTGTATGCCAGAGCTTCTGAACAAACCAAGGTACAACTATCTGTCACTTGGCTCACACAGTTAAAGCCCAGTTTTATGCCTTAATTCTAATATGTATGTTCTCAAATAAACATTGGGTTGGACCTTTAAAGTATATGATTAAACTCGATTTTCAGCATTATTATCACTGGCAAATACTCATGCACTTTCCCAACTTTACCTTTGCATGTTAACAGTTGCATTGAAGAACCACTGCGAGCCGTTTTGGTTCCTGATTTCATTTTGTTGCTCCTGATGATACGCCATACGTCAGTTGTCTTCATATGGCGTACCACTAGGGGATGCATCATTCACCATCAGTCGAATACTTCAGTGACACAGCGTTTTGTTTTATCATAATTTTGGCAATTAATGTCCAATAGAAATAACATTTTTTGTTTAAATATATAAGTCTTAAAACAATTTTAAACATACATAAGTGAGCTGTCTCTTGCTTGCCTTCTTAATATGTCAGTGGTAAAAGGAACTACGACATATAAGCAAAGTGTTAAGCATACAAAATTCAAATATATGATGACAGATCAGCTAAGCTTCGCCACATTTACAGCGATTGCGTTACGTTTGCGCCATTTGCGGTTCATGACCTTGCACTTCTGAGATTTGACCCTCCTGCTTGCCGTAGCTGTCAGTGTCCTCTTCTTTCTCCTCCTCTCAACGAATGAAAGAAGATGCTCGAGTTTGTTTAGCGACACAGACGCGTCCGTAAACATGTCTCTTCATGGAGGAGGGACTCGGGGATTTTATTTTAATACAGTTTTGTCCTTGGCACGGTCACTGGCAGCCCACCGGCTTGCACCGTTAGACAAGGTAACGCGGAAAAACCTAGCTTAGTTAGCTAGCAGCTCAAAGAGACGAGCGAAAGGCTCTTAGTCTTTAACAATTCATTTCGGTGTATTGTTAAACAAGTGTGTCTGTTTGTCTTTAGGTGATATACACTGCAGTTTTCATACTAATCGACACATGAAACATGTAACATTGACTGACCGAATGCAAAGCTGGCTAACGTCGGTTAGCATGAGCTGTTATTTACAAGTAACTTCAGAAATAGTAGTAAAGACGGGCATGAGTAACACAAACGGTGCCTTCCTTTGTAACCTAGTTTTGAATTACAACACAGATCCCTTGTTTACAATAACGAAGTTGTGGTTGTTTCAATGACAACAACGACAACAACAGTGAGAAGAAGCACTGAGTAAAAGAAGAAGCTTATCTGGGACTTGTGACTGTAAGGGTCGAAATTCCCTTTTGTTGTTGTTCACAAATACCACAGGAAGAGTGTTCTTGAAATTCACGTAACTCGATAAATTACTAGCTCGAGCACCAGCACCTGAAGGGCTCAGTTATTGACGTCGTCTGTAAAGCAGCTCAGTGCTAGAATTGCGAGGTCCTGGGTTCGATTGCTAGCATCTCAATATCATTTTGCATTTCACCACATTGTTAATGTTCTGCTTTGTGTATAGATATAGAGTTTGACTATTAGAATACATGCAAATCTTTTGGAGTCCAATATCTTCAATGTGAAAGCAAACTTGATGAAAACTTATATACTTATAAATACTTATAAATCAGACGTCATAGGATTCATTTTCATTTATTAGTTTATTTACTTCAACAGGTCCAGAAGTTACAATGCATGTGCCCTGTGGACTTCAGAGGAGTTTTCCAGCTGGATGAGAGGAGGAGAGATGCTGTTATTGCACTGGGAATTTTTCTAGTTGAATCTAACCTTCAGGTAATTATAATTATTGTTGTTATTATTATTGTTATTATTATTATTATGCTGGGCAACTGCTGCCCATCGTAGAGGGGAAGCTCAAACTAACATCACCTGTAATACTTCTGTTACAGCATAAAGACACAATTGTCCCATTCCTTCTTGCGCTGCTGAAAGGACTTCCAAGGGTTCAATGGATTGAAGAGAGCTCTGAAAGAAAAGGAAGAGGTAAAGCTGCTTCTGTGCGTTCAATAATGTTCCATCACATACACGGCTCATACTGTTTATATTCTGTGTACTTCAAATGTTGACGTGATAGTATTTACTGTTTCATAATGGGGGAAATTCATGTTTTCGCAGAGTCTCTCCCTGTGGCAGAGAACTTCACCTTTTGTCTGGTAACACTGCTGTCAGATGTCAGCCAGCGTGATGAGACCTTACAAGGACAGGTGTGTGTGTGTTCCTTTGTCCACGTTCAAGTTAAAATAGATAGATCTTACTGTTTTGTTTGTTTGATTGACTGGGTGATGATGTAATTGTCCATCAGATCTTGGAAGCGATCATGGACATCATGCAGGTGCTGCACGACATCTGCAAGTGCCCAGAGGCGCACGATAAAGGTACAAATCGTATCCCGACATCAGTTGTTCTCTGCATTCATATTTTCAACCTCATTAATTTTCAGTATCCTTTTCCTGCAGAATACCTGTGCAGGTACATTGTGCCGAGCCTGATAGGTGTAGCCAGAGCATTTGGACGATACAGCAACACAGACGAGCCGTTGCTGTCCAAGCTGTTCCCTCGACCGGTTCTTTCTGTGCCGTCCTCTGATGAGGATTCTGACACAACACACCGCCGGTCCTTCAATGACTTTCGTTCCATCATGCCGAGCTCTTTGCTCACAGTGTGCCAGGGAGACACTGTTAGACGTAAAGGCTCCTCCGTGTCACAACAGGTGTTTAGAATACAAATGTTAATATTAATGGGGACGAAAGATACTGTACTTCAATTTTCAGATTCTTGTGTTTGTTCATACCGTTTCTTTCTGTATTTGAAGGCCAGTCCAGAGAGAACAGGTCTGACCCCCAGCTCATCTGCAAACCCCTCTGCACAGTACTTTGAAGGTACTGAGTGGCACTTTGAGCCTGTTGGCTTGTCAGCAAACAAAAACATAGCAGTAACTTGTGATGTAAAACGTTTCCTCTCTTTTCAGGCTCGTACCTCCCTGATGGCAGCGCAGTGGACCCGGACTATTACTTCACCACCATCAGCTCCAGCTTCTCTGTGTCCCCTCTCTTCACTGGAACCAGCTCTGGAGAGTTTCACGTCCCTCTCGATATGCTCAGACAGCTCCTCCACATGGTTAGCAACACCAGCAGAAGCATTGATGTATTGTATTGATCAGAGTACATTGCGTGCATGCCGTAATCCCATCAAACTGTTTCTCCTAAATAGGTTGAACTTTTTGTCTCCGAATCCTTTCTAAAATCACTGGATGACAGCTTGGTAGAATTTCAACAGGTATGTTCCTTCAATTCCCATAATGTGTTTGTCAGGCTCCTTTTGACATCAAGTGTTGGTTGATGCTTGTCTGCTACTTTCTTGGCAGTTGAATCCTGGTATTTACCTGTACTACAAACACTTCAGCGATTCTCTGTATGTAGTGACATTTAAAATGCTAAGAGATACCCTGTACAACTTGAAAGGTGAGGGAAAAACTCATATCATATATCATATTCTTGGGTTAGGGGTATTTGTATAATGAACTCAGTAATGACATATCTTTGATGATTTTCTAGAACTTCAGATAGACTTCGTGAAGGAGATACACGACTTTGTCCTGGAGCAGTTCAGCAGTAGCCAGTCGGAGCTTCAGAGGATCCTGCATGATGTTGACCTCCAGAGTGAACTGAGCCCACTCAAACTGCGCTGTCAGGCCAATGCTGCGTGTGTGGACCTCATGGTGTGGGCTGTTACTGAGGAGCAGGGTGAGGCATTGGTTCATGTGAGGGAGGAGAAGAAGGGGGCTAAATTGACATTATAGGTCTTGATGCCTGGATACATTTTTTGCAAATATCCCATCTTTTTAAGTGACTCATATCTGATAATTGTGTTTACATGATTGAAATGGGAAATTGTTTAGTTTGTGGAACGCGTGAGCATCAGACATTTAATGGGGGAATTTAATATATGTTTTTTTTCTCCAGGTGCTGAGAACCTTTGTACCAAACTATCAGAGAAGCTGCAGTCGAAGACGTCCAGTAAAGTCATAATTGCTCACATGCCCCTCCTCATCTGTTGTCTACAGGTACCAGAATTTATTGTTTGAAGCTCTCTTGTTCTTTATCAAGAAACCTCTTAAGTAGGAAGGAACGGCATGCAAAGGACAATATTATTGCCTAGGAAAATCCTTGAAGAGCAAAAACAAATCACCACATAGTTTTCTGCACTAACTAAAAAGTTAGTTAAGGTTAGAAAGTCATTTTCAGAGAAGCGCTACAAATATGCAACTAGCACTTCTGCGCTCTGAGGGCTTTCCTGTTTTTCACACATTATTGCATGCATATCTGCCGTGATGTTCAGGGGTTGGGTCGTCTGTGTGAGCGCTTTCCTGTGGTGGCTCACTCTGTCACCATGTCACTGAGGGATTTCTTGGTGGTGCCCTCTCCTGTTTTGGTTAAACTCTACAAATACCACAGCAGCCAGTGCACTACAGGTAACAATCAAAACCATCCAAATCACCAAAACAGATAATAGACCACCATTTCATAACAAATTACTTTGTAGTTCAGGTGCTTTGATATCAAATCCTGAAGCTCCACACTCATTTTCACAGGGGGTGGTGAGATCAAGATCCACGTGACCAACGAACATTCCCAGTCCACCCTCAGCACCAACCAAAGCAAGAAGAGCCAGCCCTCCATGTATGAACAGCTCCGGGATATCTCCATCGATAACATCTGCAGGTGATACACACAATATGTGTAAGGTTACAGGTGCGTGGCAACGTGAAGGTAAACAATCACTCACATACCTCTCATTCTGCCCTAGGTGTCTGAAAGCAGGCTTGACTATGGATAGCGTCATTGTAGAAGCTTTCCTTGCCAGTCTGTCTAACCGTCTATACATCTATCGGGAAAATGATAAGTAAGTTAAACATCTAATTACACTGACGTTGGTGAGAGTGATACTGTGCAACACTTACACATGACTCCTCTCTTGTGTCTCAGAGACGCACACCTGATCCCAGACCACACCATCAGGGCTCTGGGTCATATTGCTGTGGCCTTACGAGACACTCCCAGAGTCATGGAGCCCATCCTGCAGATCCTGCAGCAAAAGTTCTGCCAGCCTCCATCCCAGCTTGACGTCCTCATCGTTGACCAGCTTGGCTGCATGGTGATTACAGGCAACGTAAGTAACCTAACCTCTTCTTTTCTTTTCTTTTCTTTTCTTTTCTTTCTACTTTTGTTTCTGCAATTTTTCCTTGTCTGTTGAATTTGTGTTGGGTCAGAAACTGCAAGATATCTTTGTGAGTGTGATATTGGGCTGCAATAACTTGACTAGACACTGGGGTGCTGTCATGATAGATCTAATTTATTCACTCTCTTTTTAACTACAGCAATACATTTACCAGGAGGTATGGAACTTGTTCCAACAAATCAGTGTAAAAGCCAGCTCCATGGTCTATTCCACCAAAGACTACAAGGACCATGGGTACAGGTAAATGCCATCTTCACGTTATAGAAATGTGATTCAATGTCTTATCTTTCTCATATTTCAGTTTGTGTTAAGCATGTATGTATTGTCATGTACGCACACCTCTTCTCTGTATAGACACTGTTCCCTGGCTGTGATAAACGCACTGGGAAACATCGCAGCAAACCTCCAGTCTGAACAGATGGTTGATGAGCTGCTGGTTAACCTGCTAGAGCTGTTTGTTCAGCTGGGATTAGAGGGGAAGAGGGCCAGTGAGAGGGCTTCAGAAAAAGGCCCTACACTCAAGGTAACACACTCACATACTCACACACTCACACACTCTCTCTCACTCACACACACACACACACACACACACACACACACACACACACACACACAAACAAACATAGAATTCAGAGGATTAATTTGACTCATTATGTCTCTAGGCATCAAGTAGTGCTGGAAACCTTGGTGTGCTCATTCCTGTTATCGCTGTGGTAGGTGATCTCAAATTATATCTAGAATGCACGACTATTCTGAGATGTTGTATGGAGATCTACAGTGTCAATCTATAGATGATGCATTCTGTCTCCTCTTTTTTTTTTGCTGTTAGCTCACAAAGAGGTTACCACCAATCAAGGAGGCAAAGCCACGATTGCAGAAGCTCTTCAGAGACTTCTGGCTCTACTCTGTGGTCATGGGTTTTGCTGTGGAAGGCTCAGGTGGAGAGAGTTTGTTTATCTTTTTGTTTGGTGCACGACCTATGCTACATTTACATTACAATTCCCACTTTTTTGACAGCCTCCTCTGTTTTAAGTAGGCCATGTCTGATACCTGTGTTTGAGTAAACAGGGGTTTGGCTATACAGACAGGGTAAACTATTATTGGAGCACATATTGCACCCTGAGTGTGTCCTTTGTTCACCATATGTGGAACGTATAGCATTTCACTATGTTTGGTGTGAATGTAGCATCAGTCATCTGCCAATTCAAGTGTTGATAAAGATGAATATAATGTGCAATGCTTTATTATGACAGTTTGTTTTTGTTCAATGGTTCAGGTCTGTGGCCGGAGGAATGGTATGAGGGAGTTTGTGAAATTGCAACTAAGTCGCCGTTGCTCACGTTTCCCAGTGGAGAACCACTGCGCTCAGAACTGCAATACAACTCTGCACTGAAGAACGACACTGTCACTGCTGTAGGAGAGCACACATACAAGCAAAAATAAACACACACACACACACACATACATACAAACACACACAAACACACGCCTCCTCACACAAGCGTATGGTTTATCATTACATTTTAGGCGGAGCTGAATGATCTGCGTAGCACAATCATCAACCTGCTGGATCCGCCTCCTGAGGTTGCTGCGCTGATCAACAAATTGGACTTTGCCATGTCCACCTATTTGCTGTCAGTTTACAGGCTGGAATACATGAGGTATATGCCAAAGTGATTTTTATAAGTATAGATATATCCATAGATAGGTACTTTAATCAGCCCTTTTGGGGAAATTCAAGTTTTCTGCAGTTCACTGAAGACAAAGCAGACAAAAGATGATAAATACAAAAGATTGCACTGCTATATCCTTTATACTCATACAGCTTTCTGTATTATCACCGATGTTTTCTCATAGGATGCTGCGTGCTTTGGACTCTGACCGTTTTCAGGTCATGTTTCGATACTTTGAAGATAGAGCAATACAAAAGGATAAATCTGGTAAGCAAAAAGGAAAATGCTTTTTAAAAATTGTAACCTGTGGCTTGTGTATTATATCAACATTTTGCACCATTTCTCTCCAGGTATGATGCAGTGTGTGGTTGCTGTTAGTGACAAAGTATTTGAAGTCTTCCTGCAAATGATGGCTGAAAAAGTGAGGTTTACATTGTATTTGGATAATTGTCATCCTCTATTTTATTGTCGTCCACAGTGCATAGGCTAACTTTCTTCTTCTTCAGTCAAAAACCAAAGCCCATGAGGAGGAACTAGAACGCCACGCTCAGTTCCTATTGGTCAACTTCAACCACATCCACAAGCGGATCCGCAGAGTCGCTGACAAATATTTGTCTGGCCTGGCCGAAACGTAAGGATCCAGATACTTTCCTTTTTGATAAAGCTTATAGATGGGGCCGGCCAGGCTTGCCTTGGACCGGTTAGTTAGTTACAGTGTCACCTCTCCCTTCAGGTTCCCCCACTTGTTATGGAGTGGCCGTGTGCTGAAGACCATGTTAGACATATTGCAGACGCTCTCCCTCTCACTCAGTGCAGTAAGTCGTGAAAAAAGATGAGACTTGATTGTAATAATAATGATAATAATGGCTGAATGTTGAGTTTTGAAGTGATATTTATGATGCATTGCAGGACATTCATAAAGACCAACCATATTATGACATCCCAGATACCCCACACAGAATTACAGTCCCAGATACATATGAAGCCAGAGAGGTAATTGTATTCATTATTGGAAAATTGGCAATTATTTACTGTATTTCTCTTCTTCCGCACTCATCACTGTATGCTGTCTCTATTCATTATTATACTATACAAGTGTTGCATTTATCAATCAGAATACTAAACTTTATGTGAGATTTACATACATGTCATTTTAGAGCATAGTGAAGGATTTTGCTGCTCGCTGTGGGGAGATCCTGAAGGAGGCAATGAAGTGGGCACCTTGTGTAACCAAATCCCATCTACAGGTATCATACTGAACTATTTAAACAATTTTTATTAGCAGAATACAAAGAAGAAGGGAAAAGAACAGTGAAGCTGAATGTTATTTTCCCCCACTGTGTCTTTCTTCAGGAGTATCTGAACAAACATCAGAACTGGGTGTCAGGTCTGTCACAGCACACAGGTCTGGCCATGGCCACAGAAAGCATACTGCACTTTGCTGGTTACAACAGACAGAGCACCACACTGGGGGTGAGTCACACACTTGGCATGTAAATAGTTTATAATGTAGAGATTAACATCATCATGGACATCACTGCCTAATCCATTGTCCTGCAAGATACTAAGAATAATTTACACAACAGGTTTTGATCTTGATTTTGGCTCATATCTGAAACCTGTGTTTTCAGCATTTAGACCTAAATCAACCTGCATGTGCGATTGAGGAACAATAATTTGGAGAAGGAGTAAGAGCACTTTGCAGTTTGTGCAGAGAATATCAGGCTCTCTGCTTGTTTGTTTACATGTTCACAATGCATATCAGATTTGTCACAGATGAACACTTTCACTTTGAGGGCTCCGCGGCTCCCTCTGCCATCTGCCTTGACAAAAAGAATCTTAATTAGGTTGCTTATACCAGTAGGTGAAAATGTGACGTCTGTTCTGTTGAGCGTGTAATTGACAAAGTAGTTTTGATAATTTAATTCTGTATTTCTTAACTTTCACACCTAGTCTACTCAGCTGACTGAGAGGCCGGCCTGTGTGAAGAAGGACTACTCCAACTTCATGGCCTCTCTCAATCTCAGGAACAGATATGCTGGAGAGGTACTCATCTGTTCTTTTTTATCACAACATAGTTTTTCCTGCACTGTTCCTGCTCACATGTCATCTGTTTTGTCTGTAGGTATCAGGAATGATCCACTTTGCACAGGCGGTACGCGGCCAGTCGGACCTGAGCAGGTTGATGATCAAACAGATGGGAGAGGCCCTGGACTCTGCACAGCCTGAAGCTTTCACTGAGGCCATGTTTAAACTGGCTGCCTTGCTCATCAGTACCAAAGGTTTGATTCAGTATTGTCTGCGTTCATCTTTGCTATTTGTTCATTCTTGGTATCTGTTTTGTCCCAAACACACATTTCTATATTTGTTATTTGACTGCTACTACCTGAACTTGTGTTGTTCTTTCCTGACTGGACTCTAGACTGCGATCCTCTGCTCCTTCACCACCTTTGCTGGTCTCCTCTAAAGATGTTTACTGATCATGGCATGGAAACAGCCATTGCCTGCTGGGAGTGGCTGCTAGCAGCACGTACAGGAGTGGAAGTACCGGTACATAGATACGCCTGTGAGTTTTGTAAGCTCTTGTTCGCTGTGCACATTAACAATGCCCTCTCCCTCTGTCCAGTTTATGCGAGAGATGGCAGGAGCTTGGCAGATGACAGTGGAGCTGAAGATGGGCTTGTTCTCAGATGCTCAGGTGGAGGCTGATCCTCTAGCGGCCTCAGAGGAAAGTCAGCCTGTCCCCTGTCCTCCTGATGTGATGCCTCACCATATATGGATAGAGGTCAGACTGTGCCTTCCTAAAAAAACGTGTTTCTTCTATATTCATCTACTCTTCCACGTATGACCTCTTTATTTCCTCTCTTTTCTTCTAGTTTCTGGTCCAGAGGTTTGAAATAGCAAAGTATTCCAGTGAAGATCAAGTGGAGATCTTCTGCAGTCTGCTACAACGCTCCCTCTCTCTCAACGTCGGCGGGCTTAAGAGCAGCCTCAACCGCCATGTAGCTGCCATCGGACCTCGCTTCAGGTACAGAACACACACTCACACAATCTGAATACATTCTATGTTAAGTTTTGGTTATCATTGGTATTTGTTGACTCTTGGGTTAGAGTTAGGGTTAAAGGGTTTGGGTTTAGGGTTAGGGTTAGGGTTAGGGTTATCTGACCAAATTCATATCTGACCTAGGTTAGGGTATTTGTACATGACATATTATGTGCTTCTTCCAGAGGTGTATGATGATTTTTCTGTCCTACAGGCTGCTGACTCTGGGTTTGGCTCTGCTCCACTCTGATGTTGTCACCAATGCCACCATAAGAAATGTGCTCAGAGAAAAGATCTACTCCACAGCCTTTGATTATTTCAGGTACACACACACTATCGCATGCACTCCGAGTCTCAGGCAACCTCCTGTTTTCTGCCGGTATCCAACATTTAAATCTTACTTTTTTGAGAGGCCCATGTTGTGTTTACTCAGTTTAGACCTGCATGCACATGGGGATTATGTAATACATTTGACACAAAAACGAGAAATAATTATACCAACTATTACTTTCTGAAACATCTTCAAATGTTAGTAGCAACTTTTATTTGTATATTTATAAGGTAGATTCATTTATAAGGTATATTAAGGTAGAAAAGAAAGAGTGGAGCCGTTGATGTGACTTCAGTAAGTGCAGCAGTGATCTTTGCAGACAAAGTAGAACATGTACAAGTTGGAATGGTAAGGAAATTTGGATCGATGAATTTAGATGACTGTCACACTGGCAAATATACAATACATTGATTTATTTCCACATACGTGTGCATCCAAAACAGATCTGACAATAGATGCCATGTGATTTTTACTGTTTAATTATTTATAAATTGAATATCTCCTATGTGCCACATGTGAGCACAACATTTGGAATTGGTACTTACACCTGTGCTGTATCTGGAGGTGTAAGACCCATTTACTTGAATCAACATATACAGTCTTGTTACCTGGTTACTGAGATCATGTGTTAATGGAAGTTGTAAATGATGGCAGAACACATCAGAATGCCACATCATAAACATAAATGCACATTATGCTTGACCCATAAATGCTGCTTGATATCATAATTTGCTAATCCACCTATGTACCCATCTGTAGTGCGTCTCCAAAGTTTCCCACCCAAGGCGACACACATCTCCGCGAGGACATAAGCATCATGACCCGTTTCTATGCCAGCATCCTGTCTGACAAGAAGTACCTGGCAGCATTCCAACTGGTCCCACCTGGTGAGCTTGGCACTACCCCAGCCCCGAGCACCCTCTCCGCTGGGATATTTGGATCGCTTATCGTGTCCAGCACATCTCCAATATCTATCTTAAGTAAGCCTAAAGCGGTTGCGCTCGGACTGCACTGCAGCAGGGGCATGCTCACACGCCTGCCAAATTTGACGCTGGTTATCCTCACTCTGCTGGTGATAGATCAGTGTATCTATCATGGTATGGTTCAATCTTTTCAGAATTCTCTACCCTCTTGACTTTGTTCTTATCGTCCCTCTTATTTATCTTAATCTTTCAATTTCTTTCCCCTTACTTTTTGTTCTGCGTTTCTCTCTATCACTCTTGCAAAATCAGTTTTCTTATCCCTTAAGTTTCCCAGCAATGAGGAAAAGCGCAAATTTGTCAGTTGCGTTAAGATGCATGACGATTATTCATCATGTCAGCTCACCCATCTGCCCCTCTACTTCTATTTGTCGATTTGGTATCAAAAGAATAACAAAATTGAGAAAGATGTTTTCTTTCCACCACACCAAAAAATTCCGCTCCCTTTTCATTCCCGACTCCTCCGAAGAAAAAGACATCAACCTCATCCTTATCTACACCGGGGCTGTTTCAGGTAGACGAGTCCTCTAAGCACAGATCCTGGATCAAATTAATCAGCAACTAAATTCATATCAGACCCAGTATCAGTGTTTGAGAGCACATTCTACTTCCATGTAAAAACCACTCCCTGATTAATGCATGACAGCATCACAACTGAGACCGTTCATCACAATCCCCTCATCATCGATCATATTCATGTTTGTCATTGTTTAGATGTTTGTCTCAAGATGTGTTGTGTCTATTGCTATACTTACAGTTCAGATCTTGATGCCCAATTGGGTTTAGGTTTTTTTTTTTTGCCAGTATCAGGTTTTATCTGCGTCTTCTTTTCAGTGGCCCATCAACAATGTTTGTGATTAGCGCAAGATTTGTTATAGCTCTGCTTATAATAGGTCTCTATAAATATGAAAAGTTCACATCCAGTGTAATATTTACAAAATAGAGCATTTTAAAACAGAAGATAGTGGATTAATTGTGTCAAAATTCCAGGTTGAGTCTAAGTCATTCTACTTCACTCTACACAACCACTCTTAACATGTAGGTATTAATTTAGATAATCAGGACCCGTCATTGAACAGTCTGTCAGTGATGAACGCCGCTGACCTCAGGACCGGTGTAGATTCCAGTGCTCGCTCCCAGCAGAGCAGCCAGGGATGGATCAACACCTACCCGCTGTCCAGTGGCATGTCCACCGCATCCAAGAAATCAGGTGCTGCTTTTCTTCACCATGTGAGCAAAAAAAAAACACTAAAAACCACATCACCCCGCACAGAGGGTTGACTGTCCTGACTGTTTACTCTTGCAGGCATGTCAAAGAAGAGTAACAGAGCGACACAACTACACAAATACTACATGAAACGCCGGACTTTGTTGCTGGCCTTACTGGTGAGCAGCAGGAATGCATCGCCATCCTTCTGGCTTGCTCTCTTTCACGTGCTGTGAAGTTTTACTGTCGAATTTCTCATCAGTATCTCTTCTGTCTGTTGCCTCCTCCTCAGGCCAGTGAAATCGAGCGGCTGACAACCTGGTACAACCCCCTTTCCACTCAGGAACTGGCCATCGCCACTGAACAGTCAGTGGAGACAAGCATCGCCAACTGGAGATCCAAATACATCAGTTTGACCGAAAAGCAGTGGAAGGATAACGTCAACCTAGCCTGGAGTATCGCACCTTACCTGGCTATGCAGCTACCTACGAGGTGGTTGCTCTGTTTGCATGTCAGCCTGTTTTTACGTCCCATTTATAGGTCTAGGGTGAAATGGAGACAGTTACAGGGGAGCCCCAGCTTACCTGTGTGGAACCCTGACACATGGCAACATCTGGACACTTACAGTATTGCTTTTGTTGTATTTTTAACACCTACATGCAGTAACCCTGTGGTCTTTGTGCCTCGGTTGCCAGGTTTAAGAATGAGGCTATTGTTGCAGAAGTGACCAGGCTGGTGAGGCTGGACCCTGGAGCAGTCAGTGATCTGCCTGAAGCTGTCAAGGTAAGCTCAGGATTTCTTTAGACATTTGCGTTTTTCCTTTATATGTGGATATGAACTGATGAACTGACTGATGAACCGGTTTCCCTCATCCTAGTTCCTGGTGACGTGGCACACAATCGATGCAGATTCTCCCGAGCTGAGCCATATCTTGTGCTGGGCCCCCGCAGACCCACCGACTGGTCTGTCCTACTTCAGCAGCATGTATCCCCCTCATCCTCTCACTGCTCAGTACGGGGTTAAGGTGCTTCGCTCCTTTCCTCCAGTAAGTCACACACGCAAAACCTTTTCTTCTTTTTGCTGTACGACTCGGCTTCTAACATTCACGGGTATTAACAACAATCCGTGTCCTACTTTAGGATGCCATCCTATTCTACATTCCTCAAATTGTGCAGGCTCTGCGTTTTGATAAGGTGAGTGTTAATCATTGTTTACTATCAATGGTCACTGATTTCATTCCCCAGGACTGCTTGATTACACTTTATGGATTGATGATCACAACGCAGATTAGATATATGCCACCTGTGCCGTCAGTGCTCCTGACATGATGCTGTCCTGTCCCTCCTCAGATGGGTTATGTGAGAGAGTACATTCTTTGGGCGGCCCAGAAGTCTCAGCTGCTCGCTCACCAGTTCATCTGGAACATGAAGACCAACATTTACATGGATGAAGAAGGACACCAGAAAGATCGTGAGTCTCTTCCACTCACACACACAACCTCATAAGACGCCTTAGAGTCGGATTCTGTTGTGAGCGACCTTGGAAGTTAGACAGTACAGTTGAGCGTACATTTGGCTTTGTAAGGTTGTGATCTCTGAATGAATGATGTAATCGGTAATCCCTTCTTATTCTGCTCTGCTCTCACTGCGTAGCTGACATCGGGGAGCTGCTGGAGCAGATGGTTGAGGAGATCACTGGCTCTCTATCCGGACCGGCTAAGGACTTCTACCAGAGAGAGTTTGACTTCTTCAACAAGATCACCAATGTGTCTGCCATTATCAAGTAAATTCATTTAGCTCAGGCCAACAAAACCTCCTTATCTATAATTGTAGGTTGTCTTTCCTCAGTTACCACACTGTAATGTAACTTAGACTGTTGCTTTTTTTCATTCTTCAGGCCAGTTCCAAAGGGCGAGGAAAGGAAACGAGCCTGTCTCAAAGCTCTGTCAGACATCAAAGTGCAGCCAGGTAACATTTCTATCACTGTCTTGAAACCTCATTTAAAATGCAGATATCATTTGGTGCTTGTTTTCTTTCTCAGAGCTCAAACTGCATTGTTTGTGTGTTCTTGGTGTTTTCCCAGGCTGCTACCTGCCCAGTAACCCTGAAGCCATCGTCCTGGACATCGACTACAAGTCTGGAACACCCATGCAGAGGTAATGACATATTTTTTATAATGATGTAAGAGTTCTAAAGTCTTGATTCATCAGAGGTTCAACTTCATCTGATGTGCTGTGGCCTCTGTGTTTTCTCTCATCTCAGTGCTGCCAAGGCTCCATATCTGGCCAAGTTTAAGGTGAAGCGCTGCGGGGTGAGTGAACTGGAGCGGGAGGGAATGCGCTGCTCCTCAGACTCTCAGGAAGACGGAGAGGAGAATCCAGACGGATCACGCAGGGTTTGTTGGCAGGCAGCCATCTTCAAAGTGGGAGATGACTGTAGACAGGTAAACACAGCACAGGTTCCCCACCCCTGGCTTAGACACTCGGCCAGTGATAGTATACCGTACACAGGATAAAGTTGACCTGACCCGAAAGACTGAGAGGAAACGTTGGCTGTCCTCACTCCTTGCTCTGTCTCGTTTCAGGACATGCTCGCTCTGCAGATTATTGGACTTTTTAAGAACATTTTCCAGCTGGTGGGCCTGGATCTGTTTGTGTTTCCTTACAGAGTGGTGGCCACTGCTCCAGGGGTAAGAATACTCTGACCCACTAACACCCGAAGGCTTCAACTCATCCATTATGTCGCAAGAAGAGGCTCAAAGTATTCCCCTGCAATGCAATCAGTGTTTACAATGAAGGGGTTTGGGTTCTATATTTGAATGATGTGTGAATGTGTAAAGTCTAGTATGGGTCAAGTGGTTTCCATATTGTAATTGAACTTGAATCTGGTCGTTCTTGTCCAGTCTGTTGTCTGTGATGACTAAACAAAATAAAAACACATTATTCCTGTTTGTAATGAAGGTTAAGACTTAAAAAGTAAGAGTTTTATTGGAATCAAAATGTCCGTTCACTGAGTTCTCCTCTCCTCAGTGTGGCGTGATCGAGTGCATCCCAGACTGTAAGTCACGTGACCAACTTGGCAGACAGACAGACTTTGGGATGTACGATTACTTCCGCAATCAGTACGGAGATGAATCCACGCTGGCCTTTCAGAAGGTTTGAGCACTCACTTTTTCTCCCGCTCAAGAGATCACAAGGACGCCTCCGGAAAGTTAAACCTCCCTCTCTTTTCCTTTCCTCAGGCTCGATATAACTTCATCCGCAGCATGGCAGCCTACAGTCTGCTGCTGTTCCTGCTTCAGATTAAAGACAGACACAACGGCAACATCATGCTGGACAGCAAGGGACATCTCATCCATATAGGTGGGACACACAACTATCTCTGGGGCTTAAACAATGTGTTCTTCTTGCCATCATGTGGAGAAAACAAAGCTGTAGCTAATTGGTAGATACGACTTCATCCTGACCAGTGATCGTTCATTCTGTGCAGACTTTGGCTTCATGTTTGAGAGCTCTCCCGGCGGTAACCTGGGCTGGGAGCCGGACATCAAGCTGACGGATGAGATGGTGATGATCATGGGGGGCAAGATGGAGGCTACACCCTTTAAATGGTTTATGGAGATGTGCGTCAGAGGATATCTGGCTGTACGGTGAGGAGGCCCTACATGCAACGATTTCTGATATTGTAAATGTTTCATATTATGATTGTCTTTGTCTCTTCCTCTTGTGTGACTTCTGCTCATGCTGTCACTTGCAGCCCCTACATGGATGCAGTGGTTTCTTTAGTGACGCTCATGCTGGACACTGGACTGCCATGCTTTCGAGGACAAACCATTAAACTCCTGAAGTAAGTAAAAAACAACACGTGAGTTCCATTTCCTGTCCACTGCGTGATTAAATCTCACTCGTGGATCATGACGTCGACACACATGAGAATCTACAGAGCCCCTAAAGTTACAAGACCCCCACCCTAAGTTAAGAGAGACATTACAAACCTAATGTTCAAGTTGAATGATCACATTCTTATTCTTGTTTTCTGATTTGGACATTTCTCATCTGTAATTGTTTGTTTCCAGGTCAAAGTGTGCAGTAATGTAATCATATTTTTTGTGAGTTTAACAGTATTTATTTTCTGTCTTTTTATCAGAGGACGATTCAATCCTCAGATGAGTGAGAAGGAAGCAGCGGCTTACATCATCAAAATCATCCAAAGCTGTTTCCTCAGCAGCAGGTTAGAACTCACTCATTCCTATCTCTTAATCGGTTCACTTCTAACAACATAACATTACACGAAAACACCACCACTTTGTTTAACGCCAGACTTTATGTTCAAACAGGAGCAAAACCTACGACATGCTGCAGTATTACCAGAACCAAATCCCCTACTGAGAACACGCTCCACTGCCCAAACTCGGCTTTGCTTGTGTAGAGACGTCTGGAGCGGACACACAGTAAAGGTCAAGTTGGAAAGGGCGTGTCTGCGTGTGTGTCTGTGTGTGAGAGACATTTTCCGTTTTGTTCAACATCAACGGTCTGAAATGTGAATTCATTCTACTTCTTTTTAAGCGTGAAGAACAATTCATGGCTTTCACCAAAAGAGGCAATGAAAGACCCTTTAAGTATTTTATTGTTGTTTGTTACACAGGAAACACTTTACTTTACACAAGTATCCCACCGGGAGAAGATGGCAGTTATATTTTGAGTGTTTCTTTAAGCAGCTATTATCATCGTCGTTCATCTTACATGAGGTCGTTCATCGTAGAATGCTGTTACTCACTTTTATGCACTTTATAGATCAAAGTCTTTCATTGGTCTCATCTGCCTATGATTAAGCATTCCAATCAGAACAAACAATCTGCAATATGAGTAATAAATCAATATCAAACCTGTTTCATATTCTTGATTTAGTTCTATAATAGAAATAAACCAATGTTAAACAACTTAACAGCTAGGTGTACTATTATAAATGTATTTAAAGAGAATATACATCATTATACTGTAGTGTTTACTGAAGAACTATGCTACCATCAAAAGTTAAAGTGACTGTTTTTAATTGGGAACTGAGAGGCAAAGTTAATAAATAAAATATGAGGGTTATTTATTCTTTGGAGATTGATTTTAAAAGATAATTGCTTCTTTGACTTTGAGGTCATTGGCTGATCTATAGTACAGCTTGCACGTTTAAACATTGTTACAGATATAATAGATAATGCCCTTTTACTGTATGGGGGACATTCTGTTAGTGCTCCGACATGTATTTGACTCCCTGTCTGTCTACTACGTCGACCTTGGGCCCTCTTGGCTTTGGGATTTGTTTGTGTTTTGCTCTTATTGATGCAGATTCTACCTAAAAAGCCATTTTTCTTACCCTTGGTACAAAGCATAGCTGTAGTAATACTTGACAGACAAACCCAACCTTATGCAATATCTACATGTATAACGATGTTCATGTGTGTCGTGTTCCAGGTTGCTATAACTAACTGTCTATGAAGGTTCTACTCATCCTAATAAGGCTTCTGTGGTTTCTAAGTGAATGGTAAACTGGAATTGATTACCTTGACTCAGTATTGAGAAACATTGAATGGCTTGTAAAGAAACGTTACGAGGCTGTCGTCGCTGTCGTCAAGGCTGATCTGTCTTCAAAGAGCCGTTATACTGTTGGTTACATCATCAACGCACTGTTTTTTTGAAAGTGTCAGTCTTCCATTATGTCAGCCACTTTTAAGTTACATATCAATGTTATGAAACGTCTCTGTAGTGTGCAGTTTGTGTGTGTGTTCTTTTTGTTTGTACTTTGCTCAGTGTGGCTTAATCACATCTCATTCTGTGATCATGTATGAAACAGATTAAATGTCTTGAATTCCATTATTATCTATTGTTATTATATATGTTCTACTTTTTAAACTGCAGTAGTTATGAAGGAGGACAACATCACTGATATGCATTACTGAGTTTGAAGCTTGTGTCTTTACACCTTGCATTAAAAAGCCTTCTTGTTATCTGGATCAGTCTGTGGTTTGTTACCTTTCTGTCTTTCTTCCTCCATGAACGAGCATCTGTATTTTTGAAGAATAACTTCAGAAGACCTGATCCTGTCTGTGCTCCAGGGGCGAGTGTTAAAAAATAGTTGTTGACCTTTAATGAAGCTGTTTTGTTCCTTCAGAATAAGAGTAGGCAAGACCCTTTTCAAGTGAAGAACAATCGTTTTGGTCAAGACTTATATAGTGCTTAACATGTACACTTCAATAACATAATAATGCTTGAACTAAATATATTCTTCTCTCTCTCTCTGTGCTCATTCTTTAAGCTATAAATCACAAACTTGGATATACATGTAACACAATATACTGTTATATTCTGTGCTTTTGTGTGGCTGAATATTTTTATTGAAGAAAGCGTTTGACATGACATTGAGCATGCAGTTCTGAAACATTTGGGAGATTGTTTTTATTCACAGAGAGGTAGAAAAGACAAAAAAACATGAATGACAACAAGGAAATGTGACCCACATGTGAATGAGGTGCAGAAGGAGACAAAGCAAAGGTGACACAGCACAGCCAGCACACCTGTACAGTCCTGGTGTGTGGTGGAGTCAAAATTAGTCTCAATGACACCAAAAGAAAGAGTTTAAGCACCAGTGTCTAACAGTGTTTTGTATTTACAACCCTGAGCTAAATATGTTACATTCTGTTGCTGTCTATACTTATCATCACTGATTCATCAAGCTGGTTGAGAGGATGAGGTCATCTTTAACAGGGCGATGTGTGCATCCTCAAATGGCTCATGAGGTTACGCTGCTGTGTGAACTTCACCCCACAGAGCTGACATTCATACGGCTTCTCGCCCGAGTGAACCCGCATGTGCTCGGTCAGACGGTACTGCCGTGTGAAGCGCATGCCGCACTCGTTGCACGCGAAAGGCTTGAGGCCGAGGTGGCTGCGCATGTGGCGTGTCATGGTGCCCCTCTGGGTGAACAGCTTCCCACAGATGTTGCACGGGAAGGACCTGCTCAGCCAGTGGCTCCTCTCGTGCTGCCGCAGCAGATCCACGTCCATGTAGCTCCTGCTGCACACAGAGCACATGTGACAGGGCAGCATGGGCTCTGGGCCCGGCTTCTCCTTCAGCGATTGCTTGGGAAGATCTTCTGGGGCTACATCTGTACCTTCATCCTTAATGGAACCTTCATTCTCTAAATCAACAACTTTGATGCTCAATTCTTCTGCACTGTGTGAATCTACATGAGCTTTAAGGTGCTCTGAGCTCGGGAAGCCTTTCCGACAGGGGATACACACGTACAGGTTACTGTCCAATGTGGGCTCAATCCCAGTCTGGGGTTGATAGCAGATGTAGCTCACATTCTTGTTTCTGTTCACCTCCTCATCCTCACTCCCACTGTGAATGCTCTCTTCACTGTTGTCCATGTTATTCTCTAATGCCTCCTCTTTCTCCTCTGGTTTGACAAGCACCCCCTTTCCTTGGATGAGCTCTTCTCCAGGCCCCTGGCTATTTCCTTGCATACTGACCTGTAAACAGCCTTGGCTGTTGGCTGGCTGCTGCCTCCTGCCTGTCAACTTCTGCTGGGAATCTGTGGTTGTCATAGCGCGTTGCTGAGCCTCCCCTTCTCCTGTGGGCTCAGATGTTGGGTTGTAGAAAGATGAGGTACAGATTAATTGTGCATCATCAGAAAAGGCGCTGTTATACATTGTGGTAGATTGCGGGGAGTCCTGCTTCAGGCTGCTGGGGCTCACTTCCTCTGGGCTCTTTCTGGACAGCTCCAGCCTCAAACCAACCTCCATGTCTACACTGTTACTCATTCTGACCACTGGAGATGAGTTGGGGATAAAAAGCTCCTCCTCAGACAGATCCTGCACCTGTTTATGTGTCCTGCCCCCCTCCATGGACTCTGAGTTGTAGTTGACTTGGAGGGGAGTGCGGGAGTGATGAGGTCGGTGGAACGAAAGGCCGTTGGGGGTTAAAGAGGAGTTGCTGGGGGATAGTTTCTTGCTGGAGCCGAAGGGTTTGAGTCTCCTGCGGCAGAGAACTGCCAGGTCTGCCAGCTGCAGGTATGAGGCAGCCGTGAGGAGCGAAGAGAAACTCTGCTCGCTGACATGCTGAGAGCTCAGCAGCTGGCCTGTGTAGATAAAGTCTAACACCTGCAGGAAGACAACAACAAAACAATTAATGTCACCAGAAATGAAAGAAACCCAGTGTTCCACTCTAAAGTACAATCTGTGAACCTGAGGTCACGCTGCTGACCTAATCTACAATCACACACAAGTCAATCAATGGACAAACGCAACCACAGTTCTGAGAGTTCAAACCACCACCAAGGCCCAAAAGTCTTCAGATTTTCCTTTTTGTTTTGCCAATACATAGTAAATTCTACTTTTCATTAATTTAAAATCAGATATTATGCTCATTCTTTGTACACAGTCTTATTTTGTTTACTCGGCATCATCTTAGCTGCATGTTTCTAGACTTATTTGATATACATAAGTGTGTCTGATTGTATATTTTAAATCACTAAACATAGATTAATATCTGGATCTGAGTAACAATGGGCCCAATAGCTGCAAATACCACATGTGTATACAGTACTGTAACATATAAAGTTATCATGTTATTCAAACACCTGAGCAGAGACAAGACTTTCCACTCTTTCTTATGTGACACTGCTTCTGAAAACAGTAATAAATTGGATATAATTGTACGTATTTGACCCAATACATGTGCCGCGTTTATCATAGAAGAAATTATCCTTAAGGTTGTATAAGATAAGATCTAAATCTGCAAAAAGTCTTTCATGATCAAAATCCATCTACAACATTTCTATCTTGCTGTCAGCACAGATGGCAAAATCCCTCCTTAGATCAGTAATGATGTAAGAATATGACTCATTTACATAAAGGAGCTGGACTTGAAAGATGAATTATTGTAGGAGAAGTTTAACCAAATTTGTGAAATCTTAAACACTACTACACTGACAGCAGAAAAACTGAAATGTCCCCCACTGCTTTAGTCTGAGCACTTATTAGCATACTTTGGTATTTCACGGCTCACCTGTCTGAACACCGAAGGTTTCACCATCTCCGTGTCCAGGTTGATGAGGTTGTCATGGAGCACCAGGGATTTAAAGTAGCTGCTGCGGGCGGCCAGGATGTTCTTATGGGCCCTGAACAGAGCGTTTTCTACCACGATGATCACGTCACACATGTACCCTTTGGATCGCTGCTGGTTCAGTTGCATCAAAAGCTGTTTGGCATAATTTGGCGGCTCCATGTCAAAAGACTTTTCACTACAGATCAGACCTAATCTCCAGTCCAAGGTGCCACTAAGAATACTTTAACGGACCCCTGTGGGCCATTATCAGGGGGAGAACGGGAGTAAAAATAGACAGGAGGACCCACCCTGCCCAAGTCTATCTGCGCTGGCACAGTCAGAGTCAAACAGCTCTGATAGCTATCTTGCTATTATCACCGCTACCAGCCCCAAACTTCTTTATCTACGCTCACACTCACAGCTCACGTCTGTCAAACTCATTACAGCACGTTGGATACAATGAACCTGGATTACAGCGTGGACATGTCAATAACATGAAGTATAAGCATAAAATGATGGAGCACTTAGGACTGCAATATGATCTATCTCAGAAGTATTAATGTTTAAATGTGTCTTCCTTGGGTACTCTTAGATTACTTTTCCAGTCTAGATTCTCTCTCTCTCTCTCTCTCCCCCTCTCTCTCTCTCCTGCCAGACCACATCCTGGTGCTGTCTATCATCATTCTCTTTTCCACTCAACACGGTTCTGTGCTTCTCTTCTTCCTCCTGTGAATTAATCTGCGTTTCTGCCGACTTAGCCCAGCAAAGATGACTTATAATTCAGCCCAGTTTTTCTGCTTTGCATCGTCCTGCACCGCTTTGCTGCTGTGCTTCTTTCTGTGCTTGTTTATCATTTGGTTATCAAATGATGTTGGTCATTTGGTCATCAATTGATTCATTGTTTGTGACACAGCAAGGAGTGTGTTAGTGTCCTGGAAGCACCGCTGCTCCGTTGATTTAGCTTCCATACGAATGCTGCTTCTTGAGGCCACAACGTCTTTCTTCTTCCTCTTTTTTATAAAGCTCTTCAAATGGAAGTTGCAACTGGTCAGAATGCAAACAGCATCAGCCACTGTAAAACAAGTCATTTGTTTTTTGTTGTTGTTTGAGCCAGCAGGAAACAAAGTTTGAACAGTCAAACTACTCACCTGCCAACCTCAACGCAGGTAGAGTCCAGATAGCGGATACAGAGATACCGAAATTGCAAAGAAAACAAAAAACATTCATGACCTGTCTTAGAAATTATTCCCTATACATCCTGCAAGTGTTAACCCACCTTCCCAAGAGCTTTGAGAAAAATCTTAAATATTTATTTAAACAATTTTATTCAGCATTTTCCTCATTAGTTGAATGAATTAAATGACTACAAACATAGAATATGTGAGAAACATCTGTTTGGTTATGATAAATCTAAACTAGTTTATCACCGTGCTCCTGCTATAGGCTGGTACAAAGTCTGAATATATGTGCTGATAAGTCGGAGCAACATCTGTTTTCCATGCAAAGATACAGAATTTATCACCGGAGATGCACACTTTCTAAAAATAAACATGTAAATGCTTCAGCGACGTGCCGATCAGAGATGCACACACATGTGGGTCAGTATGAAACACTTTGTGGTTTAGAAATATCAAGTTGAATCTAACAACTGCATCCTAATATGAAAGATCTTTGTGCAGCGTATGTGGCGTATGGTTGTATGAGTGAACAGCTAGATGGGCGTCCATTAGAGCAAAGATCAAAGCTGAACAAAGCTGAGGGTGAGACATTTCTCTGAATGTTTGGTTTGTCTGCTCCAGAATCTGAATCATCTCAGCTGCATGTCCTATTTGCAACGACATGACATTCCATTCATTCTCCCCCTGTTGCTCCAGATTGGACCAAACTTAGCTGAGTGATTCTCCAATTGGTTGTTATTGAAGTAAATTGATGTTTTTCAGTCATTGAAGTGAATCCTGTCTATAGTGGACATCATGAAACTGCAGCAGTTCAAAGAAATTCATTTGACTTCCACTCTGATAAAGCATCAGACTGTAGTATGTATTTCACTCTTCTACTTCTCTCTTTTACTAAGGATACACATTTATAGAAGAAGAAGCAGAAGAAGAAGAAGAAGAAGAAGAAGAAGAAGAAGAAGAAGAAGAAGAAGCAAAAAAATTAATCTCACAAATGAGAAATTCCCTGTTTCAGACCCATGCAATTATTACATTACATGCCCACACACAATGCAATCCACACACATCCCAAACTGCCCCCCCCTACCCCACACACACACACACACATGCACCAGAGGGGGCACCACAGGCAGCCGGCAGCCAGTGCCCATGCAGGTTTGCAGGTTTGGGGTTTGATGCCTTGCTCAAGGGCACCTCAGCAGTGTCACTTGGCAACTCTTTGGCTGCCAGTCCACAGTGGGGACTCGAACCAGCCACCCTCTGGTTCCCAAGCCGAGTCCCTATGGACTGTTATTAATTCATGACAAAGTTTTAAATACTCATTACTCATCAAAGTGACAAAATGATTTCATTCTTATCATTTTGAATTCCACAATTAGACTCATTGCAACTCATTAGTTTTAAGCTGCAGCACGTCAAATTGCTATAAAACACAACTAAAGTATTATGATGTTCTGAAACGTTCTGAAACTGCTGCTCCAGGACAGAGACTCTCAATAATAGGACTGATGGATCATGTTTGTCTTTACTGCTCTTCATGTTTTAGTGTACTTTTGTATAATCACAGTGGAAGATCCTATTGCACACCAGAGGGAGAACATCTCTCCTGGAATTCCCTCTCCTGAGATTTCTTCCTTTTGTCCTTATGGATTAATGTTTTCTCAGGAGTTTTTCCTCAGCTTTCTGAGCTGGAATTGTCCTGACATTGTTTGTGTATTGGGCTATGCAAATAAACTACAGTTGACTTGTGTGTGTGTGTGTGTTTGTGTGTGTCTGCGCCTCTTTGACAGAGATGTGATTTCAGATTTCAGGTGAGCTGAAAGCAAACAGGCAGATTGCTTCAAATGATCAGTGACGTCACTAAGATACAGGTCACGTGGTAGTGACGGAGGGAAACCTGTGGTAACATGACACTGAAATGGGAGAAAGGGAACAAAAGGGAAGAGACTCATCCACGGTAAGCAAACTTCTTTTCCAACTGCGTTTAAACCCTAACAGCTCATGGATCTATATACGTTTTAGAAGAATGTTGACAGGGAAGGTTGTCGGTGTTTGAAGTTTAAAGTTAACGTGGCGAAACACGACCGGAACAAACCGTTTGTGTAAAGTTCACCTCAGCAGGCTGCGCGCACCAGAATTACCTCAGAAAAACATACAGAAGCGGGAACAAGTCACAAGTATTAAAACGTATAAAAGGCGAAGATGTCTTCAGTCAGTCAGTCCACCTACTTGTGTTTACCTGTGTGAGCCTGGAACAGAACCAGCTGAGCCTTTAGCAACAACAACAACAACAACAACCTGATCTGATCTCACACAGCTAAGTACGCTGCAAACTACTACCTGTCAGAATTAAATGAAAGTATTTTATTTAACGACAAATTACTTTAAATATTCTACGCATGTCGTTGTATTTTATTTGTATTTCTTTATATTTATATTGTATAACTTCTTACAACCAGCAGGTCATATTATGTGTGTAGCAGGATGAAGGGTGTGGCACATCAAAGAGCACACAACACTTTGGTTTGGATCTGATCCTGGAATAATTAACGTCTTCATATTTAATTAGACATAATTGTAATAATGTATAATTCATAATAAATAATTGATAATGAATAATACTGAACCAGACTGAGAGACATTGAAAGGCTCAGGAAACCTCAGCAGGTGATTTGAGTTAATGAGCTGATTAGAGTGAGACACCCTGAGGCTACAATATTGAACATTTGCCACAATATTCAACTTTTCCGAGACACTGAGTTTGGGGTTTCAATGAGCTGTAAGGCATTATCAAAAAAATTAAAACAAATAAAGGCTTGAAATATTTCTCTTTGTGTAATGAATCTATAATATATGAGAGTTTCACTTTTTGAATTGAATAACTGAAATAAATAAACTTTTCACCGATATTCTAATTTATTTAGATGCACCTGTATACACACGTCGTAATCATGTATGTTTTTGTTTTACAGGCCATTCTGGGGCACTCTCTTTATTCAAGCCGGGTTTGCATTCTGAGCTGCAAGCCAATGTAAGTGGAGTGACTGCGTGTGAAAGAGGTATTCAAGCACACTCAACACTGGCTCAGGGTCAGACCTCTGTGATTGGGTTTCGAGGGGAGATGGATGTTCCTGAATGTGTTTTTGTTACAGTCTGGTATGACCGAATGGAGCTTTACTGCATGAAATACAGTGTTGGTAAAGGATTGAGTCCTGATTGTTACACTAAATTACATTCTTTGCCGGGAAGGTGCTTGGATAACATCTTGACTGTATGTCCTTAGTGTTCTTTATAATCATATAATCAACTCCTTCTATCTCTATTTCATATATTTTGTAGTTTTTAAAGCAAGTGTCTTGTGTGTGATGTACTTGAGCTGTGGCTGAATGCCTTTGTCACCTCAGGTCCCATTCTTTTAATGGTTTGAAGTGATAATATGATGAGTCAGGCAGTGAATCAGCGGTTTTAGACCAGTTTAGTTCTGCACACAGTTAAGACCCCCCTGCTTTATGGGGTCAGATTCAGTGGGGTTTCTTTAAAAGGGCTTTTCTGTCCGCATTTCAAGAAAGCCCTACTATGTAATGACATCATTTCCCTAATGCAAAGTTACCTTCTGTCTCCAGTGAGAACATAGTTCAGTCTCTCATTCTGATAGTGAGTCATTCTGTTTACCTGGGGAGTCTGACCAGCAGTTCCTCAACCATCTGAGACGTAGCTTAAGTATAGTTCCAAGTCCAAATTGTATGCAGTGTGAAAGGCACAGAAGTGTAAAGCTAAACTAGATGTAAAATAATTTTTTTTATGAGAAACTAGTACATTTAAGCAATAATTAGTTTGTGTGTGTTCTTTCAGGGAACATCACCTAAACCTTCCTAATGTCCTATGGAGAAGGCTATACTGGACGGACTGAGCGTGTCCGCCAGGCGTTCCACTATGACCAGGTTCCCCAAGGCTCCTCTGACGTTAGGCCACTGAGGGATCACAGAGCAGGAGATCTGGCTCAAAGCGCCGACCCACTTCCACCTCCACCTCTGCCGGACCAACCTGCTGTGGGACCTGAGTTTGATCCCAGTGGCAGTGAGGGCGACCCCGACCCCGACACCGACCCCGACACCGACCCTGCTATCGACATCAAACCAGTGCACCGCTTCATTCCTGACTCCTGGAAGAACATTTTCAGAGGAAGCGGACGCAGCAGCAACAAAGCCTGGTCAATGCCTGAAGCATCACAGAACAACAACAGCAGCAGCACAACAGAGGGTGTGCGCTGCTCTCCTCCACACTCTCCCTCTGCTCCTGGGTCCTACCGTGATCCCTATGGAGGCTCAGGCAGCAGCTACAACTCTCGTAAAGAGCTCCTGGAGCCACACGAGTCCCTATCAGGGCACACTCACCAAACAGCTTTGACTTACAGAGAGCGAGTGGAGGAGTACCATCAGCGCTACGACTTTATGAAGTCCTGGGCGGGGCTGCTGAGGATTCTGGGATGCATCGAGCTCCTGCTCGGTGCGGCCGTGTTTGCCTGCGTCTGTGCTTACATCCATAAGGATAATGAGTGGTTCAACATGTTTGGATACTCTTCTCCCGGAGGAGCTTACGGAGGAGGTTTCTATGGCGCAGGCACAAGTGGGACCTACTACACCGGTCCTAAGACTCCATTTATTTTAGTTGTAGCTGGTCTGGCATGGCTGGTTACTGTGATTCTATTGGTGCTGGGGATGACTATGTACTACAGGACCATTTTGCTGGATTCATCCTGGTGGCCTCTGACTGAGTTTATTATAAACCTTTGTCTAGCTGTGCTGTACATGACTGCAGGTACGTCACACACACATCCACTGCATTGACACAGGTGGCTGTGCTGTGTGTCTTGTAAAGGCATGTTTGCTTTTTTATCAGGGATCGTCTATGTCCGAGACACAACCCGTGGAGGCCTCTGCTCATACCCCGTGTTCAACAACGGCATCAATGGGGCCTTCTGCAGAACGGAGGCTGGCCAGACTGCCGCCATTATTTTCCTCTTTGTCACCATGCTTGTCTACCTGATTGGAGCTTTAGTTTGTCTCAAGCTGTGGAGACATGAAGCTGCACGCAGATACCAGGAGAAGTACGGGCAAGAGGTAAGATCCTAACTGTGGTCCTCATGATTCTTTGGATCGTTTAGGCAGGTGTTGCACCTTGCCTAAAGTTCACCAAAGAAGTGAACTTTAGTATCTCTTCCTTAAGATAAGATAGAATTTTATTTATCCAGAGGGAAAATGTTGAAATGTGACACCAACTGAACAAAATAAAAAAGATGTAACAGAAACTTGAATTCTAATACAGACTCCAGGTGTAAATACAGCTTTGGGCTCCATTGTTCAGCTTTGATTGTTGAGTGTTCTGGTATTGAGGACAGGATGCTCACAGACAGTACATGGGGGTCCCAGTATGCAGTCCCAAGCAGCAGCGGTCCCAGTGTGTGGACTCAGTCTACTGTAGTTTGTGATGTAAACACAGATCATGAGTCTCATTCTGCCATAGGAGGTGATGATGCTTAGAGTTCAGGGCAGAAACCTTCATTTCTGCTGTGCATTGATATCCAGGACATTTTTGAGAAGGATTCATTCATTAACATAGTTTGAAAGACCGTTTTCTATTAACACAGACGAGATTAATGGAGTTCTTTTTTTTCTTGTGTCAACACAGATGCGGCCCTCTGAGATCCGTGGTGCTGCTGTGTTGGTACGCCGTTTCTGATGCATTACAATGTCACTCAAAGCCTTATAGACATTTCTTAACATGTATAATATGGTGTGTTGTCTTTGTGCAGAGGGCTCCACCTCCTGCTCACAAAGCTCCAGAACAGGAGCGGGGCTCTTCAGTGGTTCCTATAGGGGCTGTCCCAAAGTCAGCACCGCCCAAGGTTTTACAGGGAATTATACCATCGGGACATATTCCAAAACCGCTCATCCTGCCTGATTACATTGCGTAAGAGCTGCTTAAATATACTGTATCAGCCGAATAGTGATAATCAACACAATGAAGGCCTATTTAGTCAGATTTATCTTGACGTTACAGACATACAGTTTGTCCTATAACCTGAAAACGAATGTACCAGTACGTTATCTACTGTTGAGCTTGTTCAGGATTCTCAGGCGAGCTTAGTCCAGACCCCAAGTACACACACTACAGTCTCTAAGTGCTTTGGTGTTGTTAAGAAACAAAATATTCTGTTTCCATCCTGCAGTAAGTATCCAACCGTCCGATCTGACGAAGAGCGGGACCAGTACCGAGCTGTGTTTAACGACCAGTATGCCGAGTACAAAGAGCTCCACTCTGAGGTTCAGCTCACCCTCAAGAAGTTTGACGAGATGGACGCCATGATGCGAACACTACCTCAGCATCCCAGCAGTCAGATGGTGATCAATGCTCACATTTAACTCCATTCCCTCAAATGAAGCTAAATGAATTGATTTTATATAAGGGTTATTAATGTCAATACGGATTGGTAATTCATTAATCAGCCATTTCCACGGTTTAGTACAGTTCCATCAGACAAATTCAACATTTGTTGAGTATTGCTGCATGGTAAACTTCTACTTTTGAAGCTAAGTCCTGTAGAGAAGCTTCCTGGTTTCCCCTCCCCTACTTCCCCTCAAGCCTCAAATTCCTTCCTCTCCATCCAGCTGTCTCATAAATACTGTCATTCTGCACATCCTTTCACACTTGTCCTTAAATGAATTGATCTGATGGGTTTCCTTTCCCCTAGGAGTTTGATCGGATCAACAGGATCCTTCAGGAGTACCAGAGGAAGAAAAATGTGAGATCTTCATCTTGTCATTTGCGGTTGTTTTATGACTGTGGCTTTCTCAGGCCCTGATGTCTAGAGGTTATAAGATCATTTACTGTATAAGGGCAACATTTGCATATTTTTTTGGCATATCTGCATATGATAATGCATGTGAAATGAACTAAAGTGGATAATATGTCCTCACTTCCCCTTCCAGGACCCCACATTCCTTGAGAAGAAAGATCGCTGCGAGTACCTGAAAAACAAACTGTCACACATCAAACAGAAGATCCATGAATATGATAAAGTCATGGAGTGGAACGATGGGTTCGGCTAGGCCGCTGCTTCATACACAGCTCTGTCTTGGAACTGGACCCCAGAACATTTCATGACATCATCGAAGTGAAAGGCACTGAGGATCCTGTACCGTCCTTCAGCTGCTTCAACGGTGTGTGAACCTGACTGAACAGGCGCTGCTGAATCATGAGTGTGGATGCCAATATCCAAAATCAATCCCGTTCCACCTCGGGGAGCCAGGCGGGAGTTCCAGCCTGGAGCGTGTAGTAGGAAGCCGGACAAAGGGCTTAGGCCGCTAACTTCAGGCCTCAAATCTGATTTGAAGCTTGAACCATGGGGTCTGGATAGAACACTACATGTATGACTGACTGACACTAATAACACAGTGGGGTAATGTGAATGTTTCCTATAATTAGAGATAGAAACAGTTTGGATGTACGTTGGGTCTAACTGCAAACACTTCATTTTACAATACTGTTATGTACCACACACACAAATCTTAATATTTAACTGCTGTAAGATGTTTTTTTTTTTAAGTTTTGCTGCAAATCGTCTGTCTGGAACTGTTGGACTGAATCAGGGTTTATGCCTATTATACATGAGTGCTCTGTGTTTTATAATGTCTGTGACTTTGGTCGATCATTTCATGGATTTAAGCTTTCTGTATTTTATAATTCATGCTTGCTTAAAACCATGACCACATTACACTGATGTGATGAACTGAAATGCTGTCAGGACTGTGTGTGAAGTCCTCTATGTTGTTGTTAATGTCTGTGTGTTCTTTATGATTTGATTTGATGTACTTGACGCTTTTGCACTGACTGCCTGTCTCTTTCTTCACAGCTAGAAGCAAATGTTTAACTTCAATAAAAAAAGATGGCAATGTACTGAAAACAAGTGTCATAGTTTAAATGTACAGTATCATCAAACGCTGATTCAGAATACAACGTTTATTTAAAGTATATTAGCCAGGATAAGATGAAGTATGAATGATATTAAAAAAACCATGGCAACTGAATGAATACCATAATGAGTATGAGGTGAGGGTGTGATGGTAGAGCTGGGGTGAGGGGGTGGCAAGTAAAATGAGAGTGTGTGTGTTTGTCATTTGTCGGGAGGAAGCTGCGCCATGGCAGAATGATGATGATGATGAGCAGCTTCCCTTTATCATTGTCAGCAGTTCTCAGACACAAGAGAATAAGCAGGTCTACCTTCCTGCCTGTGGGCGTGTCGATGTCGGACACCTGTGTAAGGGGCGGGGCTAAGGTGAGGGCGCGCGGTGGGTGTGGCCTGAAAGTGTTTTGTCTTTACACAGCTTCAGTTTATCTATTACAGGAAACACAGACACACACACACACACACACCGAGAGACTAACAGGTGAGTGTGTGCTCTTATTTTCTTTTTTTTTGTGGAGGTTTCCAGGACTTTACGATAGGAACGAACCACTCTTCCTTCTCTCAGCGTCGTGTATATGTGAAACCTTCACATATACATTGTCGTGTGTGTGTCTTGGCTTGCTTTGTGCTCGGGTGTGGTTCAGCTCAGTTTCACACACCGACATCCTGTCATTTTGTCACAACACGATGACTGCATTGGTATTTGCTGTAATCAAACAATCTGCCTCTGTTTTTCTTTATGTATGTATTTTCTTCTATCAACCTTTCTAATCTTTCCGCTACTTGTCTGTCTGTTAAAGCAGAATCAGGTTAAGTATCAGCTTTGACATATTTAGATGTACTTTATTGTTTCCATAAGGATTTTGTTACAGCAGCAACAATATTTCGCAATAAAGCAATGCAGTCACGATGACAAATGTCCTCCAATTAAATACAAACAAAATGCATGCAACGTGAAATGCATTTACATCAATATACGCGGATGTATTTTCATCGGAATCTTATTTTGAAAATGGAAATAAGGGCGAATACAGGTCATGTAAGCATGCACTGTAACTTCATAAGGCTAATGTGCGTTGAAAACACAATATAGCAAATGTTTTACAAATACTGAATTGCAAACTGTAAATATTATTTGATCAATCAAGCTGCTGCACTTTGAAACAGGAACCTTTTATGGTTCTTTTGAAATGTACAGCAAGTCCATAAAGATAAGACGGTAAGTTTTTTTCCATCTCATCCTATTTATTATTATTTATTTATTTCAGCCCTGTCCTGACAACCATCCTGTTCAACATCCTGGTCATAGGACAGCACCCAGTGGATCCAGAATAATGTCCTCCAGGCCCAATGGGAGTCCACCTCCCTATGAGGACAACGGATAGTGAGTTGAAATTCTTGATTCCGCTGTAAATCCCTCTTCTTTCTGTAGATATCCACTTACTGTTGCATAATTTAGAACACAGAAAACTAGTGAAGGGAAAAAAGTTTTTGTTGAGCAATAAATGTAAAAGTAGAAGAAATCAGAGTAATGATGTCAGACAGTGGTGTGTTACTTGTATACATGGATTTATGCTCTTACTTTAAACACCATTTACTCATTTATACTTATTTCTTTGCAGTAATGCTGAGCCCCAGCCTGCCTATTCTTACTACCCAGATGACGAGTTCCAGCATTTCTACCGCTGGTCCTCCCCACCAGGCATCCTTAAAGTCATGGCCGTCATTGTCATCGTAATGTGTGTGGCGATATTTGCGTGCGTTGCGTCCACACTGGCCTGGGACAGTCAGGGAGCCCTCTCTGGGTTTGGAGGAGGAGGAGGGTACGGAAGCTATGGAGGGGGGTATGGTGGTAGTTCATACGGCAGCTTTGGTGGTGCTAGTGGGGGGTATGGAGCTGGAAACAGTTATGGTATGGGCGGAATTGGCGGGAACTATAATGACCCTCGGGCTGGCAAGGGGTTTATTATCGCCATGGCAGCCATCTGCTTCATTGTTTGCCTGGTCATCTTCATCATCATCGTGTCCCACCAGAGCCTAGCTCAGTCCAGGAGGTTCTACCTCGCCGTGGTGATCGTGTGTGCCATCCTAGCCCTGCTGATGCTGATAGCTTCCATTGTGTACCTCATGGCGGTCAACCCAATGGCCCAGTCCACTGGTTCAATTTACGGCAGCCAAATTACAGCTCTATGTGCCCAGTACCAACGGCCACAGGTTTCTGGAGTCTTCATCAATCAGTATCTTTACCACTACTGTGTGGTGGAGCCGCAGGAGGTGAGACCTTTTTTCAGTCACACGTTCTGGTGACCTGTATGTATACGGTCCTTATCTGTTCTAACTGTGGTCCGTGTCTCCTCTCAGGCCATTGCGGTGGTACTTGGCTTCTTGGCAGCCGTTGCTCTGATCATCATGCTGGTGTTTTCTCTGAAGACCCGCCAGAAAATCCGGAGCTATGGCAAGAGCAACATTTTGTGGAGGAGAGTGAAGATCATTGATGAAACTGCTCCACCTCAGGATGTGGAGGCATGGGTGAGTTGCCTTCCCCAACCTGTACCAAGGAAGTTATGTGTTCACCTATGTGTGTTACTTAGGAGTAGGTTTGATTTAGTAGTAGGATCAAAATGTTGTTATTGTGGCAAGCAACCTGCCTTGGTGGAGGTATTTGGTATCATGTCATCATCAAAACCAAATGCCCTGCATAAAAAGATCCTATTAGTGGGGTTTTGTTCAGTGAAAGAAACCCTCCTTGGTTATAAAGCTCAGCAGGTGTGTGAATGTATATCAGTTTTAGTGGCACAACCTGTTTGGTGACATTCAGCCGTGTATCTGTGGGGGAAGAAGGTTTTCTCTCTGCTGTGCTCAGTTTCAAGGTGTGGCTTCTACATGTTGACAGTTTCAATCATGTGTTTTGTGCTGTCGTAGTAAATTTCAGTGCTGATCTGTATCCTATCCAAAACAAAACCAACATTTAAATTCACATTTCGTGGTGAATCATAGTTTTTGAAGCTATTTTTAGAATCAATTTGCAGTCACCTTGATAGATACCAGTAATCACAGCTGAGTTGTTGAGTCATTCTGTTGGTAGTGTGACGGCAGACAGCCATGCCAAGTCTTAGCTGTTGACTTGGTTTGGGATCGAGCCCTCTGAGGAACAGGTCCGACCACCAGTTTAGCTGACACAGAACACCAGCAGTAACCCGACACTGAGGCACCAGAGGCTCTTTACTGGAGGTGGTGGGAGGAACTTACAAACAGCAGTTAGAGATGTAGGTATAGTTCACAGAGTACAAGTCTATGCCTGCACACCACACCTGAGCTGGAAGAGATGCAAAGCTAAATTCCCATCAGATTAGAATTTAAGTGGAAATGATTGACAGCTAGAAGCTCATACCTCCATCAAGTCTGAGGTAAGCGCTGAGAAATGGAATCAAATAATGAAAAAAAAAGATATAAACAACCAACAAATAAACCACATATTTGCCTTGGTGGAGGTACAATGCTCTGCCATATTCCCTTCCCTAATCCTGTGTTTGATTTACCTGAATATTTCAATGCATGTTGCAGCATTCCTACAAACTATAGACAAAACATCTCAGATGCATGTATTTGACTGTTTTCCCTACGAAGGTGAACAATGTGTCCGTTCCTCCTGAGGACCTTCCTATGTCCGAGTATCCCGAGAAGTTAAGAGGGTCCAGGAGTCACCTGGACGACGAGAGCACCAACTATGACAAACCACCTTACAACTACACCCCCCAGTGAGTCTGTCTAAACATGAGTACGGTGCTGGGAGTGTGTGGGGAGTTTTTTACGAAGCACCGCATGAGAGAAACATGAACTTATTTGGATGTGCTGTCAGATAGTGTGTTGGAACAGGTACTGATCAGCAAAATGGGGACCTGTTTGTCTTTGGGATTAAAAGAAAAAACAAATTCCAGTGAGCAAACCGTCCCCAGATCCCAGGAGTGTTTGAGGACCAAAGTTATCATTGACTTGATTTATCATTAGATTGCTACAATGAATTTTTACTTCCTGCAAAGTCGTAGGGAATCATAATGAAGGCGCTCTTGACAATACAAAAGGTATAACAGCAGCTGTGTTGGTGTGTTGGAGCATTTGTCAGCAGCATAATAACTCTGTACTTATACAGTGCTTTGATTCAAAGTGCAAGGAGCAAACCTGCACATCAGGAGCAGTTAGGGATTCTGTATCTTACGCAACAGCACATGGACACTGTAGGAGCCTTTACCGGTCCGATTCCAAGACCACCACTCTACCATCCTGAGCGTAGCGTAAACTGTGGCTTGGCGAGTTTACTTGGGGTTTAAATCTTGCACCATGAATGGCAGCTGACTTTAAACTGAGGGACACTGCCACAGCAACTTATGCTCCACTCCAAACAGGTTAGATCTGTGGTTCAGTGGAGGTGAAGGGATGGAAACGTATATAAGCACCGCCCTCTCAGCTGAAGTGTCCTGAAAGAATGCCATCAAATGTAGTGCTTTGTTATTGAAGAGTGTATTGGGTGACATAACAATGAGCATGTGGCTATTTATTTTTGAGAATTTCTTTTTTGCTGGCGCATTTAGAGGAAGTTTATATGTCGTCTATACGTAAGATGGCAGTTGTCAGAAACTTATTAAAAATGGGCTCGGCCACACTGATGACTGAGGATGATGTATGAACACTTTATCTTTAATTGTCACAAATTCACACAGGCCTGCAGTGGAGGAGAACTTGCCTGTACGAAATGCAGCTCCTTATAGCAGCAACTCGGAGGCAGCGAGCTCAGCTGGGAGGCCCAAAAAGAGACGGGCGGGTCGGCCCCGCCGCGCTGATGGACAGGACTACGACACTGATTATGCCTCTTCTGGAGATGAGCTGGACGACAACGACTTTGACAGGTAGAATAAATGACGTACTTGCATCTCAGCTACTGATGGAGGAGACTGACTGATGGCAGTTGGCAGGGTCTACTTTGACTTGCTTTAATTGTCCTTGTTTCTCTGTCTCGTTCCTCCTTTTTATTTCCGTCAGTGAATTCCCTCGCATTAAGAATGAGCAGGAACGTGCTGACTACAAGCAGGAATTTGACCGCGACCACTTGGAGTACAAAGACCTGCAGGCGGAGCTGGATGCTGTCAACAAGAACCTGTCTGAGGTGGACCGAGAGCTGGATGAGCTGCAGGAGGGCAGTCCACAGTATCTGGTGAGGAGGAAAAGTTGACTGTCCTGGACGTCTCATTTACTTTACTTGAATTTGAGATTTAATTGGAAAAACGTGACAAACATTGTGATGGAGGCCACAAAATCAAAGGCTGGAATTTGTGTCCTGTGTAAGACTGTGTTGTCCTTTTGAAGAACGTCATAGAAGCATCTCTTGTTTAGTTATTAATTTTGCATTTTCATGACAGGATGCCTTGGATGAATACAACAAGATAAAGAACATGAAAAAGGTAGGTGGAGTCTTTGATACCTCATGTTGCTATCTGGAAACTTAGGCATCAAAGTTTTGATTAGTTCACCTCAACCTCCAATGTGGTCCATTTAAAGACACAATACATTCATTCAATATGCTTCAAGTGTGGATGCCCAAGGTGCAACACAAATTCAAACGATCCTCAACCTCTCTTTACTCAACAACTACATCTGCCCCCTGGTGGACGACTGCCAATCGTGTCCTCTAGTCTAGTTGCCTCTAGGCTTCTTAATCGATGAAATCTAAAGAAAATTCAATGTGCAATTTTATTTCAATCTACCTACTTACGAATCTGTCTTAACCACCTGAGACCCCAACAGGTTTAAGTTAAGCACACGGATGTATAAGGTCTAGGAAATAGAAAATGTAGTGTCCACATATGAGGACGCTGGGTCTCAGGAGGTTAAGTAGATGGATAGATAGACAGTCTATGAGTCTGATAGTAGATGATTCAAAGTAGCATCTATGGTAGGGTTTGGATCACACCCTGACTTGTTTTGGACTTGAAGCTCAAAGTTTAGGAATTGTGAGTTGACTTTTGCCTGCCAGTCTGGATTTTTGGCTACTTTTTTTTTTTTACATTCTTTCATTTTCCTGTCATTCCCACAGTCTGCAGATTATCAGATGAAGAAGCGCAGGTGTAAATATTTGAAGCCTAAACTGTCCCACATCAAGAAGATGGTCAGCGATTACGATCACAGAGGCTAAACAGAACGACTGTGTGTGTGTGTGTCTGTCCTGCGCGGGACTGAAGGGACTCAATCAGGTCTGTTTGGAGAATGTCGGAGGTTTGTCCGACAATGGCGAGGAGTCGCTAAAGGTGCACAGTCCTTCTGAGCTGTCATTCAGAAGTGCATCCTCTGTTGTGCCACTGTTTGTATTATGAGTGTCAGTTGCCATAAATACTAGTCCCTTATGTTTAGTAGAAGAAGACTTTCTGCTACTGGAGTGTGCTGTGATCCCTGCTCATTTTAATACTGTAGTGTTTTCTTAGGATAATGTTTTTACAAATGTTTTGATCCGTCAGTTTAATTCTCAGGTTGTTGTTTGGCATCATAATCATGTACATAAGTGGGAAATGCAATTTTAACACTTTTAACAGTTTTGATAATTCACATGTGTTATGGTTTTTTAGTTTATCAGTGATACAAAAGAAACAAAAGCCTTTGAGATGATTCCACGTGGTTGATATACTTTATATGCAGCGTGCTTTTACAATGTTTTGTGACAACTTTTATATTCATGAAATTCATTTATTAAACAGTTTTGTGGACGTCGTATTACTGTTTACATCTCGCACAGGAACACTGATGGAAATCTTACAGGCAGTTGCACTTAAAGACCGTATTTACATTACAGGTGATGCTCAATTCAGATTTCTTTGCATGTAACTGACTTATACTGCCTTATATCTGAGTTAAGACTTGAAATCAGCTGGATGTACAAACAAGGGTTTACTTTGAAGGCAAACAAATCACTACAATGGATGCAATTGAAAGGAAATAGTTATATGAACACTGCTGTGCCGTGCTGAATTTCAGGTGGTTGTGTTTTTGAACTGCTCCGTTAGCAGCGAGTGTCTCCTCAGCAGGGATGTTCTGGTCAGCTGCTTTGGAGCTCCAAGAGGCGCAGAAGGAAATGTTTTCAGACCAGCCTCTTTCTCACACAAACCTCTCCTGGTGCTTGGGTTATGTAGAGTGGAAGTGTTACGGGAGTTGACATTTAGTGGCGGCAAAGCCCTGGGTCTGGACTGGACAGGCAGCAGGAAGGTTCCAGATCCTCTGCGCTCCAACCCAGATATCGCACTCCTTCTCAGACCTCGGACCATCTGTGACTCCCCGGAGAGTGAAGGGACCTGCCTCTTGTTCTCTGGTAGATCTTTTGCTTTCTGCCGTCGCTCCTCTGGGAGATCTGGCCTCTGTGCAGTGAGTGAGGGGTCAGAACAGTACAGTTCACCTCCCAGTTTACGCCTCTGGATGACGCTATTGAGGCTTGAAGATGATGCGTTATGGAGTGGACTGCTGAGGGATTTGCCACCAGAAAGACCGGAAGAGAAGGGAAACTCTGAGTTTGTTTTTCCAGAATGGAGGTTAGGATGAGAAGCAGAGTGGGCAGAGAAGAGGCCTGGTAAGGAGACCTTTTGTTTAACCAGCTTTACACATTCACTGTTTTCATCACCCTTTCCTCTTTTCTCATAGAACAATCTTTCAGAAAAGTTCAAACAATCAATTTGTAGATTTCCAGCATCCCCATCAATTTTGGGAATACTGTGAGAGAACTCTTCCTTGACCCTAAAGTCAGGGCCTGTGGATAAAGCAACATCAGAATGCTGGGTCAGAGAGGCTGGGATGTTTAGCCAGGGTTCAGAGTTTAATCTTAGTAAGGGGTTCTGCAATCTGCTCTCTGCCACTATGCCGGGACCTCGAAGCCGTGACGGGGAACACGGATGGGAACTTGCACCACTACTTCCACAAGCTTGGTTTTCTTTAAATGAAAACAGTGACATGGCTGAAAATGAGGAGGAAACACACTGTGGGGAAGTGATGAGCTGGATTTCAGAGGGAGATGCTGGAGCTGCTGATGAGGTTTTATCATTTTGATCGAGTGGCCCTGGGGAAGTCATGCTGAAGTACTGCTGGGCTTGCAGCTGCCCACCGGGGAATCTATCAGTTGGTATGATGATCACCTCCTTCCCCTTGGCCTTGCAGCTACTGAGCAATACCTTCAGAACCTTCCAGTCACCATTCATAACTGCACAAACTAATGCTGATTTCCCAGACTGATCCTCTAGGCCAATATCTGCTCCGCTGTCCAGGAGCAGAGTCACCACCTCAGGTCCAGCCTTCTCCTTGCAGGCGTGCATCAGTGCAGTGCAACCTGCCTTGTCTTGGATGTTGGGGTCGGCTCCCCTTTCCAACAGAAACTGAACAATTTTGACCCGGCTGGCACTCTGGGTGTCAGTATGTTGGGTCCTGCAGGCCACCATCAAGGGTGTCTGTCCTTGGCTGTCACTCTCATTGATGTAAGCCCCGCCCTCCAGCAAAAGCCTCGTCAATCGTAGGCGACGGAGGAAAACGGCTTTTAGCAAGGGGTTACTTGAGTCCAGAGCTATGCCAGACAGAAAAGCTCCTCTCTCCATGGTTCTAGTTACTGTCCCCCCACTGGTTGAATGGAGATACAGCAGGTCACCTTCCTGTGGATACAGTAACACATTGATAAGAGAAAATATAATTGCACAAACAGACTTGTTAAATGGCAGGATCATTCTTGAATTAGACTTGTTTTTAGTTTTTGGCATTGATTCAACACATGCATTGTGAGTGTACTATATATACTGTCTGTCTGTCTGTCTGTCTCTATCCTTGTCTGTCTCTCTCTCTCCTTTTCTGTCTCTCTCTCTGTGGGTCTGTCTCTCTCTCTCTCTCTCTCTCTCTCTCTCTCTCTCTCTCTCTCTCTCTCTCCCCCTCTCCCTGCCTGCGGAATTATGTATAAAAACATTTTTTTTCTTGCATCCAGATTGGAAGGCACTTTCTTTCACCCTTTGTTCTCTTGTCTCTTGCTTCTCTCTATCTGGTCAGGTAAGATGGCTGTTCAAATGTTGCAGACAGTAACTCAATTGTTTCCTATGACGACAGACCCCTAAGTGATTCTGACTGACATCTAAAAAGGGAAAAGTATATTAAATTATGTATCAATCATCTCTGTGCATGTGCGTCCATGAATGTGCATCCATCAGCCAGAATGAAGCAGTAATGAATGTATTCTGTACTGAAAGCAACACATGGAGATGAAGGAGAGTCTGAGGACATCAGGAGCAGAGCTCAAGTCTCCATGTGTACAAGTATAGGGGAGGCAGTGCCCTGCCGAGGTGCCCCTGAGCAAGGCACCGAACCCTCAATTGCTCCCCCCTCTGCGAAGGGTGGTAATGTAATGTAAGTCGCTTCGGATAAAAGCGTCTGCCAAAATGATCGTAATGTAACGTAAGTAGAAGCCCTGTCTCTCACATTATGAAGCTCCTCACACACAGTTGTCCACTGGGTTTGCATAAATGAATAGCAGACCTGTCGTTGCCGCTGACAACAGATTTGAAGAATGTAGGATTGCATTTTTTGTGTGTATGCAAGTGTTGCTTTGTGCACTGTTATGAAATATTACTTAATGAGCCCACACCCTGCCAGTGTGTGTTCATGACACGGCACTGAAACACTCCACCAAAGGACGAGATGTATACAACAGAAAAGAACATATTTCTGTGAGAAATGAGCAAATCTCTTAATTACACACTCAGTTACATGTGTACGATTAGAAAATACATCGTAAGCCACAACATACAGCTGTTATCAGTCACATTCTGACATCATAAAAGTACATTTTCTTTAGCTTACCGGTCTGTTGTCAGGATTCCTCTTCCAGACATTCACTCTCCTTTTGCAATGCTGCAGATGATGTCCTCGGTGTATAGAGCTACTGTATTAGAGTGAGAGAATGTGTGTATTTGTTTATGTGCGTGTGCGTGTGTGTGTGTGTGTGTGTGATGACAGAGAGCAATGGTTGATCCCCCAGTTAGCAGCAGAGCTCTGGTTGATGGAGATGAAGACGTAAGTTGAAGCTCTATAGCAACCTGGCAGCACAGTGTGTCTTCTTTGTCTTTCATTAAAGCTGCAGTTTGTTCAGCAAGGCCAGCGGAACACGGAACTGCCTCACACCACTTAGTTACGTCGTGAAAGAAAAATTATTTTGTCAGTGACATCTCCATGACAACCATCAAAGAGGTGGAATGACGGCACATGCTGTAGTTGTGCAAGAGGGACATTTGGTGTAATTTCAGGCGAATGCAGATAGGCTGCAGTCGTGTTCTCCACTCGACAACAATATTCAGAATTACATTTTGAAAGCATTATTTGTCTTGAGGAATAATGTATGTATCTGTACTCTCTGTCATCTGCACCGTCTGTCATCACCTGTAGGCTTAAAGTCTCTGCAGAATTGGTCAAAATGCAGTATCTCACTGATCAGCTTTCTTTGTTGGGCCCGCTCTATGATGAGTGTCATTTCTGGGTCGGTCTCTCAGGTCAAACAATCGGGATGATCTTTTGTCATCCCCAGAGGAAAGGTGCCGACCCCTGACCTAGAGAAACAAACATCCCCTGCCCCTCTGGTGGAATTTCTTGTCATAACAGGTTGGTAAACCTCTTGATCTCAGACATATTCCAGAATCTAGCAGTGGAGCACGGAGCTCCTCTTTCTTCCTCCCCCCTCCACCTGTGCATTTCTAGGTCATTGAATCATTACTGCATCTCACTCATTTTACTTCTTCACGGAGTTTCCTGTCTTCTCTGGTCTCACAGGTTCTTGTGGAAGCCTCTCCTGTAGAGATAAAGATCCTGTCCTGGTATCTGTATTTATATCATTAGCCATATTTACACTGGCACTATTGTTGTTGTTGCTGCTGGGCCTCTCTGTGTGTGTGTCTTGAGTCTCACTTAACTCATTGATCTAATGCTCAGTGTGCAGATACTGGGGAGGCGATCACGTCACACAAGTCGCTGTGTTCTGATGTACCTTCACAAACAGTCCTACAGCTTGAGCATGGGATTGCTGAGCCCAGTTTGAGTCGGTGGAGTTCTCCCTGTCTGTTGTATGACAAGTTGGATAAGTCTGACCAGTTCTGCACAGACTTCCAAATAGTTAATCTAACAAAACCTGACTCTTACCCTCTACACAGGATAGAGGATTGTGTTGATAGGGTTGGAATTGCTTCTTATGTAACCAAGCTGGACTTAATAAAGGGGTACTGGCGGGTTTAGAACTGAAGAAGCCTTTCGGATGAGCAAATACCAGCAAATCAGAGGTAATGAGCGGTGAAACGTCTTCAAGCCTTAAACAGCAGATCCAGTTGCTTCAGATGAACTTGTACTTGGATATTGGGCTGTAGAAATAAGGTTGACTCGACCTTTTGAAACATCTTCTGCAACTTTGTGGTATCTTTAGTTGGTCAAAGTGTATATTTGCTGTTCATGATTGAATGTGATGATGGCATTGGTCTATGATGATCTTACTTGTAAGTGCAATGAGTGTCAACCTCCTTGTTAGTCATTGTTTGGCTGTCATCTGTTGGTTTTCTAAAGCCAATGTGCGTCTGCGTTGTGACATCCATGCTGCTGCTGCTACAAAGAACAATGTGCCGCTCCATGCAGTGCATAAGAGGACGGGTGTGGACTAGATGGCGATATTACGCACACGTATTGCTTCCATTTAAGCTGAATGAAGCGCTGCCCCTGTCTCTTTAAACTGCTGTCAAAGCCGATTAGTGCTGATCGCCGCCTTCATTCTGTTCCCCGTCTGTTCCGTCGATCTGTTTGCCTTTCTAAACTACGACAAGCTTTCTTTCTTTTTTCCTTCCCCCGACCATTTTACAACTTGGATAGAAAGAAGTCGTCTGTTTATCAGTTTGCAGCGATGGGAACTCTTCTCCAGACTTTGGACGACAGAGACGCGTTGAAGTGTTTCTATTCTCTTATTGGAGGGGCGCCGAGTCAGTGAAAGCTTGTAATGTGGACAAGTCTAACTTTGTATACCGATCCTCAGCCTGAATCACACTTCTGTGAGCGCTGCGCTTTCTTTCCAGTGTCTAATCCTGCAGCGATGTGATGCCACGGTTTACGATTTGATTTAAAAAATCCTATTCACAGCGAAGATAAGATGCAGAAGAGCGTCCGTTACAATGAGGGTCACGCTCTCTATCTGGCGGTGGTTGCGCGTAAAGAGGGAACCAAGCGCGGCTTCCTGAGCAAGAAGACCACCGAGAACAGCCGCTGGACCGAGAGGTACTTCGCCCTGTACCAGAACGTTCTCTTCTACTTCGAGAACGAGCATAGCTCCAGACCCTCCGGTATGTACCTGCTGGAGGGATGCACGTGTGAACGCGCACCGGCGACAACAGGCTCCGCCATCGCCAAGGAGCCCATGGAGAAGCAGCAGGTACGCGCTCCCTCACCCACAGAGTTGTTACAACACTTTATTAGGGGAGCACAGGGAAGTCATATATATATATATAAGACATGGCGAAGATGATATACATGTGGTGTGGTCAATATAGAAACGTATATACAGGTACAGCTCAATAAATTGGTCGTCTTCCCCATGATTGTGTCGCTGACTGAACCAGACAGAGACAATTTAAGGCTCAGGAAACCTCAGCAGGTGATTTGAGTTAATGAGCTGATTAGAGTGTGAACTTTTTCACAATATTCAAAGATTCTGAGATACTGAACTTGGGGTTTTCATGAGCTGTAAGCCATAATCATCAAAATTAAAACAAATAAAAGAGTTTTCCATTATATTATTGGGGCTATTGATGAGTGCTATGTCTGCATTAAGGCTCCATGTGAACCAGGTGCCTGGTGCTATGGCAACTGGAAACTCTTTCCCTCAGTACAACTGCAGGCTGTTTGCGATCACCAGGGAAACTTCCATCATGGATTTATTAGCTTCCCTTTTAATAAATGCTTGTCATGAAAAATTATAATGTTAAACTGGCTTGGTGTTATAGTGTGATAATTAAGTGTTCCCTTAATTTTTTCAGTAGTAACATTAACCATTATTCCATTAATGAAATGGAATGGAATTTAAGGTAGCTTCAAACAATGAATGAGCGATGGTGCATGATGGAAATAAATTGAAATGAAATTATCAAGCAGCCTGAATTTCCTATTTATAAGAGTCACTCACTGTTTAGATCATCTGTGGAGATATTTAAAGCAGTGGATCTCACAACTTGTATTGTTGAAGCGATGTAGTTGTTATCTGCAGTCCTTTTGCTGGATCACAGCACAGGTTTCAGTGAACTTTTCACACTGATCTGGGGTCTATTCAAGTTGTTTGAGAAAAAGTAGCTAGAAACCAGCTAGTTTGAGATCTCAGAAGGTCTTTAAGGTCGATAATTCATGCGGAGGAGAAATCCCTCAGGAATTTAAGAAAAGTTACGATGTTGTCGGTGATGCTCTCTGTAGTGGGGGCGGCAAGCAGAGGGGTGTGTGTGTGTGTGTGTGTGAAACAACATGATAAGAAGAACATGTAATGGCATTAGTGTTCTTGTTCCTATTGAGATAATTTGTAGACATCCCATAACAAAGTCTCTCTCCAAAAAGGGAAATTATTTTGAATCCTGATTATTCTTGTCTGCAAAGGTGTTGTAAATCCATGTCTTGGCACCATATTCTGTAGGTGAATGGAAGTTCAGATTCTGTCCAGAGAGGAGTTTTATTATGGCAAGGAGATAACGGTCCACAATCACATTCCAGTGATGCTCGGTTCCAGTCCACATTTGCCTTCCTTAGTGTTCCTGTTCCAGTTCCTCACCTTCAGAATTAAAATGAATTTTGGTCACTATGTAGAAAATGTAACCTTAATTAATGCACAAAGATGTGACATCCCTACACCATCATTTATTACTTTCAATCAATATATTAATATTTACTCCATATTGTCACATTTGTGATATTATACGACATATTCTGGTTTGAGAGGAGAAAGTAGGCCTGTATAGTAATGATGTAACGATAAGCGGGTGAGAGACATTAGCTAGCGTGTGATGACTACAGGCTTAAGGGCTTGCGTGTGTGTGTGTGTGTGTGTGTGTGTTTGTGTGTGTTAGGGAGGGTTTACATAACCATCAAGGCTTGTATAGTTCCTTGCTTTGCTAATACGGCTTCCCCTGCTTCAGGCCTGCTTTAGAGGATAAGATCGAGTCACAGAGAGGGGCAAACAGGGAGCTTATAGCCTACTTTCCCTGCACCCAACATCACCGTGTCCATAAAACAAAAATCATTTAATTTATCTGACACACAGAAAGGTCAGAGAGCTCATGCCTCTACTAAGTCCCAGCAAAATTGCATATCCTAACCTACAAATCAGATGTAGGAAAACATTTATGTTGTATGTTCATTGCACAGTGGTATTGTGAGCATCATCTTGTATCCGAGTAAAGATGACCTCTGTACTCTCTAATGCAGCACTACTTCCTGGTCATTTTTGGCCACGATGGACAGAAACCTTTGGAACTACGGACTGAGGAGGAGTCCGACTGCAATGAGTGGGTCGACTGCATCCATCAGGCCAGGTAAGAAAGGACTGGAATTCATGATTGTTCAGCTTTTTCCTCTTAGTCTTCAATTCAGTTTCTTTTCCCCTCAAAGTTGTATGCATTGATTACTACCCCTGATACTCAATTAATACCTACATTAAGGCAAACTCTATTTAAAATAGGCTGTGACTGTTCATATCAACCACATTCAGGTACTTCACTGAGAGAATCACTTAAAATGCACATGATGCACATTTGTCACAACTGCTGCATGTTATTTATGTTCTTCTGTGTATGCATGTGTGTATGCATGTGTGCCCATGGGTGTGTTATGCTCCAAGTGGTCCACATGTAGGTCACACTGGTGCTGTATTGCTGCACCGATTACATCACAGACTTAAACCTGCTGCACAATCTAACATTTATTTACTCTCTCTCCTCTATGCCTCAGTTTCCTATTTGTTATGTTAATTTAAACACAATATTGTTGACATTACCTTAATGAAATGTTGTTTTTCCCATTGCTGTGTCCCTCCCTTTTCCATGTTCGCTTTAGTTACTCTGACATCATCATTGAGCGTGAGATCCTGATGCAGAAATACATCCACCTGGTTCAGATCATGGAGACTGAGAAGACAGCAGCCAATCAGCTTCGCACTCAGTTGGAGGACCAGGACACAGAGATAGAGAGGCTTAAAGCTGAAGTATGCTTGAACGCATTCACATGTGTGTGCGCATGCACACATAAATACACATGCACACATGAAATACACTCATGAGACGAATCAAACCATGCAAATGTATCTGACGGGACAGGAAAACACAAATATATTCACTGTGCTTCACTCATCCCAAGACCATTTTCCTCATCATGCAGAAAGATTTATCCTGATTTCATGAATATTTTATCCTTTGTAGCTCGTATTTCTACTCTGTGTTGTTGTGCCAGGTTGTTGGGTTGAACAAAACCAAGGAGAAGATTCCGCCCCACGAGAACATCCAAGATGAGGAAGATCCAGACATTAAAAAGATCAAAAAGGTACCATGATTGAAGTGATCAGTTTATTTTATCGAAAATGCATGTATAAAGAAACAAAAACAAAGAATCAAGCAATTAAAGACATCTATGATACTGTGGCTATGCAGGTGCAGAGTTTCATGCGTGGCTGGCTGTGCCGTAGGAAGTGGAAGATCATTGTCCAGGACTACATCTGTTCTCCTCATGCTGAGAGCATGAGAAAGAGGAACCACATTGTCTTCAACATGGTGGAAGCAGAGACTGAGTACGTCCACCAGCTCAGCATCCTGGTAAACTGTTTCCTCAGGCCGCTTCGCATGGCTGCCAGCTCCAAGAAACCTCCCATAAGCCACGATGATGTGAGCAGCATATTCCTCAACAGGTACAATGTTTTTGTTTTGCTGTGTGTCAGCAATTAAGCACTTGCAATCTGCTTTGATTGTATTTGGATGTTGGAATATTCGTGGTTGACATGCAATGTGTTCTTCCCTAGTGAGACCATTATGTTTTTGCATGAGATCTTTCACCAAGGCCTCAATGCTCGAATAGCCAACTGGCCCACTCTAGTTTTGGGTGAGTACTTCTGAGCCTATATGATTCTATGCTACATTTTCACATATTTTGAAGAGGAATACATGTTGCAGCTTATAGCACACATTCCAGCTTGTGTGGGTTCAGTTAGGATGTATTGTACATCATTTATATGCAGATAAGGTATGAAAGAGTGGTGTGACTCTTCATGATTCTATTATATTACTATTCATCACACTATTTTCGATCCTTTGGAGATATTCCATATAAGAAAAATTCCGGATGGGTTAACCGAGTGGTTTTGTACTGTATACTGTAGTTGGTATTTAAGGTTTGTGTGTGCGTGTGTGTTTGTGTGCTTACATATGTACGTGTTTTGTCATGCACAGCTGACCTGTTTGACATCCTGCTGCCCATGCTGAACATATATCAGGAGTTTGTGAGGAACCACCAGTACAGTCTGCAGGTGCTGGCAAACTGTAAGCAGAACAGGGACTTTGACAAGCTGCTGAAACAGTACGAGGCCAATGCTGCTTGTGAGGGCCGCATGTTGGAGACATTCCTCACTTATCCCATGTTCCAGGTAGCTCACTGCGTTTTTTGATTGTGTCGAATATATGCAAGCGAGTATGTGATCAACACCACTCAGATAGAAACTCTTTAGCAAGCATCATGGACTGGAATGTATCTTCTACACGTTTGTGCGTACACACTTTGAATTGAATTGTAAGTTGCTGCTTGCAGATTCCACGGTACATCATCACTCTCCATGAGCTACTGGCACACACGCCTCATGAGCATGTGGAACGCAAGAGCCTGGAGTTTGCCAAATCCAAACTGGAGGACCTGTCAAAGTAAGTGTTTGCTCCATCCTCCTCAAAGGAAAGTGTTACTTACGCGATTACAAGGAAACTGATGATGATGATGATGATGATGATGATGATGATGATTGATGATGATAATATTTTGCCAGGATGATGCACGATGAAGTGAGTGACACAGAGAACATCCGGAAAAACTTGGCCATAGAAAGGATGATTGTAGAGGGCTGTGACATCCTGTTGGACACTAGTCAGACCTTTGTTAGACAAGGTGAGGGATATATCTCTCTCTCTCTCTCTCTCTCTCTCTCTCACTTGCTCTGTCTTACCTTATTTTCTTCTATCACATTACACTCACCCCTCCATCGTTCCCACCATCCTCAGGATCTCTCATCCAGCTGCCATCCAGTAGCGAGCGTGGCATGCTCAGTAAGGTACGGCTGGGCTCCCTCTCACTGAGGAAGGAAGGAGAGAGACAGTGCTTCTTGTTTACCAAGCACTTCCTGATCTGTACCCGTACCTCAGGAGGAAAGCTTCACTTGCTCAAGGTCTGCCTCATCTTCATCACGCAATGCCTTCGTTTATTGTTTCAGCTACCAGCTACTGGAGTGATTTTATACGACCATACATTGTCAAAAGCTTTTTTCTTATGTCAGACTTACAAGCAATGACTACTGTGTTCTTCTGCCTCAACAGCAAGGAGGAACATTGTCTTTGATAGAGTGTACTCTTAACGAAGAGTTAGATGCGAACGATGAGGACTGTGAGTATCCAATGTATTAACACCAAAGTTTATATAATCCTAAATTTCTACAACCACTGACATTTAGATGACTTAACAATACCTAATTTAGATCAGCCTCATGTCTTTATCTTTGCAGACAATGCAGCAGGTCAAGGCTTCAGTCATCTGCAGTTTAAAATAGCAGTGGAGCCTCCTGATGGTCAGACCTTTTATGTTGTCCTATTGGCTCCTTCACGCCAGGAGAAGGCTGCTTGGACCAGTGATCTCAGCCAGGTAAGATAAAGAGTTACTGTATGTTCAGTTATATTCACAGAGTTTAATATGTTGCACTAATGGAATCTCATGTTTCCTGACACAAATGTGAGTGTTCTTATTTTGTCAGATTTCTAACCCTACCTCATATATTTCCTGCTGTTTTAGTGCATCGATAATATCCAATGTAACGACCTGATAACCAGCGTGTTTGAGGAGAACTCCAAAGTTACCGTGCCGCACATGATCAAGTAAGAAAAAAGGCTGGGCTCAATAGTAAAAAGGAATGGAAAGAATTCTATAAGCAATAAGTTGCAATCAATATTTATGTTTGTGTTGTTTATGTTTTCTTTAAGGTCTGATGCCCGACTGCATAAAGACGATGTTGATATTTGCTTCAGCAAAACGCTCAACTCCTGCAAGGTCCCACAGATCAGATATGCCAGCGTGGAGCGCCTGCTGGAGCGTCTGACAGACCTGCGCTTCCTTTCCATAGATTTCCTTAACACCTTCCTGCACACATATCGAATCTTCACCACAGCTGCCGTGGTCATTGACAAGCTGGCGGACATCTACAAGAAACCATTTACCTCCATACCTGTCAGGTATATGTCATTGCTGTTTTGCTCAAGATGTTTACTATTTTCTATACAATTATGGTGTTTCCTATTTTAGGGGACTATGCCTTTATATTTACTACTTACAATATATAACGTTTTTGTTTACAGTTCTGTATGCATCTTCCCTTTCTTCCCCACACATGGATTACTTCCTTCAGTCATTCATTCCATTTTCTTCTGTCTTCCACATTTGTTCTTGATAGTCGTCATTATTCTTCTCCTCTTCATCTGTCACCTTTTTCCCCTGTATTCTTCCTCTTCCTGTCACGCTCCATCTCAGGGTTGAGCAGCATTCATGTGATCGTCTGTCCATCACATCCCTCTGTCCTGACTACACTCTGAAGATCACACAACTTGACCAGTCCAAGTAAACACTATCCTCAGGTTTCCTCACCTCCCATCTCCTGATTGTTACTCTTTTTGTACACAATGATGTCACTTCACTGACATCCCTTGTATGTGGAAGATGGGACCTACAGTATTTTACAGGCAGATCACTTCCTCTCCTCTCTCTCAGGTCTCTGGAGCTCCTCTTTGCAACTAACCAGGGTGCATGGGGAACTGACCCCTTGAACAGCAAATCCCCAAGGCTGTGCCGCAAGTTTTCCTCTCCTCCTCCTCTCTCCATATCCTCTCGCACCTCCTCCCCTGTTCACAGCCGTAAGCTCTCCCTCAGTTCACCCGTTAGTGCCAAAGCAGCAGCCCCCTTGGAACTGTCCACTACCCCCCCCTCCAACTCCCCCACATCCAGTCATTGTCCCTCCAACTCCACTCCTTCACCCACCTCCACCAGGGCTTCTTCTGGCTTTTCCTTTCCTCCACCTACCACCACTTTCTCTCCCAGTTTCCCTCATGGCTCTGGGCTGTCCTCTCCACCCCCTTTCTGCACCAAGGCCCCTCTAAACCTCAGCCATGGGTCCAGTCCCCCAGAGTTAAGCCCAGCCGCAGGGGTGGATATCAGCGGAGAGCTTCCTCGCATAGACGCCTTCTGTGGAAAATTGAGGCGCAGCATCCGCAGGGGTACAGTTGCATCCACAAGCATATGATTCACATGTACGCATCAGGAGGATAGATACTGTTGATGTTAATACCTGGCAGACACTGAATGTACAGTAGATAGCCTTTTGTCATTAACAAGGTGTTTATCCATTTGATTTTTGACAATTGCTGCCATCTACTGTACAACCTGAATCCCTTGAATATAATCTATATTTATTTAGTTATTATTTGTGTTTTCACTTGCATCATGCAATCTGGTGAGATAAGGTCACAAACAGAGGTCAGCAAATTTCTGACAACAAATTGGAGAGAGCAAAAGGAAATAAAGAGAGAAATTGAGCTTTTACATGGTTGCCATTCTGCCTTACACAAGGAGAAAATGAAAACAAGGACAACTAAGCAGCATGAACAATGAATAACTAAATATTTGGCCTATATGTGTACCTACAGCATGTAGAAATGCCATTTTTGAGATGTGATTCAATGTTTCTGTGATAGCGGTCCTGGAGACAGTTTCTTTGGATAAGTTCATTCCTGAAACAACAACCAACAGCGAGCAGGGCGACATGTCTCCCTGTCGCTCACCCTCAACACCAAAACATCTACGCTACAGACAGACAGGAGGTACTAAGTATACAAAAACAGGCATGTGCTGCTGTTCATAAGTCCTTATATGCTGTAATATGTCTCTTGGTCCATACAGTCACATCAGGGGAGAACTCTCACGTTACAATGTCGCCGGCTTCAGCTTTTGCGATTGCCACTGCCGCTGCTGGGCACAGCAGTTCACAGGGTGAGCTCAAAGCAAGGCATGCCATGTTTTTGGCACTCAGGATAGGATAGGACGTTTATTTATCTCAGGGATGGGAAATTCACTAACTTCACTTCTCTTCACTTACGTAATAACAACTATAAAAAGACTGTCTTTTTGATCCATTTTCTTTTCCCACTAGGTTTTGGTAATCCTGAGAAGGCCTGTGACAAAGAATTCATCATCCGCAGAGCTGCTACCAACAGAGTGCTCAATGTGTTGCGCCACTGGGTGTCCAAACACTCCCAGGTGGGTACGCAACTTATGTTGTTGCTTGGGTCCTTTGGTTCATTGGTTTGGGTGAAGTGAAGTTCCTGGCCAGGGAAATACCCCTTAAAAGTTTGCTGCTGATCCAAATTAAAGTTTTTAAGTGACTCATTGACATTGTGAGTTTTTAAAAAAAAATGTTTTGTCAAAGCTTAGTGACAATAATCAGGCATATTTATCTCTGCTTAAGTCAGCATGTTTAACGTTAACTGTCATCTTGTCTTGTGTGTGCATGTTTCAGGACTTTGACATGAACTGTGAGCTAAAGATGGGCGTTGTCACTCTGTTAGAAGAGGTCCTAAGAGATCCAGACCTGCTGCCTCAAGAGAGAAAAGCCACAACAAACATATTAAGGTACTCAAAGCCCAAACAAGAAGGCACATCAGTGAAATTATATTCCACTTGTTTTGCTTTTGTTGACACTGTTAGAGAGTTTGTTGTAATCTTTGAGGCCATAGTTAGCCATGGCGTTGTATTAGATAACATCATACTAAGATGTGCTTCTTCATGTGTTAGTGGCAGGAGACAAAAATAAACAAACTATGCAGGAAACAGGATGGGTTCATGCATATTATAGTCAAACTCCAGTTTCACTCAGAATAACAAAATGCGTGCTGCTGTAAAGTCATGTGTGTGTCGATCTTTAGTGTCCTTTCTCAGGAAGAACAAGATGATGCTCAACTGAAGATAGAGGACATATTACAAATGGTTAGTATTACTCCACTCTAAGCAGAATTTAAGAGGGAAAGCCATCATCAAATTGCTTGTTGTGCTAACATTGAAATACTTTATCTCCTGGTTATGGAACAGAAAAGCTGTCCCCTACTTCACTTCATTGTGGTAAGAACAAATTTCATTTTTGTGAAGTAGTTAACACCGTATTAAACTGTGTTAAGTGGTGAATTTTGTCAAAATCCTGGATAAATTACCACATACTGGATTCTAAGTATGTCAATGCAAGTTAGTTTGTACAAAGTACTTTAAAACCAGTTGTGTGAGGTTGTGATATAGTTTCTGAAAGCTAGCACTCATGAAAATACAAATTGTGTGTGTGTGTGCGCATGCGTGTCTGTGTGTAGGCGGAGAGTCCTAAGCCTGAGTGTTTTGAATCTCTCTCAGCCATGGAGCTGGCAGAGCAGATTACCTTACTGGATCACATCGTGTTCAGGGGTATTCCTTATGAGTAAGTAGTAATCAGTCAGTTTGTCGCAGTACTATTATGAACGGCACATATCAGGAGATAAACAATATACACTATAGATGTATGGCATTCTAACATTTTATGATGATGATTGTACGATGTTGTCCTGCAGGGAGTTCCTGGGTCAGGGCTGGATGAAGGTTGATAAGACGGAGAGGACGCCATATATCATGAAGACCAGCCAGCACTTCAATAATGTAAGTGTTACGGCCTCAACTCTGCAGGGACTGTAACACAAGTGTATAGTGCAATTGTAATGTTTGCTTTACTTCTTACATTACAGAAAAATGAGGAAGAAGTTTTGGGACTGTGTTTTTGTTGTTTTCACATACTGAGAAATCGTCATCGACACAGAATATAAAAGTCATTTTTGTCTCCCTCTCTTCCGATCACTACAGATGAGTAACCTGGTAGCATCTCAGATCATGACTCACAGTGATGTTGGATCCAGGGCCAGCTCCATAGAGAAGTGGCTAGCAGTGGCTGATATCTGCCGCTGTCTCAACAACTACAATGGTGTGCTGGAGATCACCTCTGCTCTCAACCGCACCGCCATCTACAGACTGAAGAAGACATGGGCTAAAGTCTGCAAACAGGTTTAAGCTCGTTTTTAATCCATTCTTTAAAGAGGTGTTGGTTGATATAGTATCTTAAGGAAGTAGTTTAAGTATAAATGCTTATACTACTAACTGTCCATGTGCTTTTCTGTCAGACAAAAGCTCTTATGGATCGGCTGCAGAAGACTGTGTCATCAGAAGGGAGGTTCAAGAATCTGAGGGAGACGCTGAAGAAGTAAAAGCTGCTAATCATTTAAAAAAAACATCATATTACAAAAATCCATTTCTTACTGTTTTGTGTATGTTTACAGCTGTAACCCTCCATGTGTCCCTTACCTGGGCATGTACCTCACTGACCTGGTTTTCATTGAGGAGGGCACATCAAACTTCACTGAGGAGGGAGGTCTGGTTAACTTTTCCAAGATGAGGATGGTAAAGAAAGAATCCTTTATCCTCTCTGTTTGACTTGTTTCCTAACCGCATCAAATACACTTATATTTGCTATTCACTCCTTCTAGATTTCTCACATCATCCGTGAGATTCGCCAGTTTCAGCAAGCCCCTTACAGAATAGAGCAGCAGCCCAAGGTCTGTCTGAGAAAATCACAATTCAGTTTGGTGTCCGTGCAAAGTGTTATAACCATCTCACCTTCTACCAGGTGACCCAATTCCTATTGGATAAGACATTGGTGATGGATGAAGATACCCTCTATGAGCTCTCGCTGAAGGTTGAACCCCGTGTACCACCTGGCTGATTATAAATGTATTTCATACAGAGATACACACACATTCCAGGTACATGTGTTGCCACTTATGAAGTGAAGATTGGTCATAAACACCAGCAGGTTTTGTGCTTGGGGAACGCAGGTGAAAATGTGCCATTCTGTATGGATATACCATATTTAGAAACATTTGAACTAGCTTTCTAGCAGGAGTGGTCCAAGCCAACTATGCTTGCTGTTGCTTCTTGAAGACGTATTGACACTCCACCATGTAGCTTCCTTAGTGTGGAGTGAGTGGTGGGAAGTAAACTGGGATTTATTTTGAGTCCTTTACACCTTTACAAGGAGAAGGCTTGGGTCACATGGGGGTCATGTGAGGGTCATGTGAGTGCATGGATGGTGTAGCCAACAGGAACAGAAGCCTGCCTAAAAGATGTTAGCGATGTAGTGTAAATAGATAATAAGTGGTGTCCCAGCCCACTCCTTCCATTTAAGTCTTTGTCTTTCATACCATCTTATCTGTGTAAAATAACATAGTTGTTGGCATCAAAAGTGTACAGGCTGATTTCATGTAATTTACCTGTAATACAGAAGCTTATGTTGATTCTAGCAGTTAGGTCTTGCATTTAATAGCACCTTTTGTTTATACTTTAAATTCCAAATGTAAAATGGCTGAGCACTATTTATTTTAGTTCTCTTCCTTGACAATCAAAGTAGGGCTATAAATTGTTCTTCTCTCATTTATGTGGTAGTAGTTATTTTTTTACTTAACGGTCCTGAATTTCAGTGGGTTTTCATCTGACCAAAAACCTTTCTTACAAATGTATATGAAGTGCTGTCTCTTACGAACATCTCATTGTTACAGTATTATTAGTGCTTTATCAATGTGTTCTTTCATATTTGTATTTTAACCATTCTGTTTTAGTAACAATAAAATCTTTGCACTGTTCATTTGTAAAGACTGTTATTAGACTCCAAACCTGTTTTGTAGGATAAACATAGTGTCCCCCTCTGTTCTTCAGATACAGCACCCCTGTCTGTCTGTCTGTCTGTCTGTCTGTCTGTCTGTCTGTCTGTCCGTCCGTCCGTCCGTCCGTCTGTCTGTCTGTCTGTCCGTCCGTCCGTCCGTCTGTCCGTCCGTCTGTCTAAACAAGGACCAGCATAAATGCACTGGTCCTAGTTAGACTAATTGACTGAGAACACAAACATCTTGGGCATCCCTGGTTCTGCGTCACCAACCTACAATGGCGTTAACCATTAGGTGGCGGTAACCCACCATAATGTCTACTGGACTACCTACATGAATCGGTAAATGAGAAGAAGAAGAACTGGCTACAAATCAGCTACGAAGAAGACAGCAGCAGCAGGATGACAGCGCACGTGAGGCTGCACCGGGTAAAATTCACATATTCTTGCCTAAATGGCCTTTTAAACAGGTTTAAGTTCATATGTGAAGCTTAAATACCGAACATTGTGGCGCTGGTTGAATGAAAATATCGTTAAGCGAACGAAAGAAGTCCTTCTTTCTCGAAGCTCCGATAAAATGAAAGCCCGAAAATGAAAGAAATGAAAATGAAAGCAGTTTGACTTACAGCTCGACTACTTCGTCGTCTTAACTGTCCGAAGAAACGTTTGAATTCTGTCATCAGTGTTTCCGTGTCCCCGGCAAAACTACGGCATCACCTTTTCCGCGTTTCACAAGTAGAATAAAGATAAGACAAACTAAAAAGCTGTGAGTCAGAGCGTAGTTAGTGTTGACATGATCAGCTGTGAAAAAACTGCACCATCATCTTTTCACATCTGACCTGTCTAAACTAGGATGTCGGCGAGTTTGTTTGACTCTTAATAGCCTCACAAAAGAACGTATTAGGTTTCTTTTTAGCTTCCGCTATCTGTTCAAAAGATACCAAACAACACTTGATTATCACAATGACCGATATTCTTGCCGAGGTCGTCCAAAAGCCTCGAAAACCTCAAGAATTTCCAGTATCGATACTTTTCAAGACTTCACTAGCTTGGACAGTCCTAGTTTAAAGACAGGAGTACGTTTGAGTTTAGAAAGAGAAGTGTTGCTTTCTGATCACATTTCTGAGATAGGAAGTTTCCCTCTATTAACATTTAAGTGACATTTCGTCACTTCCTGTGTCTAACCCAACTGATTATAAAATGTTGTGGAAGGAGTTAATCACTATACCACTGAGCAAAGAAGTTCCACCAAAACAGAAGTGATAACTGGATGTTCAGATTTGGTACCAAATGTTCCTGCTGCCAAAGTTGTGTTTACTGACTTCTCAATCCTTTTTCTTAGGAACTTGATGACCTTCGCAAATCTGGAATGAAATATTTCCGCAACATTCAAGTGGATGAAGCAAACATTCTGTCCTGGCAAGGCCTTATTGTCCCTGTAAGTTCAAGTAGACAAACACATATGTGTATGATTAAGATTGAATGTTTTTTTTTTTTTTTTTTCTTCTTGATTTCTTTGTATTCAAATGATCCATGTTGTTTGGTTTTCAGGACAATGCTCCATATGACAAAGGTGCCTTTCGTCTAGAGATCATATTTCCATCCGAGTATCCCTTTAAGCCTCCCAAAGTCACATTCAAGACCAAAATCTACCACCCCAACATTGATGAGAAGGGCCAGGTGTGCCTATCTGTGATCAGCCCAGACAACTGGAAACCAACCACCAAAGCTCGCCAAGGTATGAAGTGTGTGACCATCTTACAGGTCTGATACTTCAAGTTCCTTACACTCGCAGAACAAATGAAGTGTACAATGCCACTGTAATCTTTGATTATTACAAAAGAGAAAAGTCAAACTTGCAAAGTGAAGTTGAACGTTATAGCTCTTATCAAATCTTATGCACAGGTACAGTGAATGTAATTGTGTTCATACGTTATAGATTGAGCCTGTTTGTTCCCCGTTTGTTGCAGTGATCGACGCTCTTGTTTCTCTGGTGAACACGCCTGAGCCCGAGCATCCGCTCCGAGCTGACCTGGCAGAGGAATACACCAAAGAACCCAAGAAATTTGTGAAGAATGCTGAGGAGTTCACAAGGAAACATGGTGAGAAGCGACCTGTGGACTGAGGCTGAACACTGAGGCTCCTCTGCACACCTACACGTTTCTACTGCTCTCTGTTTCTGTCAGGACTCTGGCTTTGTTAATTGCTTTCTACTGGTTTTTCTGGGAAAAAACATTAAAAGATTTGCAGTAGTGTTATGTCAATGAAAATGTCCGTTTTAATGTTTCCTTAAATAGTTTTTTTGCTTATGCAAAGCCGTTAAGAATTTCCGAGGTTGTAATGCTACTGTCTAATTCCTTATTTGAAATTTTCTTGTTGCCTCATTTGCACTTTACTCAGTGGAATTAACCCATTCCAGCCCATGAAAGTGATTTACTACTGCAAAATTCTAGATGTAACGGAAAGAGCCAAGAAATGAATGAAATTGCAATAGCATCCATCTTTCAAGTTTTTGTATTTTGGCTTCAGCAAAATGTTGTTGTTGTCCCCTAAGACGGTTTTTTTTTTACTGCATAAAAATATGCAAACTAGGAAGCGGGATCAAGGAAAGGGTTTGTGCAGCTTTGCTTTTAGCTTCAGTGATGATTTGGTAGCAGTTTCTTTCCAGATACATACCTGTTTACTTCAACTTATCGATTCTTTAGCTGGTTGTTGTTTGAAGTTGGAAGATTTGATTTTCAGTAGTGCAATAATGTCTAAAGATTGATGGAGAACATGAGTGATACCATGACGCACTTATTTGTGGAGTACATTTGCACCTTTTTTTTTCACTGCGATCACCAGAGAAGTCAATCTGATCCTCTGTTGTCTTAGTAACTTTAGTATTTAATAATGACACTCACTATAAACCTTATGCCAAATGCTTGTCATATTTCCACCTCTTTGTACTTATTAAAAACAGCTAAAACTCGACAAATGTTTCATTCAGTTTGTTTTATTGAAATGGAGGTTACAGTGAGGTAGAATTTACCGTCAACACGAGTAAAATCAGATTAGTCTAAAGAGCCATAATCCCTGTTGAGGGGATAAAGAAACACAGCCTCAGTGTGTGATAAGGGATAATGGAGGAGGAGGAGGTGCACCCCGCTCACCAGCGCCATCACGAGGAGAGCATTTCTCTCATTTCCTAAACTGAGCGATGGGAGCAGGGACTTTGATCTCCTGACCTTTCTCCAGCTTCTTCTCACAGTCAATCAGGTAGTTCACACCATCAACCAACAGCTGGACCAGCTCCACCTATACACACACACACAAACACACACATGCGGATAGTTTGTTTCTGTCCCAACTCACTTGAAATACTCGTGAATTCTGAGGCACTTGTACTTGTAGAGTTTCCCTCTACTACTTTTCTTGTGTTATTCTTTATTTTCTTCTCCATTTGGGTCCAGTCACAAAATGGGGAACTTTTTGTTTTTGGCTGAAACAAGTAATGATGTCTATACCAAATGTAATGAAGCCATTTGTATAAGCACAAATCATGGACGTTTCATTATATTATTTACTTTTTCAGGGAAAATACACATAAATATGACTGGGAAAACTCAATGGAACAGTTTTTGATCCAAACCTCAGATTTGCCCAGACGGTCGTTGTTGGAGATGTCAAAGGTGTCTCCAGTAGCTGCTGTATCCACTCCTCCTGTGCCTCTTTTCTGCAGCCGCAGGTTGTCAAGGATTTTGGCAAAACGTGGCTCCTGTAGTGTGAATCACACATCAGATTGTGGACAAGACTGAGAATACAAAAGCAACATTCATTTGTAAACAGACCTCTAAGGGTTACACATATGGGGAATTTGATGATTTGCTTGTGTTGCAATGACCTCAAACCCCATCTTATCGCCTGCTCCCCCCATTCTGTGCCTCACACTCTTTGGTAGGAATGGCCAAGGTAAGAGGGGGAGCAATGTTTGGGACATTCCCACGTTTGGGTCTTTTGTGTGTGTTGGTGCGTTACCTTGCTGAGTTTGGGCAGACGTACGTGCACGCCTGCCCTGAGGCCAGTACCCAGGTTCGAAGGACAGGTGAGGATGTAGCCGAGATGCTCATTCCACATGAACTCCCAGCCTCTCTCCTGGATCAGATGCTCCACCTGTGGCACCAGGGAACAATTAAATTAAAGCTTTGGAAACCATCCAATGTCTTTCAGTCTGACACCAAAGATCCAACTATCTGAGGACAACTGAGGATGGGAATTTGGTATGGACATTAATGATCCCAGAGGATGAATCTGCTTTTTGTTATCCCCTTTCATCTAGCACCATCAATAGATTAACTTCATGGCATATTAGTTTTGGTAGCGCATTGGTGTACCTGTTTAAGTCCTCTGCAGAATCTCTCAAACACTCTCTTCATGTTGCCTCCTTTCTCCATGGAGATGACTCTGGTGTGGTCCTCCTCATTAATCCAGATCAAGAAGGTCTTCTCATTATTGTGCCTGGGGAGAGCCAACTAAACCAGCTAAGTAAAGAGCTTTCAAAGTAAAACACAACTTTCTGTCACTGCTTGACACGTTTAACCTCAACTACATGAGACTTCATGAGAAGCATGCAGAAACTCTTGATGGATATTGTCTCCAGTTCCACTATTAGTATGGATGCCTGAGTCAGTGACACAGCAGACATGCAGGAGAGCTGAACAGTGCCTACCAGATGCCCCTGCCGTCTGGCCAGTCTCTGGCCATAAAGGCACAAGTCAACAGTGGGGACACAGGCTTGTCAAACAAGAAGTGGTCCTACATGGATGGGTAGAGGGGCAGATGAAGGAGAAGAAAAGGGAGTCGAAAAGGGAAAGAAGAAGATAAAGGGAGTACAAGTCACAAACAGTGAAAACACAAGTCACAAAGTTTCAGAGAGGAGCAAAGGAGGCTGTTCCTATGGTGGAGAGGTTGAAGTAGGGGGAAGTTTCTTTTTTTGGTTTTCAGGTTTCATTGAATGGATCAACCTTACCAGATCCCCCTGGCATCAGGCCAGTCACGGGCCATGAAGGCCGAGGTGAGTAAGGGAGACACAGGTTTGTCAAACAGGAAGTGATCCTTAGATGGGGCAGCATGAACGAGTCAAATGCGAAAGATAAGTGCCAGTGAAACCAAAATTAAATTACAATTTCTATATGTCTGAGGAAAAACATAATGACAGCTCATACTCCACTAACAAGAACACAACCCACACAATTGTTTGCTAATATGATTTTTATTTTAGGGTTTACTATCGTTACCAAAAAAAGACTAGTTATGCTTTCTTGTTTGATCAGGTTCTCGTAATGTTTTAAACTATTAAAATCAAAAGAAAAAACATGACTTTCATTACATTTTTGCTACTTATTTCCTAGTGCATGAGAAGCTTTGATATGGTAGAAAGAAACCGTTAAAAAAGCAAATTAAAATGTGGCTTACATCAATGAGCTGCTGCTGCTCCTGCTCTGTCATGTCTCCCAGGCTGTAGTAGTGTCCAGCCAGGTCCCCCTTCAGACCAGCCAGAGCTGTCACAGCCACCCGCTCTACCTCACGGCGCTCAGCCCTAGAACAGGCCGGGGGGAGGCTAAGCCCACGGATACTGCGACCGGTCCGGACACGGGACGAGAGAACGTAATTCTCATCAAACACACCATGTGTGATCTGGAGATTGTGAAGGGGAAATGTAGAAGACAGAAGTTACAAGGAATACAAGGAACAAGGAATGTTCGTTCTCTGACACTCAATGAATGGATGGATGGATGGATGGGTCATTGGATGGATGGATGGATGGATGGATGGATGGATGGTTCATTGGATGGATGACTGACACGCTGGATGGTAGATGTTCATGGATGTTGGTTATGTATGTATGGACAGATGAAGTAATGGGCAGATGGTTGGCAGGATGGCTGGTTGGATGGGTGTATGAATGAAAGGATGAGTGGACAAATGGGGGAATGGGCGAATGTATGAATAATCAGATGGGTGGATGTATGGATGGATGAGATGTTGTCGTGTAAACAAGCACCTTGGAAGCATCCAGGTCAGTGGGGTGTATCATGGTTCTGGGATTGTAGCCATTGTGCCTGTCAAGGATGACAGGGTCAAAGAGGTCAGCAAAAACCTGCAGAAAACAACAATGGGAAAAAAACGGATTGTTAGAGTGATGGTTAAAGTGATTCACACCAGGCCAGTGGACGTTTCCCCTCATTTACCTCATAAGTCTCCTCATCACCAGCCACGCAGCCCACTGTCTTGATGAAGGGGTGTCCAGGGTTATCCACCCCAGTTTGGATGCACTGGTCCAGGGTCCAGTTGTTGGGAGTGACCTTGTCCCTGAGTTTGGCGTAGATGGCTGGAGTCAGAGCAGTGGCCATGCAGTTGTTGTGTTTCCTGAGGTCAGGAAAGTCAGCGCTACAGGACAGGAAGGGAAAGTATAAATATGATTTAGTTATATTTACACTTATGATACGATGTAGTTATGACGGAGTATGTAGTTGTAGTGTGATATGTTATGCTAATGTGGTTTTAATAGAATAACTTACTGCTGCTGAGATCATAATGAAGGTAGAACCCATACAATCATTTGAATTCAAAGTGTAAGAGGGGACATTTGTGCTTACCTGGGAGGATAGAGCTTCGTCCTTGCCTCCGCAGCCAGAGTGCCATTTTCACTCAACAAGTAGCCAGTCCCCATCGTTCCTGCACCCAAGCTGGCCAAGAGTACCGCTGCATTACGCCCAGAAATCAGACGCGTGAAAGAGCTTGCCATCGTGCTTTTTAACAGCTGTGTGATTCTACGTCAGTGGAAAATGAGCTGGAGGGGAAAAAAAGAATGTCAATGGTGGTGATGTGTTCCAAAACAAGGTGGACTCACTCTCTCTTACACACAGGTCTCATCTAGAACAGTAACAAGCACAGAGTGTGAAGGCCAGTGGCAGATGGTTGTTGTCTTGTCTTGGCTATTCTGAGAGAATAGCCTCTTAGCATTAGCAGACACACCCACAGACTGAAGAGATTTTACAGAACACACTACTAAAGCTTCAGTCATGGACAGCTGCCACAAGACACAGTTGAGTTCTCATGCAAAAAGTACATTTTCATTATTTTTAACCATTCAGAAAGAAAAGCATGAACATTTCTCCATACTCTTCTGCTTTGGCTAAACACTGTTTCTTGACCTATATGAAGAAACAGAAAAAAATCTGGAAGTATCTTAAATATTAAATCTTCATTGAATAAAGAGGCCTTCACTGAGATTAATTGAAGCCTTCACTCTTGCTCTGAGTGTTTCCATTGTTTTAGAGTACATGCCAGCCTCGTTTAGTTTCGTAAAGATTTGACAGAAACAAGTCAAACATGATTGTCCTATCTGCTGAAGAATGTCTGGAGGAAACAAAACTGCATATCCACTGAGATTTCATTTTCATTATTACATTCCATTCCTGAAGTTTAATGTCTAAAGGACAAACATAAGGTCACAGTCCGTGTTGCCCTTGACTGTAACTTAGATGCTGTGATGCTTACTGCTGTTAATCCTTCTCAAATCACTTTATACCTTGTGTCTGAGCGTCGCTTCTGAACAAATCCACTGTCTTTTTTTTCACTGTAAAATGTGACACATTACAATACACTCATTAAAAAGTGATATGAAGAAGTGACATCATTCATCCATCTCGTTGGGTTTTTCCACTGAGTCAGACCTGTCCACTATTTAGGTCATTGGTAAAATTATTTATATCTCTCTGCAGGGCAGTTGTGAGCCAGGGTCCAGTGCCAAGCTGAGTCTGGCACAGATCGCAGTGACATTCTGAACTGGTCACAAGACCGGATCCTCTTTGAGGTCAAGTCAGAGACTGAGGGATGGAACCAGAGAGAGCAGGTAGAGAACGCATAACAGTTAAGGTTACGTGGAATGCCGACAGACTGGCATTCCTGGCAAAACCGGTTCTCAGGCCTTGTGATCCTCCATTGGTAAGTGACTCTGTGGATTATGTGGTTTTACAGTCAGGATTACACCATGACCGGCAGTGGTGGGGGCTGAGACTTCTTCGAGGATTGACCTATACTGCTGGGCGAACACATGACAGAGAAGCAGCTTCGTCCGGTCGTCAAAAGACACAGGAGTTAATGAAGCCTTAGGTCTGCTACCATCAACTTTCACAGCACACAGCTATAATAATTTTTGATGAGTACATTATCATCAGTAGCACTTCTTAAAAATCCAAATCACTAATATTGGATAACATGACTTCAATCAGGCAATCTCAAAGCTGCTTTGAGTGGCATCTAAGAGAAATATCTCTCATTCGTTCTTCATTCATCCCTCATTCTTCAATCAAAAACAGCATACAGACATAACTTCTTAGCTGTATTTGTTAAGCCAGATAATTGTATAAAATTGATAAAGTTCAGTTCAACCAGCATTTGTATTCAAATATTGTACAATCAATTGATTGATAGTTTAAGATAGATTAAGCCCACTCTGTCATCATGAAGAAAATCTTGAGGTGCATTTATGAATAAATCAGAACAGTGAGAGAAGTGATGGGGTACAGTACCTTGTGGAGAAGGTGCTCTGCTTTCCTTTAACTTCTGTAAGATAGCTTGCAGGTTCCTATCATATGACTCCGCCCCCCTCACATGGGTTTAAAGACTAGAGGCCAATAGGACGTTTAGAAATAAACTTATAAACCAATAAACGGCCACCGAGGAGAACTGCAAAACCACCCGGTCCTGCTGACCACAGGGTTGTATCACATATCAGTGTCCAGTTTGACCTTGATATTTTCAATTGCGGACACAGACACATACACACACGTCCTCTAGTCACACACATGCCTCTCATACTTCAATGCCTCTTACTTACTTACATTTACTATGGAAAAAAAACAAGTGACACATTCACACATGCAAATAGTTAGTTAGTTAAAGTTGATCGAAGAGTGCAAAACTATTCCATATTTAACAGTGTCATGGCTGAGAGAAGGTTATAACTCCATGTCAAAACTTTAATGCCCAGTTTTGTTTGGCATTCTTGTCCAGCCTTGGCCCAGCTCTGTAGCAGTAATACTTCTACTAATAGTAATAAGAATTTTGTAAATCAGAATATATTACGGCTGGATTTACCTTTAAATATCAATTATATCATCATCATCATCATCATCATCATCATCATCATCATCATCATCGTCGTCGTCGTCGTCGTCGTTGTCGTCATTATCGTCATCATCGTCATCGTCATCAATATGCGCACCAATAAGTTTGCGCATGCGTGGTCCAAATCAGGTTTCCGGTCCATAATCGGGTAGCTAGCGACTGCGTCAGTACACGAAAAGGAGCAATGGCTGCAAGGTTACTACTTCGTTCAGCTGCGAGAGCCGCAACAATCCACCGGGCTGCACGGCTCCCGGCTCTGAGCCGCGGAATGGCGGCAGGAGGTTAGTACGACACCCACACGAACACACGGAGTTACAAACGGAGATTTAAATGTTTTTTGCCAAGGGGAAATACAAACATTAGCCCCGGCACACGTTAGCCGCTTAGCATGAACCTGATCAGTTGTGAGAAAGGTCAAAGGATTTTTAACAGATAAGTCAAATTAATAGTCCTAAACGTTTTTCAGTAATCTGTTTGAATGGAATCCAGTTTATGAATGATAATGTCACATGAGATTTACATTTTCGAATAGCAGTCCAGAATACAAAAAGGTACTGTGAGAGTTTGTGTAATCCATAACGGTGTGTGTTTAATTTAGCGAGTTTTATTTTTATTTAATGCTTGCTGATAATGTAAAATTTTCTGTATTTAAGGCCCATGTCAAATTTAATTATTTACCAACCAGACTTTTCATGGTTTATTTATTGTGATCAGTATCAGGACAAAGAAGTAAACCCAGATCTTAGTATTGTATTGTGAAAGACAAATCACTTTGACCAAAGTGCTGTGATGGCAGTAGTATTTACTGTACAGAGCAAGGCTTGTAATGAAGGTATTGGATCACCTTTCTGGCACCCTGAAAAGGAAGAGATCAAACCTGATGAAGCAGTTGAGCATTGTTTGAGCCTTATTAATAAAAACCCATTACCCTAGATGTTTATGTTTACTTTAATAAACCAGGCAAACAATCTGTGAAGGCACGTTGCTCACTGATTTCTCTCACTTGTTGTTTTGGCAGGGATTCCTACTGATGAAGAGCAAGCCACTGGCATGGAGAAGGTCATCATGAAGGCCATGAAGGAAGGATTGGTATGTAAATTCTCATTTCCCGCTGCGCTTTTTGTTGTATTTTCAGTTTAGCTTGTGTGCCGCAGAAAAAAACACTTGTGTCACATCTTCTCTGCTTCCAGGATCCCTACAATATGTTGAAACCAAAGGAGTACGCTGGATCCAAGGTCGATCCTCATCTTGTACCCTCCATCACAAACAAGAGGATTGTGGGATGTGTCTGTAAGTTTTGGATGGGAATCAGAATTGAAAGAATAGAATGATCATTTTATGTTGTACAGTGCTTTCCCTGATGCTCAAAGACACTTTATATGCACACTTTAATTCATGAATTGATTCTTTTCTGTCCTTTCTTTAGGTGAGGAAGATAACACAGCTGTGGTGTGGTTCTGGCTTCACGAGGGAGAAGCCCAGCGATGCCCCTCTTGCGGCTCTCACTACAAGCTGGTGGCCCATGAGCTCCCCCATTGACCTTCCTACTAAATATTCCTTTTAGATTAGGCGAAAGAATGATCAAAGAAGTGTGTTATCATCCTCCAGTCTCCAGGAAGGTCGTCTGTCATAGTTTTTGGTGCTGTTTCCCTCCTGGTCTTCATTTGGAGTTTTTGTCTTGACGTTCTTTGTTCCGTCACAGTACTTGACTTAAACATTAACCTCATCAGTCTTCGCTTTACATTACCTCCTTATCCTACTTACAGTAGGGTCAGGTTTTATAAGGGTCACAATTTTTCCTTTCAAACTATTCCATCAGATGCAGTTTACTTTGACATTCTGTATGTTACACATGGCACACACTCCTAACTCAAACTATGAATAAAGTAGTCAAAATCTATTTGAGTGTCTGTGACTTGGTTGTACTCCTCCCCCTTGTTTGGAAGTCATAACTTTGTCTATTTTATACCAAATTGTCATTGTTGAGCTCGAACAAGCAAAGAACACCCGCTTCATTTGTACTTGACCTCTTAGCTGCTTTCATGGACACACAAGTGAAGGAGTTTCAGCTGATTAATGCCCCACTATAACAATACCAGGTACCTTTAATATAATAATTTATAGTCAAATATAATGGTAATAGAATCTAAACAGAATGTAGTTTTGAGTTCGCTTGATGTTCAATGGGGACCCGAGTGAGACGCTGTTGGAGGAAAAAGCCCCAAGATTGAATTAGGAAAGTCCTGGAGCTCTCTCAGATAACAACCCTAACCCAGATAACAACACTGTCTATATCCAGTGGTGCTTGCATCTAAAAAATGATGCAATTCTCTTTTCACCACCTGTGAAAGTTGACAGCCACATAACAACTGGTTGCCTGTATTATATTCAGATTGACAAGATCCCTTCTCCAGCTCTCCCACCGTGATGATGATCAGGCAGCTGGTCGTCTTATCCAGTGCCATGACGACACATTTCTTGCAGGCTTCGTTTTCCACTGAGAAGGTAGGGGGCGACAAATCCTAAGGGGTCGTAAATGGAGGCGACTGTGGATAATATGTCGCGTGGGAAGCTGCTCTTTTGGTATGACGTTGAAGAGCAAGGTCCTTTGTTTTCTGGTGCTGGTATGCCTTTTAAAACCATATTACTGTTCGATATGAACTTGTTGTCTGATGCCACCTTTGGCACCTTGCACTGTCTCTGCACTTACGACTCAATCATCTACATAGAAGTCTCTGGTGAAGCACTGTTCTCTTTGGCTAGATGTGGCTAGATGATAACCCTTTTTTTTTTATCTGATGTTATCTTAAGCCATAGTTTGCACACCCTGGTGAAGACACTGTATCAAAGAGATGTGCTGCCATCCTGTACTCCTGTTGTGGTGTGCTAGGGTCTCACTCTTTCCACCATGAGAAGCAAAGGTGGGTTCAATCTCAAGTATAGTGAAACAATGAGGCAATTTTTAATTAAGCATTACTTCATGCTCTGTCTCAATGACCAATAATATCACTGAATGAAAATAGAACCCTTTGTTAATTGAACAATAAAGGACTTTTCAAATATTTCAAATATTTAATTCAGAATTTGTAATGATTTCATTGATTTCATTGATTTCATTCATTCAACAAATCTTTCTGTCTGGCAAAATGTGAATAATTAATCCAACAAAACATTACAGTCACACAGGCTCAGAACTTATCAATCAACCCTTGTATTGTGCATTGAGACATAAAGAAAGCTAGTCACATAGAAAGTAGCGGAACAGTGGGAGGATTGAAGAGAAAGAGACTGAGATGAAGGGAGAAAGGAAGAGATGAGTCAGACAGAGAGCGAGAGAGAGAGAGAGCGCGAGAGAGAGGCTGAAACATAGTAGCCTCAGTTTGGTGCTTAAACGTTTCCTGTCAGAGATAATAATAGAGCTGTGTGTTTAGCTGTGTGTTTTGCTGTGCGAAGAGCAGGGGAGGAGGTACATGTTACTGTCACTGCAGGGAAACAGCAACATCCACTTTAGCCACCACCCCCCCCCCCCACACACACACACAAACACACACACACACACACATACACACACGCAAGCTATCACAAAATAGCCTGGGGTCTAATTTGTAGTTTCACTTTGCATTCAGGTTTGGCGTTTCTCACGACTTCAGCCTCATGTCATATGCACTTTTTCTGTGAACAGGAATCCCACAACTGAACAAAGAGCAAAAACGTGAAACCAGCGACATGTCAGGAAATTCCAAGAACAGGGAAAGCCACAGGGAACCAAGATAACGTCGAAGACAAAAATATAACGCAACAAACAAGGGGCAATGAAAAACAAGGACACATTTGGGATAAACGAATGAGGAGCATGAGAATGGAAAGCGTGAGACCAGAAAGAAGAGAACTGATAGGAAGACAGAGACATGTGACAGTAGGTCAGGGGAACATGAACAAAGGGAAACTAATTTCCTCACAGTATTGTTTGACATTGCAATGCAATGCAATTGAATGCCCTGACACACGACCTCACGTTACTGGTCCTCGGTGTGCCTGCAAGCTTTTGACCACATGAACGGAGCCCTGTTGAATGCACCTCTCCTGACTTCTCTCACCCTTTTAGGCTGTACAGGGATGTCTGTATTGAGGGCCTGAGAGCGGTGCAAGCACAGGTAGAAGGCTTAGAACGAGTAATCGCGTAGTAGCCGCAGCCTCTACCTAGCAAAATGCAACAACAAGAATTATAGCTCCTTTAGCTCCTGTTGGCCCTATAATTGTTAGAAAAGTTTTTGTTTTTTTTTGCTAGATATTCTTATTGAAGATAACATCTGAACTATGAACATGCAGTTGCAGAATCTATTTTTTATACATAGAGAGGGAAAAACGTAATATGTACCCGTACACATGGAAGTGGGTGAAAAAGGAAACAAAGTAACAGAGAGAGCACTCAGTTAAGATGAAATCAATGTGTTCCATCTGTTCCACTGTGTCCCAAGTCCCGCCTCTTACATAAAAATTACTTCACAATCACACCGCTATGTTTTTTTTCCATTCACACAGGTATGAGCTCTCACACACAATAGTACGACCTCGCATTCACATCAGTATGATTGCACTAAGTGATGCTTTTGCACTTAGTGATGCTTTTGCGCTTTCACTCAGTGTGTATGAGGGCCATTTCTCATATGTGTGCGTGAGAGGTGCATCAGTTATAGGTGTGTGCAGTTCATAGTTATCTGTCTAAGTGTAAAGAGGAAGTTGGTTAGTGTTAGTCATTGAAATGTTTGTGTGGTACATTCACACAACTTTTTCCAGCTCACTTCTGATATGAATGCAAACACCCCAAATGCCAGAACCATTCAGAATAAGGTTGATAACGCACCAAACAAGGGTTTGCACCATTTCTGCTGGCAAGGATTTCTGTATATACATGTATATGTATGTGCTGGTATTTACAGTAGACAGCATGCTTCTACTATTTCTATGAATTCACTGGCTTGTCTGCCTGTCTGTCTCAGTATGAGCAGTTTCTCTTGTGGTTGAATGGGAGTGTTTCATGACACTTTGATACAGTAGTTCTGAAATGCCATCAGGAAGTGAACTGGGCTGCATAGCACTGCAACGACTGTAACCACAGATGACAGGCACACAGAGAGAGGAGCTACACAGCTGATGCAGCACTCTATGGGTAAGTGTGCTACGTCTTATTTTGGAAGGACTGATGCATGGATATGGTGCTTTTTTCGCCAGGAAGAGTGTGGCTAAGTGTTGTCCACAGCATTTTCATTAGAAACAAAGCTTAGATGCTGTTGATGGTAAATACACTGGATAAATGCAGAGAGGCATACAGAGCAGTTACACAATTAATAAAACTGTCTGCACTTTTTGAGTTTAATTCAGTCTACACCCATGTATGTGTTAAAAGTAAATCTGAAGTACTCCACAGCACACTGCTGGAATGCCCTTTAGACGTTAGTACAGCTTGTTATTGGCCAGTTAGTGGTAAAATGGTTAGAAAGTATTTCGAATTTCTGGTTTATGTGGAGCCATGGAAAGTCTGTTAAAGCACCACGTCTGTAGATGATGCTTTATAATGCTGTGTGCTCAGTTTATCTCCTTTGTAAATATGTACTGAATGGTCAAGACTTTTGGCCGGAATTATACAGACATGTCTCAAAGTGTAACCCTGGTCGTACGCTTGAAATAAAAACAAAAAACCCACAAATGTCTCATAACAATAAGTGTGAAACTGAGTTAGGTAATCGGCATCCACCATTTCTATTTTCTATTTTAATTGCATCCAACAATGTGCAAGGGCTGCATGACCATGATTGTTAATGTTATCAGGACGTTTAAGGGCCATGAGATTGTAATCCTCTCTGGACGTGGTTGCAAGAGGACCACGGTTGAACAGAAGGTCACAATATAATCAGCATCTAGCAGCAGTAATCAGCATGATCCAGTCAACAAACCCACTGTCAGAAAGCTCTGTCTCAGGCCAGGGCTCCTCCAACACGACAACCACCCTGAGACTGGAACAAACCATCAGCTGAATTGTTAAGATGATAGCAGACAGCATAGAGATAACCTTTCTCCACTTAAATAGGCTGATTATAACATTGAAGACACCTGGGATAAATAGTGTGCAGTCTCTTGAAATAACACTACAATCCAATTATGTATTATCACCTCTAAGCGGTAGCAATATTTTTGTCTGGGCGATTTTTATTTGTCGTGTTATGCAAGGTGACCAATTACAAATAACTACTTTGTGGTTTCTTTTGTTTCACCTTTTTTCAGAGAAAGCTGTGATTCTATCCACGTTTTCATAATTATAGGGCTATTGATTCTTGAGAGTGTTCACAACCAACGACTCTAATGACGAACTTAGACCTACTATTGTTTACAAGTTGGAACCGTTGGATGTTTCTCTTCAACCTTGCAGGTTGCCACTGCTTTAGCCCCCCAATTATGGGTACTAAACCTCGGCAATGGGTAAAAACTGAAATTACCCCTGGTTTTCTTATTTCTTTAGAAGTCAAACTCGGGGGTTTAGTTCTTGAAAAAATCAGTATCTGAACCACAGGGAGGAAGAACTACTTTTTGAGCTACTGGTGTGGGTGTGTGTTTGCGTGTGTGTGACCTCTCTATTGTTCGAGTCTCAGGAGTTGGAAAGTCCCCTATCTTCGTACTTTGGTCCTGTGTGTTTTGTGTGATGCTATGCATTCCATTAAGTAGCCAATCACACATTAGATCCGAGGAAGCAGGAAGAAACATTGCGCCCTGTTGACCAATGAGAAACCCAGGCTGGTGCAGGAAGCCCCTTCAGGAAACGAGTCAGGATGTACCTTAACAGACTTGAAACTCGACACAACACATTTTCCATCTCTTCGTTTGTCCACTTACTTACTTACTTTGTATTTGCATTTTGTCTGTCGTCGTCATCGTCTTTCTATTTTTTCACCTCCGTTCCTCAAAATTTAACCTCTCTTTAGTTTCACTGATTCTTGCATCTCGATCCATCCTGTCCTTCGTCCCTCTAATTTTCCATCTGTCTCCCTTAACACTGGCGAAAACTATGATGGTAAATGGTGCTGCACTGACAACTCCATGTCCACCGACATGTCTGCCCTGTCCGTGAAGAAGAAAACGCCGCTCACACTGAGCTCCAAGCCGAGCATCAGAATGTGTATTTGGGAACAGAGGGACCTCATGTAAGTTCAGATTTCCTCAAAATTCACATTTGAAAATGTTTGTTAGTGAGAGTTGAAAAGTGTTGGATAGATAGATACAGCGGATACTATATTCATCCTGTAGGGGAAATTCATCGATACAGCAATTAGTTGAACCTCTAGAGCCAAAAGTCTTTGAAGGTCTATTTTTTGTCTCGCACTTGTGTTTCGATTCCTCAACTTGTACATTTCAAAAAAGCATGTATCTTATGTGTGCATCACAGTGAAACGTGTGTGTGTGTTAAACCTTTTTATTACTGAACTGTAATATTTGAACCAATGACAAATCCAAAATATTCAAAAGCCCTCACAAACTAATTGGAACACACACCCATTGTTTATATTCATGTGTTCATACCCACATATTCCTCACACTCAATCTCAGAGAAAATGTAAAGCTTCACAGTGAGAGCAACCTCTATTGTTGTTTGTAGATTGAACAGAAACATAATCCACATGTTGTTTGCCAGTAACGGTTTCCTGGACAGAACAATACTACAGCTGCTGCAGCTGATATACAGGCCTTTAACTTCAACACACACACACACACACACACACACACACACACACACACACACACACACAGCTGGCAGATGTTCAAGTCTGTATTGAGACAAAATCATTACAGGTGTTTTTATTGCTACAGATTGTATAAAGGTCTGTCGATGTTACACCTTGCCGCAGTCATATCACAGTGTTAAAATACAGTAACACAGGGGCTCTCAGTCTATGACAGATGTCTTTACTGATTCATCAGTGGCTTTCCTTCTTTCACTACTACAGACTTTGGTCTTTGTAGTTTCTCTTTTCTCAACTGACCACTGCAGCTTCTCCGTCTTGATCACAGCTTGCTTAACCACGCTGAAATGTTTCAGGGAATGTTGACACAACAAACAAACAGACTTCATCTGTATTGTTATCAATGCCATTTCTGAAAATCTAAAATTTAGTGAGAGTCACTCCATTCTTCTGTTCTTTGGCTTCTTGTCTCATTGTTGTCGCCAAGACTGCAGCCGCACCCTCTAAATATACCCAAAGGAAACGCTTTGTGACTCCAGAAGCCTTCAGCATAAGGCTGTTTCAGGACAAACGACCATCTTTGTGTGTGTGTGTGTGTGTGTGTGTGGGCTGTGTATGTCCTTTGTATGTCCTTGTGAAGTCTTTCTCTCTGACACACACACTCACAGGCCACTTTGGGGTCAAAAACAACCTGCAGCTCCATTCTGATGATTTATCGTGTCCAACTTTCTTAACTTTCTCCTCCCCCTGCATGTTTTATCAGTTTCCTGTTCTCCCCTATTCTTTCCTTCCATTCTCCCATGTCTGTCATGTCCTTCTTCCATTATTTCAGTATGACATAACATGAACATTTTGCTAATAGGGTGTAAACTTTTTAACTGCATCTCTCTCTCTCCTACACCATCTCTCAATCTCTCTATCTCAAGTAGTGCTATTGTGCTTCAAATACATTTGATTTGATAGTGAAGAGGCAATCAGGAAGCCCGAGGTTTCCTTTGGACCTGGGTCATTATGTTTTTCCTGCCTGAGCTGAACACTGTGTCAAAGCATGATAAGAGAGAATGAGCGAGAGTCAGAGAACCAGAGAGGGGGAGACTCTTTCCTAGACTAGAACAGAGAGTAGAGGCAGGGTTAGAGTGTGTTTGGCCGTGTTTCAACTGTGTGAGTCATTTGTGGACATCTTAGCTTCCACTATGTTAGCATCCACAGCCAACATGCTAAAAGAGAGTGCTGCTGTTCAGAGCATCAGGAAGAGTCTCAACAGAAGGTAAGAAACATCTGAACTCTGTCAAACACCTTCTGTGGCAAATAAAAGTCTTACAAGGTGACTTGTGGAGCTAAAAATGGATTTGGCCAATTTTTATAGGTTATAATTAGATATTTTGAGATGTCAGACACTTTGGGAAACTTGGCAACAGCGGCAAGGAAAAAGCTTTAAAATGAAGAAACCTCAGGGAGAACCAGGCTCTGGGTGGGTGGCCAGCTGCCTTGACCGGTTGGGTTGAGTGAGAAAGAGAGAGAGACACACAGAGATGCACACCCTTCAGACAGTGGCTCTGTAGTGGACCAGCACGGAGGTTTCACAAATTCATCTTTGTCTTTGTTTCACATAAGCAATAACCTGCGCTGACTGCTGCAGTGAAATCAGGTTTGTTAACAGAGGTTGTGTCTCTCATGATAGGTTAATGTTTCATTTGTGAGTCTGCTAGGGTTTGATTTCACACCTTAACATCAAAGGCAATAAGCATTGACCACCCTCCATTTCCAATAAAGAATGCTGATGTCCCTATTGTTCTGTAGAGGACGTAGACAGACATAATGTCGTTTCACCTGTCAAAGTTGAGTTTCACCTGAAGACCATTGTGTGGTGAACAGGTGGTTCACGCTTTCCCTCCCAGACGCTGCCTGGTCCATACACACATCCAATCAAAAAGACGCATTTGGAAGGAATTATTGGTGTACTAAATTGCTCACTTGTCTGTCACATAGAACCATGTCGTCTCCTGAGGTGTGCTGGCCGGTGCCTATGCGAGCAATCGGGGCCCAGAACCTCCTCACCATGCCAGGAGGAGTTTCTGCATCCGGATACCTTCACAAGAAGGGAGGCAGTCAGTTCAGCCTGATGAAATGTGAGTGCGTCCCACAAAACCATGGGGTTAGACAGTCCTCCAGTTGGTCTTTTGCTATGTTGTCTCTCCTTTCAGCTCTGGTTTGGGCCAAATGTGTGTGGTCTCTCTTGCAGGGCCTTTGCGTTACATCATCATGCACAAGGGCTGTGTGTATTACTTTAAAAGCAGTACTTCTGCTGTACCACAGGGTGCGTTCTCTCTCAACGGCTATAACAGGTTAGTGCTGAATCTGCTTAATTGCTTTTTCTAATGAAACTTCCCTAAACAATTGCAAGGCATTGCAATTGTTGCAATTGCAATGCAATTGTTTAGGCATTTGTCTTTCTCTTACATAACAACAGAAATACATAAAATGGTTGAGTTTCCTTTTTTCTGGATGTGATGACTGCATCTTATAGAGAGTGAAACCGTTTATTTACATCCATTGTTTTACACAGAGTGATGAGAGCAGCAGAGGAGACGACTTCCAGTAACGTGTTTCCCTTTAAGATCGTCCACTTCAGTAAGAAGCACAGGACTTGGTTTTTCTCTGCAGCCAGTGAAGATGAGAGGAGGGTAAAAGGAAAAACACACATTGATGCTTATATACATGACGGACTGTATAACCACATAATACAAAGTGACTCCAGATGCGTTTGTTTAAAATGTGCCACCAAAAACTTTCAATGATGATAACAGCAAAGCAGAGTCAAGTGGAGTGGACCAAACATCCACTTATACTCCTTGGGCTTTAGATGAAGCACTGTCAGTTAAAAAAAAATCCCAAAAGACATGTTTTGTTGGGCAAAGAGCTAAAGTAAAAATTGTGGATGTGGGTGATGTTGAATCAATGTTTTGGCTTTCTCAGAAAATTTTGGAAAAAATTAATAACAGAGGAAATGAAACTCACAAGCAACTCACAAACAAGTCCTGAATGCTACATAGTTGGATATCCCCATGTCCCCAATGTCAGCAGGGTCCTTGCTGTAGCATTAGCTCTGAGCGCAGTTATTTTTGTATAAATATGGACTTTGAAGAGGTCTATGTGAGCCTTAAAATGTTACCATGGCATCAACAGTGTGATAAAAGAGGAACCACTAAGGATCATTTTTGCCTTATTCAGCCAATAATCAAAAAAAGAAAACTTGATAACAAAATAGGCTCCTTACTGTAATAGAGAATTCTGTATTGCTCATTGTTCGTCGTTCATGCAACACTTCTGGAATGCTTTGTAGGGTTTCACAAGATTCAACTTGTTCACATAGATAAGCAATAGTTTACCAATAAGGCAAATGTCACAACATATATAAATCGTTTTATTAATGGTATTATTTCTGTTGCTAATTCATATAAATTGCTCTATTTCCAATGCACCAACACACACATAGACATACGCACTACACACACTGTGGCAATGTTAAGATTGTTGCTGTTTTTGTTGTCCGACAGAAATGGATGAGGCACTTGCGGAAAGAGATAGATCACTATAACGACAGAAAAGACTCCCACATTCCAAGGTGAGTTGGGCAGATTACATTCTTTGATGTATTGTATCTAATGTTGATTGATAGGTTCAGAACCCAATGAATGAATGAATGAGGTGTTGTGAAGTGAATCTTACTGTCATGTGTCTACTCATGGCTCTGTGGTTTGTAAAATATGGACAAACTGGACAAATGTGTCAAGGTGGGTATGATTGCGGCTTTTATGTAGTTCAGCTGACTCACCCGACTCACCTGATCTGGCCCCTCAGACTTGCACCTACTCCTAAGCATGAAACAGGCTTTACTTGGAACCTGTCTGGCCACAGGTGATGATGACATATCAGTTGACATTGAAGGAGATCTTAGATCCTTATATCCTTGATACAGGCTTCATCCCATAAACTAATAACTTGGAATAATTCTTCAAGTTCTGTATCATGTCCTTCCTTCTTACCCTGTGACCTTTGTGATCTTTAAACCTTGCGAGGAAACTTTGTAAAATGTTATTACAGCAGAAGCTTTCAAACTTCTCAGGAAATGCAAACCTTCTTTGCATCAGAAGTTTAATTTTGCAGCAAGAGTGTAGTCTCCTGTCCACCCATTAAAGATAAATTGTCTTTGTTGCTATAGCGACTCGGATTCCGATGCTGACAGTTTCTACGGAACAATAGAGAAAACTATGGATATCAAACACCCTGTCGATAACACAGATGATGGTAAGAGAGAAATACACACATAGCCAACTCTATACACACATCTTATGTGTGTTATATCTGTCTGATATTAAATCATTTCATATCCTCTTTGTGAGAAGATTATATGGTGGATGAAGATGATGAAGATGAGGAAGACTACCTGAAGCCTGACAGTGACTGCTTACCAATATCCACAGGTGCTTCTACCCCACCTCACAAACACACACGCACAGACACATGCCATTCTAGAACCACACAACTTCAGAGTTTCAGCTAAACTAGCTAAGTTTTATTTAGATTTATATTAAAAGAGAGTGGCTGTTCAAGATACTTTGCGTCACTAAATTTGCCTTAAATAGTACACTGATCTAATTTCTTCTTTCAGGTAGACCCATGGGGCCACCACCTTCCTACCCTCCTCCTCCAGTCCCGGCAGGGATCCGTCTCCATCCAAACTCTGATTCAGGTTTCCACAAAGGCCCGCCTCCCCCTGTCCCATCGCACTGCAGACTTTTGACCAGCCAACTCCCCAAATACCCGCTCCCTCCTTTCCCACCACCCTCCATCCAGAGGGACCCTCCCAACAACAAAGGCCCCCCTCCGCCTCTCCCCTTCTCCCCTTACCTGCATAGACCGCTGAGTCCTGCCCTGCCTCTTCCTCTGCCTCCCAATGCAAAGAGACCTTTGCCGGGCCTTAAGGGGTCTGTTCCAGAGAGCGGGCATGAAAAGAGGGACTGGATGCCTCAGCCAGCCGTAATGGTCCCTTCCGCAACCACTTTACCTATCAGTAACCACTTAGAGAGCATGATGGTTCTAGGTGGTCCTGCCCACTGCTCTCTTAATACCAAACAAAGTCAGTCACCCAACAACAACCGCTTTGGAGCAACTAGTATACCAGGCCCCCCGCTTCTTCCTCCCCCAAATGTTAGTAGAGGAGGAGGCCTCAAAGGTGGGATCTTAGAAACTCCTTCTCTCACCCAGACTCTGTCCTATCACCCATCTCTGCCAAGCCACCTTCCTTTGCCAAGCCACCCTCCTCTGCCCAGCCACCCTCCTCTGCCAAGCCACCCTCCTCTGCCCAGCCACCCTCCTCTGCCAAGCCACCCTCCTCTGCCAAGCCACCCTCCTCTGTCAAGCCACCCTCCTGTGTCTCCTCATCTTAAAACAGGACCGCACAAACCCATGATCCCAAAACCTCCTCCACCAGCTGTCAAACCTCTGCCTACAACCAAGCCCAAACAGGGACCACCACTTCAGTAAGTTCTTCATATCATGATCAGAATTTATCAAACTTGTAGCTGCTTGATTTTTTATAAAGATCTACTTGAGAAAACAAACTATGGAGCAAAAATAATGGCCTGTTGGCAATGATAAATCTGCAAAGGTGCTAGACTGTTGAGGTTGAGAATTGAGGAACATTTTTTCAAGACAGACATGTATTAATCACTGAGAGACATAGATTGCATGAGAAACTCTACACTCAATTGTGTTTTCCCCTCAGAAGAGTGTCTCCAGAAGGTCAGAGTTTCCGCACATCAGGGGAAGAGATACCTGCAGACTTAAGGAACAGACTAGACTCATCCAAACAGAAAGGAGAGGAAGGGTCTGATGACGATTACGAGAATGTAAGAGCCACTAAACTGCATTGGCCCTGCTACACAAAAGACTAAATTCATGTTATGTAAATTAATTTCATGTGAATCGTTGGTTCTTTTGATCAGGGTTTTGAAATGATCAAATGAACCAACGGTACACTCATCTCTCTCAGGTTATGTATGATTCAGCATATGCACCGGAGAGAAATAATTGGCGGCAAAACAAAACAAACTATAAAATCTAGCTCGAACTAAATATTAACTGACCTTAAAACTGGTTATAAAAATGAAAATCAAGCAAACACCTGGAAAACAGTCGTCTGCATGTGGAGGACTCAAATCAAAAATAGATCACGGAATGAGTTCTCCAGAATCACGTCAAGTCATTGTCTTGATTCAAGACATATTGTCTTGTCAAGACACTGGCATTGCGATCACCCTACAACTTTGTAATCAACATTTGCAGATGCATGGATGGAAATCATTCACAATTGTTTCCTGAGTATTTAACCTGTGTGTGTCTGCAGGTGCAGCTTCCAGACTCTGTGTTCATCGACACAACTGAAACAAGCACTGTTGAAATGTAAGACGTGAACCGTACTTTTGTAATTGTTCTATGAAAAGGAATATAATGGAAAACGTCATGTGATTTCTGTGGAGAGTTTTGTGAGAAAGAAAGAAAAAAATCAGGTTTCCCCTCATTTGCTGTGTTGTTTTGTGGAGTATTTCTGCCCCCAGGTGGCAAACAAGATAAATAGTTTTTTTCCCTTCTTTTTTTTATCGAGTGGGTTCAAATGGTTTCGAGTGGTTTCTCATTAATCGTACCTGCCTTGGCCACATCATTGCAATTCATATGAAGGCTGTAATCTATAGATGTCACATTACTTAAGCATCTAACTCTTTTCATATATGGCACTACTGTGCTGCTCCAATTGATTTCTAAGAGGTGATGATGACCTGTTTGTGCAGGTTGTTCAGAGAAGGTTCCTGCCCTCCTCAGGATGGACTGTATTGCATCAGAAACTCGGGAACTAAAACTTCAAAGGTAAAAATAAAATTAATACAAATGTATCTCTGCAGGATGACTGAATGGCATTTCTTTTTGTTTGTTATGTTATGTTTTTGTTTACTTTTGCCTTCCATCTTCATGTATAATCAGAGGTTTCTGGATACACTAGTGATTTGTCTTTTGACTTATTGCAGGATTTGAGACTCACTCAAGTGGCACATTTTTACAGTATACACAGAAGATCCATTGTAATAGAATTCATATTTTGCAGCAGGTATGTGGCACGAGAGACATCACAGCTAAAACCTCATTGTGTGTCTGTGTGGCTTAGGTGCTGGTGGTTTGGGACATCACCTTAGGAAAAGCCAGAAATTACCGACTGTTTGAAGAGGTGAGAAATCTGCTGTTTGATTTTCTGTTTGATTGTATAAAGTAAATATACAAATAAATCATCCTCAAATCAAATTCATAAAGTTTCAGAAGTGAGATCACTTCAATACAAGCTAAGGACAATTCACTATTATATAATAAATATAGAATCAATTAACATTTCCGATTCTATGTGTTTTGACAGGACAGCAAAGTATTTCTGGAACCTGACTCAACCTTCCCCTCACTGCCTGCTCTGGTCGAACACTACCACACACATCCTCTTCCAAACAACAGCTTTCTCTGCCTACAGAAACCTTATTGATACTCACAACCCCTGACCACCTACTGATCTCCCAAACGCATCACATACTCTAATACCTGCCCCTTGTACAAGAAGGGACAAGGGACCACAACACTTGCACAGGCCTCCCTTTTTTTCCTTTCCCATATCACCTGTGAATCAAGGCAAACTTGGAAAACAGTGCCTCAATAGTTTGTTTTAAAGTTTTAAATTCTGCATGAACCAGACTTGACATGAACAGATTTTTCCATTCTGTGCTAGAGACATATCCACTTACTATAGCTGTAAATGAAATCATATTTATACTATGTAAATTTTGCATTGTAAAAATTACAATCTGTACAAATGTTAATAGTTTTACATAAATAAATATTCAAGATAAATGACTAATAATGTCTCCATCTCCTTTTTAAACTGTATTGTGAGAGGATTATGACACACCTTACAGTAATCCATTAAACTTTCCATTCGATCAGTTACAGCAGACATAAAATTCATGACAAACCACAATCCTGATGCAGAGGCACACCAAAGGGACACCCTATAACATTTTAAAGTCATAGCGCGCTTTAAACTTCTGCCCTTCCTTTCTTTCTTCCGTTCTTTCCTTCCTTGATTAATGTAATTGTACCTGACACCATTTTAGACCAAATTATGGGATGTTAAGTCACGGCTCAGCCTCCTCTCTCTCCTCTGGCTCCCCCTCTCACTTTGACTGATAATGAAGACCCTTTGGCTCGCCACGATCTGGGCAAGATGAAATATCTACCTTTAACCACAGCGCTGGTTTGATGAGGACAGATCTGTTTGGTCTGAGGTAGTGTAGATAGCTACAGGCTGTGTGTAATCTTCAGTTATAAATGGCTGCTTCTCCACTGGACGTTAAAATACATTCAGCCATATCTTTTTCCATGATGGGACGAGCAGAAACTTTCCCAGCTCTTATCTGTCTGAGAAGAAATACATTGTTTCTTACTTCTTGAAGGACCAAATATTATCTAGATCAGTGGTTCTCTACTGGTCTGGCTTTGGGACCCACCATGAGGCAGTCCCACAGCACCTGCATAAACTGTCGGTTTATTCACATCTGAGTAACGCAGAACTGGTGATGTGTAGCCAGTGTTGATTGCGACAGAAGAGAAGAAATCATTTTGTTTACTTTCTCCATTCATTCAGTTAATCGTTGTATAGTTTACTTCATTTACTTTCATGTTAAGTCCAAGGAGGAAGAGTGAACATTTTGTCCCCCACAAGGTCACTACTTGGAGGACAAATTCTAAAAATTGTAAATTTATTATTGCTGTCATTGAGACTCTGGAATGGTACATAATGATACTGTTGAACTAAGAGTCAGTCTAAATATGGTGTAGCAAGAACATTTACAGTATATACTTGCAAAATTCGCTTAATATCCGCTACAGATTCTTGGTGGAAAGCAAATTTACACTTCTTGCCTGTATTGTCATGCATTGCTGCTGCTGATTTTCATTCAACAAGATACAGTAATGACGCTGAAGACAAATCAAATCAAGCTTTATTTAAAGTGCATTTAACATAAATGTCTGGGCACACTTGACACAGGCGCATAAGAAATAGGGCAATACACACATAAACCTTGGTGCCCGCACAAACACACACAACCTTGGTGAGATTGCATAAAGATTTCAAATATTGTAAGGAGTAGGACCTCAGTAAGGCTCTCTCTCTCTCTCTCCCTTTCTTTCTCCCTCTCTCTCTCTCTCTCGCTCTCGCGCGCTGTCTCCCTTTCTTTCTCCCTCTCTCTCTCCCTCCCTCCCTCCCTCCCTATCTCACCGGTCACGGGGCTCGTTACCGTGAATATTCAGAAATGGATTCTCGCTCGAGAGGACAGAACGGGAGTCCCGACGGCGCGCACCACAGCGGCATTTAATCAGCGCGCGCGGCCTCCGGATTGTTCCACCGTGTTTTCTTAGGTCGTGCATGCAGGAGGCGCGTGACCCGGTTGAAGCGAAGACTGAGCACTGAGCAGCAGCAGGCCGACATCCAGCGGGAAGCAGCGTGAAAGGCAGTCCGGCAAGCGCTCAGCTAGCAACCGGCAACCGCACGGTACACCACCCGAGATGGTCACGTCGTCGACAACGAGAATCTTTGTCCTCCCGCTGCTAATATGTCTCCAGCACTGCACTAACGTTCTCGGTAAGTCACGGGTCATATGTGTGTCAGTGTGGGTGTGTTTGTCGTGTGTGACAATGTTAGCTAAGGTTACCGAGCTGTATGTACACCTGTCTGCCTGCTCCTTGAGAGGAATGGCCGTGTTGGTGCGCTACACCTTGGGCTCCCTTATCTCTCACATAAAACCGTGAAATTATTCTTTTCAGGCTACAGTATTATTGTGTTTGCTTTGCTTGTGTTTCATACTTTCAGGGGTAATCGGTGTCTGAAATTCGTAACTGAGTTGTTGTTTTTTCTGCCTTAAAATGGGAAGGAATCGGGTCAAAAGGGGATGGGGAGGCCTGTTGTTGTAGCCCTTCATTCACGGCCAATTAGCCCTGTGGGTAATTAATCTCACTACTTGAACATAAACGAGCAACAATCAGTTAAATTACCCACAAGGTTGCTTTTATTTCTCATTAACTGTCGGTATATGCTCCCTCTCCTCAATCTATCTCCAGTGGGGTGGCTATTATTTATCCCTCGAGTAAAGGGGAATGAAAAAGGGAGGTATACAGAACGGTTAAACTGACTAAAGCGTTAATAACCGGCACCACAGGCAGTTTAGGGAACCAGCACCTGCTTGAAGGAGAGATGGGAGTGACAGTCGGCAATTATCAACCACAGGTGAAACCAATATGGGGCTAATAATGAGGCCAGGTGAATGGTTGTCTGCACACAGTCCTCCATTTCAACCCCCTGACGAACTCGAACGCACCACAAATTGAGAGCGCGTGCATAATTAGGCAACTAGCCTAATTAAAATGGATGTATTTCCCTTCAATGGATACTGTCATGGAGGATTACACCCAAATCCAAAGATCTGTAAGAGTGGTTGTGGTGGGTTTGTCATGTTGTAAGTAGGCGGAGTGTTGGACAGGAGGAGGGCACAGCGTCTGCAGCAAATTAATTTAGCGCGACCTCCAGTGCTTGACAGCGTTTTGTGTGCTATTTTCAGACAGCAGCGTTCATTGGCTCCGACATGGCTGTTGAATGTGGTTACAAACTCATGCTGTAGTGCTTTGCCTTCAATTCATTCATTCCTGAATACCTCTCAGCTTCGCACCATGATTTGTTTTGGATTGACACGGGACTAAGAAGTTACTTGGCGCCCCAGGTTTTCTTTCTTTCTCAGCTCTGTCAAAGTTAAATCTACGTCAGCAGTAGGTCAGGCTGATGGGATGAGATTTACTGTCAAAACAAAGTGCCAGGGCAAATATTGATGGCTGAGGAGGTGATGCACCATTTGGAAGCGTAAGGTTTAATTTGCCTCACACACTCTGGGTGTCTCGCTCTCTCTCTGTAGGTACAAAGACGGAATGTGAAACGAACCAGTTTCAGTGTGGAAATGGTCGCTGCATCCCATCTGTCTGGCAGTGTGATGGAGATGAGGACTGCACTGATGGCAGTGACGAGAACTCCTGTGGTAAGACACTAAAATACACACACATCAGACTGTTCTGTTTTATTGAGACACACACACACTGCACACACTGCTCTCTCGCAGTATAAACTCAGTCAGTACTGCGGTTCTTCAGCTGCAACTCAAAGCTGCTGAGGACCCAAATTATGGCTAAATATACAGGAAAAGATCTATGCTGTAATGACGGACAATTGCAGGTTTTAACTGTGCAATCCATTTGAACACGTTGGCATGTGGCAGATTTGTTTCCTGATATGAGTTACTTGGCTTTAGACAACAGTCAAACACAACAAGTGCATATTGTCTGGCTAGCCAGAAAATGTAGCACAGTCACACTATAGACTTACTGCTACTAAGAAGGATGGAAACAATGTGCCATACAGTGTTGAAAATCCTCCACACTTTCACTTTCTTTTCTTCTACACTCGCAATCCGCTGCTTTGTCTTACTGTCTTCAGTTCGCGTCTTTCCCTTTCTTGTAATTTGCACAAGGGCGAGCATTACTTGGGAGACATCTGATGACTTCCTTCCATCCTAGTTGTCATCAGCATTACCAAGCTTTTCTCATATTTTACTACTTTATAGTTCTAAGGCAAAGAAACAAATGGGTTAACACCTGTTGAAAGGATGATTTGCCTTTTGTCAGTGCGACATTGAAGTCATTAGACAAGTATGGAACCACTACCAACCAACATTTGAGGAGTTTATCATCTGAAAAATTACTTGTTCAAGTCACTAATTCTATTTGATAAAACATTTTGGTGTCCTAGATTGTGAGATGTGAGGATTAGGTTTGTATTTGGTTCACATCTAAATTGTAAATTTGAGTTGAGGTATTTGAAGTTTTCATTGCTGTCGACTGAAAATAAACAATTTGAACATCTTAGTCCTTGTATATAAAGAATCTTGCGATCATTTTCTCTCTCTCCTCTCTCCTCAGTTAAAAAGACGTGTGCAGAGGTGGACTTTGTATGTCGAAATGGTCAGTGTGTCCCAAAGCGGTGGCACTGTGATGGGGAGCCGGACTGTGAGGACGGGTCTGACGAGAGTGTTGAAATCTGCCGTGAGTACGAGTCTGCGACCGTGATGTTGGCTGATGTAATATTGAACATGTAAAATGCATACCAAATGTGTTGTTGGATTAATTAGTCCAATTGAGTAAACTGGGTTTCTTTAAAGCCACATTACATTTTTTTTTATAAATTGCATTTCTGTTATCTCTGCTGAAGGGAGGGTGACATTTTACTGGGTGCAGAGAAAACGGTGAAAAAATTGTGTAACACTTTGGCAAGCGTAATGGAAACATGAAGATATCAAGTGAGTGTGTCGTGTTTGTTCATTCAGACATGAGGACGTGTCGATTGAATGAGTTCAGCTGCGGCGCTGGCTCCTCACAGTGTATCCCTGTTTTCTGGAAATGTGACGGAGAGAAGGACTGCGATAACGGAGAGGACGAGGTGAACTGTGGTAGGTGGAAATGCATATTAAACACACACACACACAAGATGGAATGAATGGGAGGCAAATATTAACACAGTGCATAATCAACTGGAGCTCCGCTTTAGTGCAAAGGCCCATGGTCTGCTTTGCAGCAGCTGATTTTGATCATTAATATGTTAAAGCAGCCGTCTGTAAATGTCTGGCTGAGATGGAATCAGAAAATCTGATTGATTCCCCCTTCCCTCATGAGAACAAGAGACATGTTTGAAATTTAAACAATTGCTGCATCATCCAACATGAGGGCAGACAGTAACTGTTTCAGTGTTCATATGTGATTCTTCCCTCCTGACTACAAAGTTGATACACTTTTATCTCTTGGACTAGGCTTATGTCCAAGGAGCCATACTCGTAGATTTGGTTGTCGTGTAACTGTCTTATCTTTTAAGGCAACATCACCTGTGCGCCAAATGAGTTCACTTGTGCAAGCAGCCGCTGCATCTCTCGTAACTTTGTGTGTAACGGGGAGGATGACTGCGGTGACGGCTCAGACGAGGTGGAATGTGCTCCCTCCTCCTGTGGGCCAAGTGAATTCCAGTGCGGGAACTCTTCATGCATCCCGGCCAGCTGGGTCTGCGACGACGACGTTGACTGCCAGGTAACAATTTGACGGATTTTTATCGGTTAATCGTGCGTGAAGGACTTTGTCCGTTTTTAAAAAAAAAAAGGCAAAGGGAAGTGTCGGTCTCCAGTTAAGTTATATACCACTCTCATGGAAACATCTTCCTGGATGAATTAAAAGAATCACATTGTACAAAAAGGTAATTGAATGAGACGTGTAGTGTTCCTACAAATTGTTTTAGTTGGATGCTGATGAGATTAAACACTTACAATTAGCCGGAATCGTTAAAATTCATTTATTCTGAGCAATTCTGCTTTTGTATTCTTGCTGTTAATGAAACCTTATGAGAACAGGAAACTCGCTGACTGAACACATTTAAGAAAAGCACAGTTTTTAGTGGGTTTTGTGTTTTCTGTCGTGGTTGATAACTTGCTGTGTGGTCATCATTGCACCAAAGAAAACAAACTGCATCTCCCTCATGTGCAGGACCAATCCGATGAGTCGCCGTCTCGCTGCGGCCGCCATCCCACACCCCCGGCAAAGTGTTCGTCCAGTGAGATGCAGTGTCGGTCAGGAGAGTGTATTCACAAAAAGTGGAGGTGTGACGGAGACCCAGACTGCAAGGATGGCAGTGATGAAGCCAACTGTCGTATGTACACTCACGGCTTTATTTACATTACACTACAAAACAGGTCACGGATGAGTTAAAGAACACGCAATAAAATGGCTATCATTGCTGTAAACAAACAAATGAGCCAATCATAGAACAAATACTTGCGCCTACCACTGCACCGGGGAATTTGGGAATTGAGTCCAACTTGTATCTTCTTTGATGTGATTGCAACTCTGTCACGCATGTCTCTATCTGTCCCTGCATGCACGTACTCCACAGCTGTGCGCAGTTGTGGACAAGATCAGTTCAAGTGTGAAGACGGAAACTGTATCTCCGGTAGCAGACAGTGCAACGGCCTCAGAGACTGTTCCGATGGATCAGATGAAGTCAACTGCAAAAATTGTGAGTGTCAGGAAGAACCATTAAAGGTGATGTCATATTCATAGGTTGATTTAGCAGGAGGTAAACTAGGAAACTAGCAACGGCACCCAAGAAAATGTTGATGGCGTGTTTTAACATCCTCTTATGTCCCCACAGTGACTCAGTGCAATGGACCGGACAAGTTTAAGTGTCGCAGTGGGGAGTGTATCGAGATGACTAAAGTGTGCAACAAGGCGAGAGACTGTCCGGACTGGAGTGATGAGCCCATCAAGGAGTGCAGTGAGTACTAAAAATGTGACTGCGCCTGTCACGCATCAAAATTCCCCTACTGGTTATTAAGGCTAATACAAAGTAAACATAATGATGGACTTTAACATCATTCCGGTTGCTGAAGATTCTGAATCTGGCTAAAATCACGAGTGCATATTTCCAGTGAGGTCGTACCATATGCAAACAATGCTGCAGTATGTTTGTTTTTTGCCTGAACATGGAGCATCTGCACTATGCAACTCCTGTCGCTGAATTTTGCGGATGGAGACGAAATCAACCTGCGTATCGACCCACTCCATCATGCTCAACATTGGGAGCCCCCAGTGTGACGACGGTTTCCTCCATTTTGTTTCAGACGTGAACGAGTGCCTTCTTAACAACGGTGGCTGCTCTCACATCTGCAGAGACATGGTGATCAGCTTCGAGTGTGACTGTACGCCAGGACTGCAGCTCATTGACCACAAAACCTGCGGAGGTCAGTTCCTTTTATTTTCTATAAGGGCTGTCACAATTGTAATCGGTTACTTCATAAAAAAGAGACAAGACAACTGATCACATTTTGTCTCTGTTTCTGATCTCAGATATTAATGAGTGTCTGAATCCTGGCATCTGCAGTCAGATCTGCATCAACCTGAAGGGAGGCTACAAGTGTGAGTGTCACAACAGCTACCAGATGGATCCAACCACAGGAGTCTGCAAGGCTGTTGGTGAGTTGGTCAGAGAGGTGCCGATTGTCTGTTCAATCGGAGATAACGGTGCCGACATCTTGACTCCAACATCAGGACAGAGCAGGACAAAGGCGTGTGTGTGTGTGTCACATTGACAATGACCATTACTGTCTGCTTGGCCCAAGTTATTCTGACTCGTAGGTCACTGCTGCTGTCATCATGCTTGATGAACTGCAGTGATTTATATCTTTTCCTTCCTACCTGTTTGTTGAAACCTAAATCATATCAGTGTGCTTTGAAGTGGGAAGGAAAAGTTAGAAACGGCTCTGGTTAGGAGTGAATTTGCGAATGTTAACGCTAATTCAGAGGGTAGGAATGGGGTCAGGGGAGGCTGGGATTATGGCTGATAGGTAGGGCTACGGGGAGGATGTTACATGAGGGTTGGCAAGAAAAGGTGGAAATGCCCAAAGGGTGCTTTTTAGGGATTGGGCAGGAGGGTAGAGGGAGGATGGGGTTCTAGCTGATGGGTAAGGCTGGGGTAATGGTGGTGAAACTCGGGGAAAGCACCAAAGGGTGTTTTGCTCTGGTGTTAAATAATTCATTCATGTTCTCCCTGATGAAGAGTGTGCCTCTTAACAAACGGTCAGTTAAAGCTGTTCTACATTGCAGGATCCCATCGTCTCATTTTGCATTTTAAAAAGTTCTGTAAAAATATAGATATGTTTACAAAAAGGAGATGGGGCTGTCAGGGATGAGCTTGGTTCAGATTATTCTTTCTTTAATGTGTGTTTCCAATTGTTTACTTATTAGATTAATCTGAAAACAACCTGAAGTCATATTGGTCTTTTCCTGTTTGGTCTCCAGGAAAGGAACCCTGCCTGATCTTCACTAACCGTAGAGATATTCGTCGTTTGGGATTAGAGAGGAAAGAATACACTCAGATCGTGGAGCAACAGAGGAACACGGTGGCTGTGGATGCTGACTTTGACCAACAGATGATCTTCTGGGCCGACCTCGGCCAGAAGGCCATATACAGGTACACAATCATATAGTGAAGATGATGCCAACCGTACCAAGACCAATCGCCGCACTGCCACAGCTCACATTCATTTAGATGAAAAGTATAGAGGAGAACAAATGATAGAAATGATATTCAATATGCAGAAATACATTTTAAACTGTCATCAAAACATTTTAGCATGGCAAACACTTCAGTGATTTATGACTAAAACATCATTTAGCTTTCAACATGTTTTGTCATTTTTGATGGATATAGGGAAAACAAAAATACAATGTCTAAATGTTTGTCTGCTTTTGATTCCTGACAGCACTGTGCTGGACAAGCGTGGGGACATCAGCACTCACAACAAAGTGATCGACAATGTCCAGAATCCTGTGGGAATTGCAGTGGACTGGATCTACAAGAACCTATATTGGTCCGACCTTAGCACAAAAACCATCTCTGTGGCTAGCTTCAGTGGCACCAAGCAGAAGGTTCTGCTTAAAAATGGCCTGAAAGAACCGGCTTCCATCGCTGTGGATCCGCTGTCTGGGTGCGTTCAAAGCCTGGTCAGATTTTAGATGCTATCAGATAAAAAAAACGCTCCACAGTTCGAAGCTTTTCTGGAAAATGCAGACAGGAAAGGAATGAATCTATTCCCCGTATGTTTTCAGGTTTCTGTATTGGTCAGACTGGGGAGAACCGGCCAAGATTGAGAAATCTGGCATGAATGGAGTAGACAGACAAGTTTTGGTGGCAACGGACATCCAGTGGCCTAACGGAATTACACTGGGTAAGAACTCACTCACTCCCTCTCTTCCTCACCGCTAATTAATGCCTGAAGTAAAGATGCATAAAGGAGAACAGACACTGGCTTTGTCCCAATACCCAGTGAGCTGTCCACATGGTCGGCTCCCATGCTGCATAGTTACACATCTTATTGGGACACGCTAATTAGATGGTGACTACATCATCAACCATCCTGCATGCTGCCACTTGGATAAGCTGCTTCCCACCATGTCTCGCCAATATCCAACAACTTTGTACAGCTTTTGAAGAGGAGTGGGGAAGATTCCACAGGCTACAATCAGTTCACAGACAACTTAATGGGCAATGTGTTGCATTGCATGAGGCTATAAGGTTGACAGCATATTTAAGGTGTTTAAGAATTGGGACAGCCTTGGAGTCAAGGTCATATGATGACCGAAAATGCTGCTTATGAAGGCAGCTCACTAGGTATTGGGACACGACCACTCATCAGACTTCTTTGGACTTAAAAACATCCTGTATGATATGTTTGATATTGCTGTATCATCTCTACTCTCTCTGATCTTCATGCCTCCTTCCTGATCCTTATTTTTGTAACCCTTGTCCTTCATCCCTTCTTTTCTCCTTTCTCCCATCAACTCCCTTATCTCATTTCCTCTATCTAATCCCTTGTTTAATCACTATTCGTCTTCTCATGTCTTTGTATATGATTCTCTCTTTTTGCCATTTTCTTTTGTTATCTTTATCTTTGTCCCTTTCTTTGCCCTACATTTTTTTAACTGCTGACCTTTGACCCTTCCCTATTTCTTCCTATGTTTCCCTTTCCTGTGGCATCCTTCTTTTTGTATTGGTCCCAGATCTGATCAAAGGCAGACTGTACTGGGTCGACTCTAAGCTGCACATACTGAGCAGCATTGACCTGAACGGAGACAACAGGAAGAAAGTGCTGCAGTCTCCAGAATACCTCGCTCATCCCTTTGCGCTCACTGTTTTTGAGGTAGAGCTTGTTACTTTCACCCGCTTGCATACACACACTCTGTAAGTCAAGTCAACTCTCGTTTCTGTAGCCCAATATCACATACGATGTCTTAAAGGGCTTTACAGTGTCCCAGGATGTAATATTGAGCTGTTAAAGAACCGTTGTGTTGCCATATGACTGTACTGTCTCTTATGTCAATCTATTGCAAAAGACCTGATGTGCAGACATGTGACTCTCAAACCGTTCCACTTACTTACTGGCCAGATATCAAGTTTGCAGTTATCTTTAATTAGTTAATGCATGAACATTGCACAACAAATAGACATTACATGGTTTATTTTAATTAAAATTAGGTCTGATTTCAAAAGGGTTTTGATTTGTTTTCCATTGATTGCTTTGGCAAGTGGCTATAGAAGTGTGAAAATGGATCTCATTATAGCTGAACTTGACTATTAAGGCTCAAGACAACGTTTTAAATCCTCTCCAGGATCGAGTGTTCTGGACTGATGGGGAAAACAAGGCCATTTACGGCGCAAACAAGTTCACCGGGTCCGATGTGATGACGCTGGCCAGCAACCTCAACGACCCGCAGGAGATCATAGTTTACCACGAACTCATACAGCTGGCAGGTGAAAAATCCATCCCTTCCCCCAGGTTGAAGGTTTAAGTGCTCGTTCTACAGACTCCAGCAGGCTCCTCTTGACAGTACAGGCACTGTGCTATGGCTACACTTGTGAGCTAATGAAGGGCAATCAGAAATATTCTGATTTTACAGTACACACACATACAGCGACTACTAATGGTAATTGGCTTTAACAGCTCCGAAAATTATCTGAAAGTGCCTGAGAGCAGTAGGGTGGAGAATTGATTGCAGTACCAAATAAACTCATTTCTATTTGTTGAAGAGTGATTTGGTCTGTGCAGGTACAAACTGGTGTGCAGAGAAAGGTGTAAACGGAGGTTGTAGCTACATGTGTCTGCCTGCACCCCAAATCAACAAACACTCTCCCAAATACACCTGTGTGTGTCCAGAGGGGCAGGAGCTGGCTGCTGACGGCTTACGCTGCAGACCTGGTGAGTAAGAAATCCAATGAGGAAAAGTAATTCTGTACTCCCTCAGTATTTCCCACATGGATTAGTTTGTGTGTAGTTAATGCTCGTGATGCTGCAATTATGACTTCTGCTTTAGATTTGGCTGTGTCACTCTTTGGTCAGTGCTCTTTCTCATGTGGAATGCAAAATAGGGATCTCTACTGACTTCAACAGCAGTGTAATGTTTCCCTCAGAAATGTAGTTTTCAAGTAAAGCAGCCATGCCACAGGACTTTACTTTAGTACAGTAGCTGCTGGCGTGGCTGTTTTGGAGATCAACTCTTCACGAACCAGCCAACCAATTAACTCGCCTAGTTTGGTTGAAGAGCACCACTTGGCAGCAGAAAGGAGCAGTTTGCATCAGTAGACGGTGCATCATGTTAAGCTCCCAAGCTTTTTTCAAAGCCCAAGAAAGTCATTTGTAACAGCTGGTGGTGACTTAAAATGTTCTCTTTGGACCTGTTGGAGTTTCTAGCTCCTTGTCTGTGCCCTTTGTTAAGGTGATGACATCACTGAAGTATTTGGCAGCAGCTCAGAATGACTGGCAGTAAAAACACAAGCTATTGTTGGTTTGTCCTTTTGTCTTTTTCTGCTTTCAGCCAAGCTGTTTGTCAGTCATGTCGCCAACTCAATTCTGAAGACAGAGACTGAGTCAGTCTGAATCAGATTAACCACATATTTCGGACATGTGGCATCAAAATCTTTAGAAAGCAGAATTACATCTAGTGCATTCGGTGAAGATATATTGACAAAAAAAAGAAAAGTAATTGAACAAAGAGATGACATGAAATATTGCTTTTATTAACTATGATTCTTTAGAACACATATTCGCAAAATTTCATGTTTTTATAGAAATGTATCCATTACTGGTGCTAAAGTTATTCTGAATACTTTTTGCTTGAATTTAGCATCAGCTGTCATCCAAACTTGTCATTTGTGATTCATTTTGTCTTCCAGAAGCCAATGTGAGCACATCGATCCAGGTCGACTCCACAGCCAGAGGGTCTACTGCTGCCTGGGCCATACTGCCTGTCTGTGAGTACGACATACGCGCACACACAAACAGAATTAGGCCTAATTTCTTCCATTCACTGTAATATTTGCCTTCCTCAGTGCTGTTGGCCATGGCAGCAGCAGGCGGTTACCTTATGTGGAGAAACTGGCAGCAGAAAAACCAGAAGAGCATGAACTTTGACAACCCCGTCTACCTGAAGACCACAGAAGAAGACCTCAACATAGACATCAGCCGGCACAGCTCCAACGTTGGACACACCTACCCTGCGGTGAGTAAACTAACCAAGGCCTCATCACAGGGTATCATGGCTAAAGAGGCATCAGCAAATAACCTCCAGTGGTTGTGGGTCCCAGAACCTGCTGTGTTCTCATCCAGAACTCTTTACTTCTACTACTACAAGCCAAATTCAAATTGAACAAAGTCTTGCCACAAGTGGAAATGTAAATGGTTTGAAAAAATTCTGAACGAGTGAAACTCGGTTATGTTGTCTGAAAATTGATCTCTCGCTCTCTCCCTCTCTCCTCCAGATATCGATAGTGAGCACAGAAGATGATTTATCGTAATTGTCTCAATTCATTGCATGGCGCCTCCTTGCTTCCATGCCAACGGTTGTCGTGGCAACAGCCCTTACAGTTCAACCACAAGCCTTCTGAAGTGCATTATGTTATGTATGGTGAGGGTGTTCAGTTATTTATTAAGTGAATGTTACAACAAATCATGTGTCCAAACTATTTTCACACAGTAATTCCAAATCTTTAGTTTATTAGAATCATTTCATTTTTGGGCAGGGGTTGTCGCCTCAAACACCTTCCCACCATTGTTGCCCTGCCTACTGTCAAAACCTTTACACTAGACAATGGACTAAAGACTGGAATCTGTTTCCACATCTTTTTTCAGCAAAGCAAACTTGCAGTATTTTCTCTCACCAAGTCCCATTTTTGGGAACCAGATCGACACTGCTGGACAGGTTTTGAGACTGGATTTGGGCTCCTTTGGCCCTTTTTTAGTAGAAATGGGTCAAGGGTCATTTTCTTCCTGGCCTTCATGTCTTGCCTCGTGTCCCCAATGGGTGCAGATCTGTAAATATGTGTGCAAAATCATGTTTTGACTTTGGTTTTGTTTGGCTTTTTTTGATTTAGTTTTTTCAGACATTACCTCCTGCAACCCATTCTTACAAAGCCATCATATTAGTCTGTGGTCATTGAAAAGGTTATTATTATTATTAATATAGAAGCTCTGTAAGGATCCACATGGTTGCAGCATTGTAAACGTTGTACATATTTACATTGACCCTCACAGATGTGAGCCAATCAGGACTCTCAATGCACTTTGATCAAATGTTGTTCTGTAAATAAGATTGTATACATTTGACTTGAAATCAGTTTTTGCTATGGTTGGGCATTGTGCCAGACTTCAGAAGTATTTAGCAAGAGAGAACATGAAAACTAAATGAATTTGGTAAACAATTTTGTATGTTTGTGTGCTGTTGCTGTGAACTTTTTCTAGCCCTATACATTGAGGGAGAAACGCTAAATTAAAAGCTCTGTATCTGTGAACTAACTGATTTGCAAATCACTTCAAAATAAAATGGGACCCACAAAACGTGACAGTCTTTTCTCTTCTCTAGAACTTTCCATGCAATAAACCTGCATGTCTATGACATTTCTCCCAAATTTGACCAAAATTTTAATTTGCCTTGGTTTGAAAATTTTGGAGCTCTTAAATTCAGCAAGATATAGGCTTTTTATAAAAACAAACAATTTGGTCAATGGTTAGACTCATTTTGGGGAATCGGACCAAAAATTAAATTTGCCCCCAACACCAATGGATCCCAGTTCCATATGAACATGGAACAAAAACTTTGTTTGTTAGATTATTTCTCTGTTGTAACAATGCTTCTTGGCAATACATTTTTATACCGTTGGAAAGCCTGTTTAGTTCCCTTTTAAATAGTTCCCCATTTGTAAGGAACATGCATTTGTGGGATGAGCAGCACAGCTGAGTATGTGGGTTGCAACATTTGCCAAATCTTCTCTGCTAATGCCAAACAGCTTATTCTGCTGTTGCTATTGACTCTTGTTTGGTGGATTGAAGTCTATTGGTGACAAGGAAGAAACAAGACATTGGCAATTTTACAATGTATTCATTTAACAAACTGTCAGGAGCCTCAGTAGCATGTGGAGGAACCATACACAGCCACAACAGCCTGGCATCACCTCATGCTGGTCACCATGAAAGCAACCCACATACTCGGCTGTGCTGCACATCCTACAAATGCATGTTCCTTACAAATGGGGGACCATTTAAAAGGGAACTAAGCAGAACTTTTTGTTAAGGGTTAAATAGAAATCCATTTGAAGAAATGTGAAATCTCATACATTTTTACATGTAATGTCAAACTGCATGTATTCATTTGTGTGTCAGCAAATGACTTAAACACCTCACCTGAATCTTTAACCTTAAGTGTAAAGTCTAAACCTTAAAACCTTTCAAACCTTAAACACGACAAACTTACAGAAAATCATCCTCGTGTCCTGCAGATGCTGATCTTGAAAATTTTACAGCTCTAGCTCTTAAATTGACCGGGATAAGGGCTTTTGAAAAAAACAAACGATTTGGTCCATGGTTACACTGTCGTTCGGGAAAATTGGACCAAAAAATAAAAATGTGCCCCAAACTTACAGAAAATAACCCTTGTGTCCTGCAGATGCTGACTTTGAAAATTTTAGAGCTCTAGCTCTTAAATTGACCGAGATATGGGCTTTTGAAAATTAACAACAATTTGGTCCATGGTTACACTGTCGTTCGGGAAAATTGGTCCAAAACATTTGCCCCAAACTTAGAGAAAATGATCCTTGTGTCCTGCAGATGCTGATTTTGCAAAATTTAGCACTTTAAGCTTTTCAATTGACCAAGATATAGGCTTCTGGAAAATTGGACCAAATTTTAATTCGGCCCAAACTTACAGAAAATGATCCTCGTGTCCTGCAAATGCTGATTTTGAATATTTAGAGCTCTAGCTCTTAAATTGACAGAGATATGGGCTTTTGAAAAAACCAAACGATTTGGTCCATGGTTACACTGTCGTTCAGGAAAATTGGACCAAAAAATAAAAATTTGCCCCAAACTTGCAGAAAATGATCCTCGTGTCCTGCAGATGCTGACTTTGAAAAATTTTGAGCTCTAGCTCTTAAATTGACCGAGATATGGGCTTTTGAAAAAACCCAAGGATTTGGTCCATGGTTACACTGTCGTTCGGGAAAATTTGTCTAAAAATTTTATTTGCCCCAAACTTACAGAAAAAGATCCTAGTGTCCTACAGATGCTGACTTTGAAAAACTTAGAGCTCTAGCTCTTAAATTGACCGAGATATGGGCTTTTGAAAAAACCCAAAAATTTGGTCCATGGTTACACTGTCATTCGGGAAAGTTGGTCCAAACATTTTATTTGCTCGAAACTTACAGAAAAAGATCCTTGAGTCCTGCAGATGCTGATTTTGCTAAATTTAGAGCTCTAGCTCTTAAATTGACCGAGATATGGGCTTTTGAAAAACCAAACGATTTGGTCCATGGTTACACTGTCGTTCGGGAAAATTGGTCCAAAACATTTGCCCCAAACTTAGAGAAAATGATCCTTGTGTCCTGCAGATGCTGATTTTGCAAAATTTAGCGCTTTAAGCTTTTCAATTGACCAAGATATAGGCTTCTGGAAAATTGGACCAAAATTTTAATTTGGCCCAAACTTACAGAAAATGATCCTCGTGTCCTGTCGATGCTGATTTTGAAAATTATAGAGCTCTAGCTCTTAAATTGACCGAGATATGGGCTTTTGAAAAAACCCAAGGATTTGGTCCATGGTTACACTGTCGTTCGGGACAATTGGACCAAAAAATAAAAATTTGCCCCAAACTTAGAGGAAATGATCCTCGTGTCCTGCAGATGCTGATTTTGAAAATGTAGAGCTCTAGCTCTTAAATTGACAGAGATATGGGCTTTTGAAAAAACCAAACGATTTGGTCCATGGTTACACTGTCGTTCGGGAAAATTGGACCAAAAAATAAAAATTTGCCCCAAACTTACAGAAAACGATCCTCGTGTCCTGTCGATGCTGATTTTGAAAATTTTAGAGCTCTAGCTCTTAAATTGACAGAGATATGAGCTTTTGAAAAAACCAAACGATTTGGTCCATGGTTACAGTCGTTGGGGAAAATTGGACCAAAAAATAAAAATTTGCCCCAAACTTACAGAAAACGATCCTCGTGTCCTGTCGATGCTGATTTTGAAAATTTTAGAGCTCTAGCTCTTAAATTGACCAAGATATGGGCTTTTGAAAAAAACCAAGGATTTGGTCCATGGTTACACTGTCGTTCGGGAAAATTGGTCCAAAATTTTTATTTGCCCCAAACTTACAGAAAAAGATCCTTGAGTCCTGCAGATGCTGATTTTGCAAAATTTTGCGCTTTAAGCTTTTCAATTGACCGAGATATGGGCTTTTGAAAAAACCAAACGATTTGGTCCATGGTTACACTGTCGTTCGGGAGAATTGGACCAAAAAATAAAAATTTGCCCCAAACTTAGAGAAAATGATCCTCGTGTCCTGCAGATGCTGACTTTGAAAATTTTAGAGCTCTAGCTCTTAAATTGACCGAGATATGGGCTTTTGAAAAAACCCAAGAATTTGGTCCATGGTTACACTGTCGTTCGGGAAAATTGGACCAAAAAATAAAAATGTGCCCCAAACTTACAGAAAAAGATCCTTGTGTCCTGCAGATGCTGATTTTGCTAAATTTAGCGCTTTAAGCTTTTCAATTGACCAAGATATAGGCTTCTGGAAAATTAACAACAATTTGGTCTATGGTTACACTGTCGTTCGGGAAAATGGTCCAAAACATTTGCCCCAAACTTAGAGAAAATTATCCTTGTGTCCTGCAGATGCTGATTTTGAAAAATTTAGCGCTTTAAGCTTTTCAATTGACCAAGATATAGGCTTCTGGAAAATTGGACCAAAATTTTAATTTGGCCCAAACTTAGAGGAAATGATCCTCGTGTTCTGCAAATGCTGATTTTGAATATTTAGAGCTCTAGCTCTTAAATTGACAGAGATATGGGCTTTTGAAAAAACCAAACGATTTGGTCCATGGTTACACTGTCTTTCGGGAAAATTTGTCTAAAAATTTTATTTGCCCCAAACTTACAGAAAAAGATCCTTGAGTCCTGCTGATGCTGATTTTGCGAAATTTTGCGCTTTAAGCTTTTCAATTGACCGAGATATGAGCTTTTGAAAAAACCAAACGATTTGGTCCATGGTTACAGTCGTTCGGGAAAATTGGACCAAAAAATAAAAATTTGCCCCAAACTTACAGAAAAAGGTCCTCGTGTCCTGTCGATGCTGATTTTGAAAATTTTAGAGCTCTAGCTCTTAAATTGACCAAGATATGGGCTTTTGAAAAAACCCAAGGATTTGGTCCATGGTTACACTGTCGTTCGGGAAAATTGGTCCAAAATTTTTATTTGCCCCAAACTTACAGAAAAAGATCCTTGAGTCCTGCAGATGCTGATTTTGCAAAATTTTGCGCTTTAAGCTTTTCAATTGACCGAGACAAGGGCTTTTGAAAAAACCAAACGATTTGGTCCATGGTTACACTGTCGTTCGGGAAAATTGGACCAAAAAATAAAAATTTGCCCCAAACTTAGAGAAAATGATCCTCGTGTCCTGCAGATGCTGACTTTGAAAATTTTAGAGCTCTAGCTCTTAAATTGACCGAGATATGGGCTTTTGAAAAAACCCAAGAATTTGGTCCATGGTTACACTGTCGTTCGGGAAAATTGGACCAAAAAATAAAAATGTGCCCCAAACTTACAGAAAATAACCCTCGTGTCCTGCAGATGCTGACTTTGAAAAATTTAGAGCTCTAGCTCTTAAATTGACCGAGATATGAGCTTTTGAAAAAAAAAACAAACGATTTGGTCCATGGTTACACTGTCTTTCGGGAAAATTTGTCTAAAAATTGTATTTGCCCCAAACTTACAGAAAAAGATCCTTGTGTCCTGCAGATGCTGATTTTGCTAAATTTAGCGCTTTAAGCTTTTCAATTGACCAAGATATAGGCTTCTGGAAAATTAACAACAATTTGGTCCATGGTTACACTGTCGTTCGGGAAAAGGGTCCAAAACATTTGCCCCAAACTTAGAGAAAATGATCCTTGTGTCCTGCAGATGCTGACTTTGAAAATTTTAGAGCTCTAGCTCTTAAATTGACCGAGATATGGGCTTTTGAAAAAACCCAAGAATTTGGTCCATGGTTACACTGTCGTTCGGGAAAATTGGACCAAAAAATAAAAATGTGCCCCAAACGTACAGAAAATAACCCTCGTGTCCTGCAGATGCTGACTTTGAAAAATTTAGAGCTCTAGCTCTTAAATTGACCGAGATATGAGCTTTTGAAAAAAAAACCAAACGATTTGGTCCATGGTTACACTGTCGTTCGGGAAAATTTGTCTAAAACATTTGCCCCAAACTTAGAGAAAATTATCCTTGTGTCCTGCAGATGCTGATTTTGAAAAATTTAGCGCTTTAAGCTTTTCAATTGACCAAGATATAGGCTTCTGGAAAATTGGACCAAAATTTTAATTTGGCCCAAACTTAGAGGAAATGATCCTCGTGTCCTGCAAATGCTGATTTTGAATATTTAGAGCTCTAGCTCTTAAATTGACAGAGATATGGGCTTTTGAAAAAACCAAACGATTTGGTCCATGGTTACACTGTCGTTCGGGAAAATTGGACCAAAAAATAAAAATTTGGCCCAAACTTGCAGAAAATGATCCTCGTGTCCTGTAGATGCTGACTTTGAAAAACTGAGAGCTCTAGCTCTTAAATTGACCAAGATATGGGCTTTTGAATAAACCCAAGGATTTGGTCCATGGTTACACTGTCGTTCGGGAAAATTGGACCAAAAAATAAAAATTGGCCCCAAACTTACACAAAATGATCCTTGTGTCCTGCAGATGCTGACTTTGAAAATTTTAGAGCTCTAGTTCTTAAATTGACCAAGATATGGGCTTTATAAAAACCAAACAATTTGGTCCATGGTTACACTGTCATACTGGAAAATTGGACCAACAATTAAATTTGCCCCAAAAAATGCCCCAAATTCATAGGACCAAAAATTGTATTTGCCTCAAACCTTCACCAATGGATCCCAGCGCCATATAAACATCGAACAAAAAGTTCGGAAATTTGTGTTCGATAGATTATTTCTCTGTTGTAACAATGCACCTTGGCAATACATTCTATACCATTGGAAAGCCTGTTTAGTCACCTTTTAAATGGTGCCCCTTTTGTAAGGAACATGCATGTGTGGGATGAGCAGCACCGCTGAGTATGTGGGTTGCGCTCATGAAAAATATGCCAAATCTTCTCTGCCGATGCCTAACAGCTTATTCTGCTGTTGCTATTGACTTGTTTGGTGGATTGGATGATTGAAGTCTATCAGTAACAAGGAAGAAACAATACATTTTGGCAATTTTCCAATTTATTCATTGAACAAACAGTCAGGAGCCTCAGTAGGGTGTGGAAGAACCATACACAGCCACAACAGCCTGGCACCTCGTCCTCATGCTGGTCACCAACCTGATATCGAGATGAGATTCTGCAACCAGTGGCAATCCCATATCTCCACAGTCGAACTCCATCCTCCAAGATGACAATGCTCACGCCCACAGAGCGGGGTTAATCAGAGACTACCTCCAGAATTTAGGAGTAGCCAACAGTCCTGACCTCAACCCAATGCCCACCCAGGCTGGTGACCAGCATGAGGAGGTGCCAGGCTGTTGTGGCTGTGTATGGTTCTTCCAAGCGCTACTTTGGCTCCTGACTGTGTGTTAAATGAATAAATTGGACAATTGCTAACATGTCTTGTTACTGATAGACTTCAATCATCCAATCCACCAAACAACACCGAACAAGAGTCAATAGGAACAGCAGAATAAGCTGTTTGGCATTAGCAGAGATTTGGCAAATTTTTCATGAGCGCAGCCCACATACTGAGCTGTGCTGCTCATGCAACAAATGCATGTTCCTTACAAATGGGGAACCATTTGAAAAGGGGACTAAATAGGCTTTCCAACGGTATAAAATGTATTGCCAAGAAGCATTGCTACAACAGAGAAATAATCTACGAAACACAAATTTCTGAACTTTTTTTTCGATGCTTAGATGCTGTTTGAAATTCTAGCTCTTTCCTTGTCCAAGATATGGGCCTTTTACTAAAATGACCCATTTGGTCCATGGTTACTATGACATTTCTCCCGAATTTAACCAAAATTTGCCCCAAACTTGCAGCAAATGATTCTAGAGCTCTAGCTCTTTCCTTGTCCAAGATACAGATCAGATCCAGATTCTGTAGTTTAACAAAACAATGACCGTAGGGTCAACGTTTCAGAATTTTGTCAGTATTCTCAGATTTGCCGCAAATTCACACAAATTGATGCCAGGGCAGCCTCGAGGCTGTGCCTGAAATGTTAACTTTCTAGCTCCTTCCTTGTCCAAGATATGGCCTTAACAGTCCACTGTAAGACACTTAAGTTAAGTGTTACAGGTTTTAATATTTGGATTATGATCACAATTTACTCAACACCAGTACTTAAATACCTGATCCACTAGAATTTCAGCAAGTGATCTGCATTAGTTTTTGGATGCTAACTTTCAAATAAACAAGACAAGATATTTGTGTTGCACCAGGTTTATTGATATAAAATCTGACTGAGTCACCCCATTTGTTTCATTTTCATTCATTTCATTACTCTTCTGTTGCAAAAGTTGCCCACCAGCGTTCTGACGGTCCGTTGCTTGTAGTTTCTTGTCGTATCCACAGCTTCTTGTGTAAATCATTTAAGTAGGCACAGTCTGTATAAAGGTCAAGAGTCTTAAACGAGCAGGACTGCATTAATGCAGCCGTCGTTCTCTGGGTTATTGGTCACTTGGGCATATTTACCTAAGAAGAAGAGATAGACTAGTTTTAGTTACTTAATAAGACGCCATACTCATTTATATGCAAGGACCGTGTGGGGTACGGGTTCACACTCACCCCAGATAACTTTTCCTCCCTGTGTAACCAAGCCCAGCTCGCTGACATTGACCTCGACCACCGTCCCTTTGGTGATGACGCCCAAGGCTGTGTAGAGTGGCGACGAAGGGTTCTTCTTCACTCCCAGGATGGGAAGGCAGAACGTGGCTTTGAGCTCTGGATGTGTGACGTGAGCCTTCTTAAAACGCAAACCCTGGAGTAGAACAGGCAGAAAACACACTTACTCCAGTGTTTCAGTGAAGTCTGATCCATTCTTACTGTAAAAAAAACGGAATCATAACAGTTTATATAGATTATGCTCTAAAATCAGTGTGACCTTACCATGGGTCTGATGAAACGTTCATATTTAGGAGGTTTACGGGTGAAGCCATCGCCCACAAAGCAGACTTTGGTAACCATTCTCTTCCAGGCCTTCTTTTGCCTCTTTCCAGTTCTGATTACTTTGAGCACCTCTGTCTCTCCCTGGGCTCGGACCTTTGGCAGGGGAACCTCCCACTTACCCTACAGGAGGAAGGCAGTGGAGGTCAGACAGCATTATGGATTACGTACGCAAACAATATACGACATTCACACAGATCTGCATAACTTAAATAAGAATTAAATAAATTACAATCATGTGTCGCATGAAAACAAGACTTCATATTGTCACAACTGCTTGAAACAGGGGCACAAATCTATTGATAAGGCTGCTGACGAGCAGATTGCCATGGATACTTACGGCCTTCTCTTTCCTCTTCTGTTTGATCATGTTGGAGAGGACCTTAGCGCGGGACTGTCCCTCTCTGTCCAGCAGGTAGGCTGGCACTGCTCCCTCTGGGGTCTTATCATCATTCTTCTGCTTGGTCTTCCTTTGTTCATGCATTTTTAGGCTACAAAGATCCATAAATAGAAAAGACTTTTCAATTAGGAAAGTGTTCCAGGTGTTGTTCATTGAGACAAACAGCTCTAGCAAGGACTGAGTCTACTCACGTCTTCTTCATTTGGATCTTCTCAGCATGCCGCTGTTTGTGGTACAGTTTAGCCTTGAGCCCGATCATCTTCCTGGCTTTGTGAGAGCGCTCATGAGCCTCACGGCTCTCCTTCTTCCTCTTCCTCTCATGGTGGTCCAGGCGGTAGCCATGCCGCTTGCGGTGCAACTCAATGTGCTCGTTCTGGGGCTATAAAGAAGAAAATCAGAAACATAGGAATTACAATGAGAGATATTTAGGTGGTCACAAGTTTACAATCAATGAGAGTTCTTCACATCTTTGCCAACACATTTTAACCGGTTTTGTTTTTAAGTTATGGAAATCAATTCAAGCACAAGATCTCTAAATCAAGCAAAAAGGTAATTACAGTTATTGTCTAATGTCTAACAAGGTAGAGACACAGAAATGCCCTGAATCAATGTTATGGACATTACATGACCATTTGTGTCGCTACTTTCCAAGCTTTTTATCTTATTTTGTAGACACGACACTGAAAACATCGAAATGTTTTTTTTTGCTCATACAAAAAATAATCACGAGGAATGCAGACCCGATGCATGTACAGAACAGTGCACCTTACTACGAGTGAAATGAATTATTGGTACGAGTATCAATAAATTGGTCATTATTTTTTAATTTAATTGACTGTTTAGAAAGAATCAAATCAAACAACACACACACTGTGGTTTGTTAAGGGTTCTGATTCACGGCGAGGCTTATTTCAGTTAGTTTAAAATGTAATAATTAAACAGAAAGGAACAAGTAGTGAATTCTACTTTCATTACACAAAGCGCAATACAAATAAGTCAGCAAAATTATTATCAATTAAATGTCAAAACCTCATGTGAACGAGTATTCTTCCCGATTACAAGAATCAGGTTCGAGTATTGGTGACAATAAATAACCAAACGCGCAACATTGTAGTAAAGCGTTGTCTCTATAGCAACACAAGTGAATGATAACATTAGTAACATTCCTTATATAATCTCTGATCACGTCACCCGAGTTGAGCTGCTCGTTACTCCGCCACATGTTAACTGAAGCTAATGTTAGCACGCCACGTTAAAACCAGTGTTAAACTAAAACAACCTACAATACAATGCTTCCCACTTACCATTTTGTGTTTCAAGAGTTAAAGGTTGTATTATGTACGTCGAAGATGATAAACTGCTACTCCAGACGCTGCTTATTTTAAGTTTTTACTTGGGGCTCGGGAGCTAAGATGTTGTTTTCCCGAAGCCAATATGTAGAGGAAGTGCGTCACATGTCCGTCTGTGTTAATGGCTTGGGAACATAGCGTGCGAAAAACAAATAACGTAAATAACAGTATAACTGAGCATTATCATGGATAAAAGTGTTATTATAGATTCTTGTTGGCAGTTTGTATTCAAAATAAATAATTGTGCAATTCCACTGCGGTTTTGCTTTACTGTTTTTCCCCGGAACGTTTAGCCGCTCTTCCTGTTCCTGGGGGATGTGTTCCGGAGTCGTACTTTCGGCAAATGTGTGTTTGACACTTTGACACAGGGTTTTAGATTTGTCTCGGTTAAATAAGAGACCGCAATGTTTCACCACAGACTGCGTGATTCTGGGGAATTAGCTCGGAGGCTATTTTGAAAACTCCACATTTTCGTCCATTCAGCACGATGATTTGGGTGAGAGCTCTTGTGTGATGTGATACACTGCTGATATCAATGTTTACTTTCCGTCAGTAACTCCTGAACACTGAACAGTACTACTTATCTTTACAGGGACGGTATTTGTTAACATCTGGGCTCCAGTGTTGCAGATGCAGATGGAGCTGTCATGTAGTAAGACAGTATAGCTTTCTTGGTCTTCAAGGTATGATTTTTAAATAACTAACGTCACTTATGAGGAATGTGTGACTCAGAATCTATAAATCGATCAATATAAACAAACATCAGGAATGCAATCAGTTCTAATTATCCTGCCTCTAGTTTTAATGGTAATGTTCTACATGTTTGATCACAGATGATGTTAAATCACTGCGGGCTCTGGTCAACCCAGACATATCCAAGTAAGTGATGTCATTCTACAGTCAATACTTAAGATTGTGCTTTGTTCTTTGGCTTGAGCTGATTCGTGCATCTGTAGGATTCGAAACATCGGCATAATGGCCCACATCGATGCCGGAAAAACAACGACCACAGAGAGGATGCTGTATTACTCCGGATACACCAGGGCGCTGGGAGGTGTGTAAAATAAGATTGATGATCATGTCTTGCATTGTTTGTTTATATCTCTGTCTCTCAATTGCTTTGTTGTTGTCAGATGTTGACGACGGGGATACAGTCACCGATTTTATGGCCCAGGAGAGGGAGCGTGGCATCACTATACAGTCTGCAGCAGTCACCTTTGATTGGAAAAGCCACAGAATAAACCTTATAGACACCCCAGGTAGAAATCTGTGCTCGTCTATAGTTTGATTAAAGCATTTAAAGGAGGCATTCCGAAGTTCTAAACTCTAGGTGTATGCGTGTGTCATTACAGGTCATGTTGACTTTACTTTAGAGGTGGAACGGGCGCTTCGTGTTCTCGATGGGGCCGTTGCTGTGTTTGATGCCTCTGCTGGAGTTGAGGTTTGTGAATGTTGTTCATTTAAAAAAGGCTTTTCTATTCTACTAATTCTACAAATGTGCTGTGATTGTAAATGTTTTGTTTCTGTGGTGATGCCAAAAGGCTCAGACTCTGACAGTTTGGAGGCAAGCGGAGAAGCATCACGTACCATGTATATGTTTCCTGAACAAGATGGATAAGCCCAAAGCAAAGTGAGTGATCCAACAGCCTGATTATATACAGACATGCATGCATAACTATGAAGATTTTAAGATGCATAATCGGTAACTGTCTGACATTGTGTCCCTCAGTTTAGAGTTTTCCATTGAGAGCATAAAGCAGAAGTTGAAAGCCAATCCAGTCTTGCTGCAGGTTGGTAAATGTAACTGTGGAGAATGTATGAAACAAACTCTAATGACGGTGTGTGAAATTACATATAATGTCCTTGCGATGAACAATCCCGTCTCACAGATTCCAGTCGGCACGGGGAAAAGCTTCACCGGTGTGGTCGACTTGTTAACCAATCAGAAACTGACGTGGAAGACGAAAGCTATGGGGGAAGATGGACGCGTGTTTAAAACCAAACCACTGTGCCAGGCAGATGACCCAGGACTGCTGCAGGAGGTCAAAGAGGCACGAGCCGCTTTGATTGAACAGGTATATGTCATTTTCACAACATTCAATGAAGAGTAGTACAGTTATATATGGTATAAGTATGCATAGATAAATATTAATATCTGTTTCCTTCACAGGTTGCTGATCTGGATGATGATTTTGCTGAGCTGCTGCTGACTGATTTTGCTGATAATTTTGATGCAGTTCCCTCGAGCAAAGTGAGTGTTATACTGTCATGGTACCACAGTATAAGCCTCTAAGGAAGCACAGTTAACTGTAAAATTGACATATACAGGCTCTTTCTTTATGAGAACATGGATAGTTTAATGCATGTGACCCTGTTTTTGTGTCCTTCAGCTCCAAGAGGCTGTGCGGCGTGTGACTCTGGCCCGTAAAGGGGTTCCGGTTCTCTGTGGGAGCTCGTTGAGAAACAAAGGCGTTCAGCCACTCTTGGACGCCGTCACTGCCTACCTGCCGGCCCCCAGCGAGCGGCACCATGACGTGGTGTGAGTAAAATCTTAAGCTCAGACCAAAGTCACGAGAACACTTTGTTGACTCTCGAGTTTTAGAGTCCATTTACATTTCTGTGACCCGATGGCATGAATATTCATCCTTCATCTTCACAGGCGGTGGTATAAGGACGACTTGTGCGCTCTGGCCTTTAAGGTTCTCCATGACAAGCAGCGCGGCCCCCTGGTGTTTCTCAGGATTTACTCCGGCACGCTGAAACCACAGGCAGCCGTGCACAACATCAACAGGAACTCAACGTAGGTGCCTCTCCCAAAGACCTCCGACCTCTATGGAGGCTGCGGGTTAATGATATTGCGTGACTGACCGGGACCGTACACAAGACCAGAGATAGATAACTAATATACCTTTGTTTTTCTGTGCTCTGTAGCGAGAGGATAAGCAGGCTCCTGGTGCCATTTGCAGATCAGCACGTCGAAATCCCTTCACTGACGGCGGGAAACATCGCTCTGACTGTCGGACTCAAGCAGGTAAAGCTGGACGTTTAATCCGGGGCTCTGCTCTCTGGTCAGCACAAGTTCCCCCTTTCAAGTTGCGCTGCTCTCTCCTCTAGACAGTCACAGGGGACACCATTGTTTCATCCAAGGCCTCGGCTGCAGCGGCTGCCCGTCGAGCCCAGAGCGACGGTGGGACGGGAAAGAGGCACGGGGAGGAGGCCACGGTGATCCTCTCTGGGGTCGAGGTCCCTGATCCAGTCTTCTTCTGCACCATAGAACCTCCCACCATGGCCAAACAAGCCGGTCAGTGACACTGATTATTTTTCTGACTAACTGACCAATTAACAAACTACAATTAACAAAACTGGTCCCATAATTTATCGATTGCATTTTGTGTTTTCTTTAAAGATCTTGAGAACGCTCTTAACTGCCTCCAGAGAGAAGACCCCAGCCTCAAAGTCAGGATTGACCCCGATTCTGGTCAGGTACTGGTTCTAACTTAACCACTGTCTAACCATCTGCCACATTGTGAACCAAGTGAACCAAGCACCCTTCTATATCCTTTCTTAGACCATTTTGTGCGGGATGGGAGAGCTGCACATCGAGATCATCCAAGATCGAATCAGAAGAGAGTACAGAATTGAGACTCACCTCGGTCCCCTGCAGGTGGCTTACAGGGAGACCGTCCTCCAACATGTGTCAACCACAGGTACAATCGTCAAACAAGTAGCTACACACACACTCACCTGTGTGAGCTCAGGTACTCATCCTTCCTGTGGTGTCTATTTGATGTAGATACGCTGGATCGTACAGTTGGCGAGAGAAGACACGTTGTGACAGTTGACCTGGCTGTCAGTCCCACTGCAGACGTCGTCTCTGTGGGCGGTTCATGTGATTTCGCATTCAAAGAGGAAGTGGAAAGTCACCTATCATCAGAAATGAAAGAAGCAGTGGAGAATGGAGTGCACAGCTCATATCTCCAAGGTAACACTGAACAAACTCATTCATCATTGCTGTTATTTTATTATTTTTATTTTACATTTCAGGCAGTCCAGGACGGGGTTGTGTGAATGCGGGGTTGTGTGATTGTGGGGTTGGGTAAGGTTTCGGGGTGGGATGTTGTCTCTCTGGTTATTTTTTTTCTCTCTGTTTCTCCCCTATCTCTCTCTCTCTATCACAACCTATGATGCGATTTGTACTAGCCTACATTGCTGTTTGACATCATCCTGTAAGTTCTGTATGTACCCCATGACATCATTGCAACTCCAGTCTACTTGTACTCTTCCTCAGGGTCTATGTATAAAAAAAACAAACAATAGTAGGGACACAACCTTCCTCCCTTCTCTCCATCTTTCCCTCTCTGCTTTCCCCTCTTTCTATATAAAAAAATGATCTCCAAAATATCCTACACCTCTATGCACAACGTCATGTACAATGTCTGCTTCAATAAAAAGAAATTGCAAAAAAAATCATTGCTGTTGTGGGAGGGAATCCGTCACGTTGTATTGCAAACCCAACTCCTCAATGTTTCCGATTACCTCCAGGTCCATTGCTAGGTTACCCTGTACAAGGTGTAGCCACGTTGATCCAAAGTGTCGCCATGGAACCGGGGACATCTCCTGCCATGGTGTCCGCCTGTGTATCACGTTGCATCCATAAGGTAACCAATAGGTGTAGCCAACAGGTCAAGCCAAGAACAATCAATTCTTTATCAATAAATGAGCTGCATTTCCGTTTTTTGCCACGCAGGCTCTGAGGTTAGCAGGAGGGCAGGTCCTGGAGCCTGTGATGACGCTGGAGGTGACAGTCGGAGAGGAACACCTCGGCACCGTGCTGGGCGACTTAGCCCAAAGACGAGGAAGTGTCAGAGATATCCAGAGTCGCCATGACGACAAGGTGCTGCTCGCAACTGTGCCCCTGGCTGAGATGATGGTGAGTCGAAGATGACCTCCAATGCAAACAATTAGTGTTTCTTTTTTCTCCTCTACATGTTGCTCACTAGTTGAATCTGTTTCCTGTTAAAGGGCTATTCCACCATCCTGCGAACACTCACATCAGGCAACGCCACCTTCTCCCTGGAGTTGGACACCTATGAGGCCATGAACCCCCAAGACCAAAGCATACTCCTCAAAAGAGTAGCTGGTCTGCTCTGATCTCTCTCTCTCCGTCTCACACACACAGTAAGATGAAACAACAAAAGAAACAGGCGTGTGAATGCCGTGGACTGTATGGTGACCACAGATGACTGTTGACACAACCAGCCATGGAATATTTGGACCAATTATTGGCAGCTGAAGAAAAGACAGAAGTTTGCCTCCAGGGCCCTTTACAAAGAATCATGTGACTCAACTGTTCAGCAAATGGACCAATCACCTCTTGAGACAGAGACGCAACTAAATAAAGAAAACACATTTCTACTGCAGAGAACTAGACCTATGATCTGACTTAAAGGTTGTTTATAGTATATCAGTGGCTGGTGATGGTAACAAAGAGTGTATTGAGTCACGAGCTGGATGCAAGATCATAGTAATTATTTCACAAACAGTATTTTCTTTTTCAGCAACTTAAATTGTCTTTAATGAGGATTTCATACAAAAGATTACATTCTTAAAATCAACACACATCCGATCAAAAATGTTGGTAAAACAGATAAGAAAAGGCTTTAGTGGTCAGTGCACATGTATTTAGATTTGTACATAAAAAGCCCATGATCAGTCTTGAAAATTTGCTTGTGCTCGTGATGATGATGATGCTGATGATGATGAACCATGTCCAGCATTTTAGTTTTCAGATCCCTTTGTATTCATGGGGACAGAAACTTGAAAACAACGGCTCAGCTGGGATCCCGCGCCTTAGATAAGAAAGACGGATGATTGCTATATGTTAGCATTATGTAACAATCTAATGTGCAATGGATCACTGTCGGTGGTCCGATGCAGATGGAGAAGTGTTGTACATCAGATTACTTACTGAACCATGCGACATCGGTGAGCGGACAGTCTGTTGTAGGCGTCGTTGACATCCGTCACTTCTTTGGGGCTCCATAGCCGCTCTGCCACGGCGCTAGCACGAGGCCTGGAGAGAGAGCGACAGAGAGCGAGTCTTTACTGTTGTGTGTTTGTTGTGGCAGCGGTCAAAAGTCAGTTTCTGTTAAGAGTTAAATGATCTATACCAGAGTCTGGGCGACAGGTTGGTGGCATCCACGTACTCTCCCCATAAACAAGCTTCACCACCGATCACGAGCTTCTTCTGCTGATCAGTCCCTGTATCAAAATCAAATTTCAATATTTGTTGAGGTCAGACGCCACAATGAGCAAATGCTGAACTACAAGCGCAAGCAATTTTTTCAGCCCTACGAGTCAAATGTTAAGAATTTCCTTTGTTCATTCAACAGGCTTAGACATATTTGCACAGGGGTGACCAAACCTTTCACACTGTTTCAGACTTGTGTTAGGAGTCGTAAAAAGCAGGAAATAAAATCAAGGCCAAGGCAACTATAGAACAATAAAAAAATAAAGATGAGATAATGAGATGTTAAAAAAACCAAAAGGTCAAAACTGAAAAGAGAACTTAAAACAATTCTACCTGCAGTGACAAATCACAGAATTGCAAAAAACACGAGGGACTGGAGCGGTTTTAAACATAAAGAGATGCAGACACAAACCCTTGAAGTCCTGTGGGTCGGCCTTGTAAAAGCCTCGCCAGTCCTGGCCGTAGGCGATACGGTTCACGTACCAGGGAGTGGACAACAGGGTCTGGTACCCTGCTGATGTAACATTTGCCATCTCACTCTGGTATTGCTGCTGGTTTCCTTTCCAAACGTGGATAATTGTGTCTGGTTTCAGCTACACAGCAGACACACACACAGAAACGTTCGGTGTCAGGAACAGCGTGATCATACGGGGAAAAGGAGGAACAAAACTTGGAATGATCCGTCCATCTTTGCCACCGTTCTACATGTTTTACGCCACATATGGGAGAGAGTGGAAAAAACAAAAAAAAACATGTATGTCAACCACCAACAAGGCCCCGTGTTGTGTTACGTGTCGAACTTTGTTGCCTTGTCACAGCTGTGCAGTTTTTAAGCGTAAGCCTGTTGAATAAAATCGTCAAGATTTTCCAATTCGATTTGGCTGATTCGACAGATGGTGAGACGGCGCGCCTCTTGAACACTGACCGTTGAAGTTCAGTGGCTCGACCTTGTAGTATCTCTGCCAGTCCTGTCCGTAGCTAATGTAATCTAGGTACCACGGGGAGGAGAGGATGGTGGTGTAGCCGGCCACCGTCACGTTGTGCAGCTCCTCGTTCAGCTGGTTGCTCATCCACACGTTCACTACCGTGTCTGGTTTGAGCTGAAATAGTCACAGGCTAAGCGAATGGGCTCAATTGGGAAGACTAAAATGAGTTGCTGGTGATTGGCAACAAAGGAGAAGCAAAGACAACTCAAAATTATATAAGACAAATCAAATCTGAAAGCGGGGTGTGTGGAGGTTCTCCGTCATTGGATTTCTTCTCACCCCTGACTCAGAATTGAAGAAGCTACTTGGAGGAGTGGTTCTCACAAAAGAAGCTTGATTGGAATTTACTAAAGCTGTCCTTGGGACGGTCAAAGGCTTTGACATGTAGTCTGTTTTTGTTGTTAAGAAAATCCCAACAACATGTTTCTTCCAGGAAGTGCAACACATTCCGGTAGAGGTTGTTAGAGGTACATGTAACAGGAATACGGTTGTGCAACTACCTTAACTCCATTGTCAAAGACCTCCTGCCAGATCATGTAGCCTTTGTTTGTTGTAGTGACGATATCCAAGAGTCTATCGGAGCGAATCAATTGAGAGAGAAAGACATTCAAACACCATTTTTCAGATTTTGCATTTTGTGGAACTTTTGGAGAATTTGAGGTTTCTTTGCTATGCTTCATATGGATCATCTAACACACCTTTGGATGTAGAATGACTCCAACTTGCTGTAGTCTTGTCCAAACCCATGCTGGGCCATGAAACTCTTAATATCAGGGTTGGATTTCCTGGAGAGGATTCACGTAATTATTTTTTGACATTAGACAGTGTAATGCTTGTAGTGGAGGCATTTATGTAACGCATCCTACCAGCAGGTGAAGTCCACCTCGTCCCCTCCCAGGTGGACATATGCGTCGGGGAACACAGAGCTGATCTCCTTGAAGAACTGTCTCATGAAGTCGTAGGTGGTGTTCAGGATGGGATTGACTGGGCCGTGGGTGCCGGAGGGAGAGGCGCCAGCGTAACAGGGAGTCAGCAGATCTTTTTGGCCTGGGGGGGGAGGGATGAGTACTGTTTACAGTCTGTGTTTGCAAAGAACTGCATGGTGGACTGGCAAAAATCACCTTTGCCCCAGGACTGGGTGTGACCCGGTGTGTCAAACTCCGGGATGACGCGGATACCTCGAAGACGGGCAAACTCGATCACCATCTTCACATCACCCGGCGTGTACACATGTGTGTATGGGTGGTAAGCTCCCTGTAGGAACAACAATAACAGTTCCATGACAAATCATTCCCTGTCTCTTCTTCTTCTCAGTCAAAGATTGACCCAAGTGGTACTAACCTGCTGGCTCAGCTGGGGAAACGTGCGGCTCAGGTAGGGGAAGGACTGGTCATCCACTATGTGCCAGTGGAAGACGTTGAATTTGTTCATGGCCATCGTTTCCTGTGCCAGTGAGTGAAGAGTAAAATGTGAGGAATTTACACAATACACAAAAATGACAAGATACAAGCAGAAATCCCATCTAACCCACCAAAGTAACCAGGATGACTTTGAGGGGCAGGAAGTGACGGGAGGAATCCAACAAGATGCCCCTGTGAGCAAATCTGGGGAAGTCACTGATTGATGTTTTATTGATGCTTTTCTGGGGGAAAAAGGGGAGAAAAAGCCCCACAGGCACAAAAGTTACATAAATAAAGCTTCCTCATTATAAATATATAACATGATCACTTGACTTACAGCACCATATTCATCTTCATACACCAACTGGCTGAAAGTTTCAAGACCTAAAAAGAAATGGAAACAACTTTTATAACGCAATTGAATGTATAATTGAGTGTATGTTGTGTGTGTATGACTGTTTGCCGCATGACTGCAGACTGTTCCAGATTGTAGCTACTCTACCTTTTGCCCAGTAGACTGACCTTATTTCGAATGTTTAACCACATAGAGTAAATGTAAATAGTGATTACTTGATGACCCAAAACTGATCATATGACCAAAGTCATAGTTTTAATTGGCATAGCAACACAAAGACTACACTGGATGCAGCCTTTTCTCAGCCTCATAGCTTTTGGAGCCAAATGTTACATGTATACTGGAGCAGAATTGTCATGACACATGGCACAGTTTGTGTTACAATGTCATCATAACAAGCAGAGGGTCCTACCACGCAGAGCTCCCCACACCTTTGGAGCTTTCAGGACAGCGTATGGCTGATCCACTGTGAGTTCATCTGTGGACACAAAAACAGTCAACACATCACATTTGATCACTTCTGTGAAGTCGCTTTGATATCACAGTTTGGTGATCGATGCGATAGTGCAGCAGGATGAGCAACATTCCGTATGAAACGTACGGGACCTCGATGACGGAGAGACTCACATGACTCGTCAGATGCCACGGCGGGGTAGCCGTCACATTCAGAGTGAGGTGACGTCACCAGCACCTGTAACTCGGGCAGGTCAGGCGCGCGCGTCCCCCTGCTCTTGCTCGGTTCCTGCCTCCTCGTGCCGCCAAACATGTACTCATAGTACCTGTGGAGAGACCAAACACCTTCACAAACTCCATGTTCAAGCTCCACTACACGAGGAGAAAGAGAAACGAGGAAGTAAAACACGAGTCGTTACCTCCTGTAGGCATTCTGGAGGAGAATGCAGCTCGGACCCGCAGAAGACTCCTTCGCATCGGTGATGGTAAAACTCAGGCTGGCCAACTTGAATGAAGTTTGAGATATTTGCACTTTCTGCGGCAGGGGCCACAAAGAGCCGTATTTCGATGGCTCGGTTACAAACTCGCTCTCGACATTAAGGTCGTTGTACTTGTGCGCGTAGCAGCTACAAACAGCCAGAAACAAAGTCACAGCCCTCGCCGACATGTTGCTAAGGGAGCAGTGTAGTGTCTCCAAGACGGTGGACTATCTGACTCTGCAAACAAGTCACGTGAGAGAGACTCAGTGCGGAAGTAAATGACAACCGAGGATTTAAAGGGGAAGTAACGCTGACACAACCTCTCTCTCTCTCTCTCTCTCTCTCTCTCTCTCTCTCTCTCTCTCTCTCTCTCTCTCTCTCTCTCTCTCTCTCTCTCTCTCTCTCTCTCTCTCTCTCTCTCTCTCTCTCTCTCTCTCTCTCCAAATATGTACATGTTTAGAACAGTACAGTTATGACTTTTTGTGAGTGTATTTGTTTTATTTTCTAGCATGATTCCACTTGAGGCTGATAGTACAAAATCACTCCGCAAGATTTAACTCATTCTGATGAGGAATTTCAAAAATAAATATTTTGAGAGAATTTGAGAGTGATTGGAGTTCAGGGGATTTTGCTTTATATTCTCTCTGAGCGAGGCATGTGTCATTGGTTGATCTAAGATGTTGGAAACTCCTCCTTATAAGTAAAAGTAAGAGCCAAATACTACCATACCAGAATACCAATAATAATGATACTTACAATCATATAACTGTGTATAGTATACGTGATTGTGGCACCAATTAAAAAAAAATACCTGCATTAATAAGAAGTTGTGTGGTGGTTATTGTGATTCAAATACATTAACAGAGGTACTAGTCATGAATATGATAAGATAAGATAAGATGAAATTTTATTATCCCGAGGGAAATTACTGTGCAACAGTTACAGTACAGCATGAAAAAACAAGACCCAGAAATCAGAAATCACCCAACTAGTGCAATAATGAAAAGTGCAAGAATGCAAGTAGATAATGGGCCAGACAGTTGTTGTTGCTAAGAGATAACGTGATTGATGATGGTGCCACCCAATAATTCATTGAGAATTTGATAACGTGAACATGAAAGCTTCAAAAAAGCAGTTAAAAATAGAGGAGTTGATGAATAAATGTCCACAAACGACTCCAGTGTTTTTCCGCAGTGGACCACTAGGTGTCTCTCGTGTCTTATATATGAGAAACATAACAATGCTCTACTGCAGTATAGTTCATTAACCTGTTGATGGATCAAATGTGAATCAATCAACTGGAAACCAAATTAACCCGCTGCAACTGAAGATTTAAGCCACAGCCAACAGCCACAGATGTGACTGACTCATGTCCGGAGACATGAATCAGACATGAGTGGGCTGCCAACTACCAACATCACCAACCAGACACCACAAGACCTATTGTAACCCCGGGACTTACTGTGAGGTTTTTGTGACCCAGTCAGACTTTAAGGTATTTTCCGGATGGTGTTTTTAAGTAGAATTATTGTAGCGCTATAAGATTCCACAGAAGCACATGGACAAGTTAGACAGATTCAAGGAAAACAAAGTGTACAGACAATATAATGTGAGCCAGGTCCTCTGAAATCTACAAGCAAATTTAAAGACCAAACATTCTGATGACATTTTAGCCTACGTGACATTCCAAATCATGTGACAGCTCATTGAGAGTATAACAAGAGATTCTGCATTTGCTTGAAGAATATCATTTGGTCTCTTCACAGCTGTAGAGGCACTGTTGGGAGGCAAAGATGTCCTGGGGGCCAGAGGGACAATTACAGTGCCTCACCTTATTATTACTGAAACAATCTACCTTACTGAATAATTCTTCTTTGGTGTGTTGTAAGAAGCTACTTTACTTGAGGTGTAGTGGTGTAGGTGTAGTTTTAACTTGATAGTCTGGTGGTTAATGGAAGCATGTTCTTATGTTGGATTTACTATTTACATGGTCATGATGGCTGGAAATTAGTGCCGCAATTCCATTATGTGCATTTAAGTGTAAATGTACAGTTTATACGCTTTTTATTGTACATCGACAGAGAGGGGAGCTGTTGTTGTAAATAAGCAATACATCATGAAACATCCCATACCCAGAAATAACTGGCTGATTTGGTATAAATACGTCGATGGTGGGGGTTTGGGTATCTCCTGCTGTGTCTGTGTGTATGTGTGTGTGTGTCTCCTCAGCTCCCCCCCGGCGGAGACTCCTCCCACTCCGTCTCTTCCACGCGGCTGCGGCCCTCCCCCTCCTCCCCCCCTTCTCCCTCTACTCCACAGTAAACACACCCATCGATTCTAAAGCGTGTGAGGACGCGGAGTGCAGGAGGAGAACAGTCAGAGAAGATCCCAGCATCGCCGGCGGAGGAGCTTCTCTACACACCCAGCAGCAGCAACAGCAGCCCCGCGTCCACCTGCGCGAAGCACCGACACACACACACACACACACACACACACACACACACACACATACTCTCCATAACCTCGTTTGATGGGAGCCCGAGTGTAGCGAGTGATCCGAGGAGAAACGACGCGATCACCGGTCGGCATTTTTCGGGAATAAGGAGTTACACTCTGAAAGCGCATCGTGGCTCTGTCACAAGTGGCATGTTCGAAGGATACTGCGGGCAGAATTGAACTCCTACTTTCCCCCGAAGAGGTACAGTTGACACTTTCAATTTTTATTCATGTACGTATTCCGATCTGAATGTTTCATCAGAACAAAAGATGTATTCGAACGTGCATCGATTGATCTGATTGCATCTCAGTGTCGTTAGGTTCATGTTTCCATTGTGATCTCCTCTGTGTGTTTTCGATTGCAAACCGCCAAATGCGTTGAGGGGTTTTTAAGTGGGTTTAAAGGAAGGCATCAGGTGTGACAGGCTCCCGACTTTGCTGGCGCGTCTTTAATGGTGTTAACTGGTCATACATCTCCAGGAGCATGGCTGTGGTTTGAACACACTCGAGGACAGACAGCTGCCTATGGAGGAGCTGCGTGGTTCTTCCAAATTAAAGATTGATCCAGACGTGCGGGTCTATACTAATGTTGTATCTGGTTGTCTTGAGTCTTGTCACCCCCTCACACCCACACGCCCACCCCCCTATAATGGCAGATGTACAGTATATAACGGGCCCCATATATGCTGCTGTTTACTTTTCAAAGGCTCTCCCTCCCATCCTTCTTCCTGAGTCCATGGTCGACTGTGAACACCTGGCAATGATTTTAAGCAGATTCTAGCCAGCCGGGACTTAGATACACTCCAGAGGCGGTGCATGTCTTTCCTGTGTGTGTGAGAGTATGTGTATAAATGTGTGTGTGTGTATGTTTGTCTGAGGATGACAACAACCTCTTTTCCTCTCAGGGCACTTTGGTGTGATTGTGTGATACTACAACAGACGGGGAAACAAACCCGACTGAAGGAATATTAAAGCACAGATTGTTGAGCATAATCGTAGCAGTTGGTCAATGCTGTGCGGAGGCTTTCCAGTTGTCTATTGTACGGTGACCTCTAAGCAGAGACAAATGGTAAAATAAGGAAGTGCGTATACAAGTAAGTAAATAAGATATGCAAATGATATAGTCAAATGCAAACATTGGGATGGTGTTTTGCCTTTGAGATAGACTTTGGAACAGGGAAATGTTATCTTACACCAGCCAATGTCATTTGGAATTCAGCCCGAATTTCATGTATGAGCCAGGGTGAAACACTTAAAAAAGCACAATGTCTTGTCTGGTTTGGTGTTAACAGACTAGCTGCTCTGATTTGAGTTTTGTCACAAAGTTGGCAACATTATCATAACCCTTAAAAGTTTCAGAAGAACAACCTTCAAAGTTAAAATGATTTGAAACACGAGACACTCAATGTCTCCCCAGGAATTTCACGGCTGTTTGTAGCACTCAGTCTGCAGCTGTAACCCGATTACCACGAACATTTAGATTAATGTAGCCATTTGATTAAAGAAGGTTCATGACTGACATGTGTCCAGTTTACATACATCGGACAGACATAAGCCAGTATTGACAACACAGGTCATGTAATGTGAGAGTTGCTCATCATGGCAAAGAAACAACGAAGTAATAGAACTCTGCAGCATTCTTTAAAATTAGTGTGAAATGGAGACATAACATTGGTGGAATGAAACAGGATTCCAATGGGTGGATAATGTTGCTCTGTGTCTGATGATGGCAACTTACAGAGTTGTGACATTTGTTGATTTGAAACATGTTGGTCACAGTCAGACTGCAGAAAGTAGAAACACGACTTTGCTTTAAGTTCCTTTTATAGTTGATGACACAAAAATTGAAAGCTTGAAAGGTGACGCACTCACTTAATCAAAGCGCCATTTAACATTCCAATGACTAAGTTGAGTTAAGGGGTTAGTATGATAGTTACGGAAATTAGAGTTTCGTCTTGCCTTGGTTGCGGCCGTCGAGCCCACGCATGTTTTCATTGTTTTGGTTGGTAAGACCTTTTCTCTTGTGGATGTGTGCACATCATGCTTGATCTCTGCTGGACTCTCTTAGTCTGTTGCACCTGTTCAGGCAGAACAATTTACATATTTATCATTTTTTATATATATATAGGTTTAAGTTTGCTGACCTGAGCAAATTCCCTGCATAGCTGCACGCAACGTCAACCTAAAAAAGTGCTCTGATCAGACAGAAGAAGCAAAACCAGCTGTGTGGGGTAAAACTAAGAATGCACTGAAGAACACTTACTTCACTTTAAAGCATTTATAGCTATACATAGTGAAAATAGCAAAGATATCAGGATATGAATGTTTTTGTTTTTTTGTCAAATTTCCTTGATCGCTCATAACTACACAGATGAGGTTGTTTAACAAAGGAACAGTAGCAGATTCATGAATATAAATGAGTCATATTGGACAGTATCTTACAGCATCTTGAAATGATTTGCCTTGGGTGTTCAATAAAAACATTAAAAGAATTGATTATGTGATTACTTGCTGAAACTCTATTTCCCTTGTGCCATGGTTTCTGGTAACTGCCATTGGTAATGTTTTCCGATTGATTTAACTACGATGTCTCTCTTTTTACATGGGAACATAAACATTAGCCAAGCGGCGCCATAAAAATCCAAATATTACCATCTGTGGATTTCTTTCTCGATCTCCACCGCTCGATCGTGTCAAACTGAGTTGCCCCAGCAAATTGCACTAATTGAAATTGAAGTGGCTACCAAGTGCTCCGCTTCAGATCTGGATAATAGTCTCATTAAATGCTGAGTTTGCTGAGTCCGTGTGAGCGATCAGTGGTGATATCTCAAGTTGTTAATCCTGCGTGATAGACTTCCTCTGCTCTCGTTGTGTGTTTGACGAAAATCCAGAGAGAAAAGTTAATGATGCAACATATTTAATCTAATGGAAAATGATTAACACCCATATTATGTTATTACCATATCCCAACCACCCTCAATTTACTTATTCAAATCAAGGCACAAAGTTCCATTTAGAAGTGAAGAAGAAGAGTTGTGATATGTGTGTGTGTGTGCAGGTGCAAGAATAGACACTTTTGTTGAGCCAGGGGCCAAGAAAGTCAAAGAGTTGCCAGTTTTATCAGTGCTGGAATGCAATCATTCCTGTAGAACCAAGGTTAGTTGTCTAGCAGTGTTGTAATAGTGTAAATTATCATCCTAATTAAATCTGATGAGGGAGAGTATTTGTGTGGGGCCCATCCTCTCATATGTAAAGAAAAGGGAAAACTTACACTTGAAGGACTAGATTGTATCTAAAAGGCAGAAGAATCATCCACAGACAGGAGACATTACGATACGTTTTGTCACTATTCATTTATATCAGTGTGAGTTTGGAAAACTTCTAGCAGATTAAATCAAGCACATACTCTAGATACCAAATTGAGCTTCGAGATTAGACGTGAATTAAGAACAGATAAAACATAGCTATTCAAATAACGGGGCGTAAGGACTTTAAATCAAATTGCGCAATCTTGTAAGTACTTTCTATCAGAGTCGCAGTCATCATAGTACACTAGAGTATCTCCCAGTAGTTTCTGAGTGGACAAACATTAAAAGGTGGCATTGTTTGGGAGGTAAGACTAACTTGTGTGTCCGGAAGCAAAGAAAAGAAGAAGAAACATCTTGATACGGTTGTGAAGATTAAGAGATTTTCCTCGACTCCTTAATGTGGTTTAAGACACCTGGAAACTATGAGCCAGTGGCCGGCAAATTTAATAAATCTGGTTGGGAATCTTGACAGCAGTGAATGTTCTAGCGTCTTTAGAAATAGATTGCAGGAGGCAACTTGACATGTGGGAATGAATGTGAGACCTCAAAGCGGGGGACACAGGAAGGACACAGCAGAAAGAGGCTGTGGATTGGAAGGAGCAGAGTAAATTCTGTGCATTTCTAGGAGGCTTAAAAGGGTCCTGCTGTCTCTTTCTATTGTCTCTTTAGTGGGATTCTTGCTGGGAAATGGCGGTATCTCTACAAGAGGGGGATCAGTGCCTCTCAGGGTAAAAGGGGAAAGTCTTTCGCTCTCTGTGTTAATATACACTTGACCTTTACCACTGCCGGGCTATGGTGACAATCGGAGATCATGCAATCATACAACGTGCTTGTGAAAAGCCAAATACATGGGAGTCATGCAGGATCATTAGAGAAGGAAAGAGTTCTCATAAGGTAGGGACAGCTCAGGTATGGAGCTGGAGGTGGACATTGCTATAAGATGCAAATGGTCTCATTTCTGTGCTGAAGCTGTCACTTGACAACAACAAACTCGTGCTTAAAGGCTTACGTCCTCTTTGCGGGAAACTCATTATAATGACGAGTATTGGAAATATTTTCTCACTATTGACAGTTGCCTGATTTTTCCTATTTCATCTAACTTCTGAAAATCCCGTCATTAATTTCAAGAATCATTTGAAACTTCTTACTAGAGGAAAATGAAGGACATATTCTAGACACATTCTAGATGTTAGAGGTAGTGGAGATTCCTGTTCAGACAGGCAAAACAATTAAACATGAACCTGAATTCACAAATAAGTATTAAAAAAGGTTGCCCAGGGCATTTCATAGTCATGAATCTCTTTAATATCAAACTGATGATTGATGAGCAGTTGGATATGGATATGCATTTGAAATAATCAGAAGTTATTAAAAGAGAATTTCCCTCTTGTTTCTTTTTCAGGATTCAATGAAAATGTCCGTGTGCGTCCATGAGAACAGAAAGTCCCGCGCCAGCACCGGCTCCATGAACATCTACCTTTTCCACAAGTCGTCCTATGCCGACAGTGTCCTCATGCACCTCAACTCTCTGCGGCAGCAAAGGCTATTCACAGATGTCCTCCTTCACGCCGGCAGCCGCTCTTTCCCCTGCCATCGTGCTGTGCTAGCCGCCTGCAGCCGCTACTTTGAGGCCATGTTCAGCGGCGGGCTGAGGGAGAGTCAGGCCAGCGAGGTCAACTTTCGTGACTCCATTCACCCCGAGGTTTTGGAACTCCTGCTGGATTATGCATACTCTTCCCGTGTGGTCATCAACGAGGAAAATGCAGAGTCCCTCTTGGAAGCTGGGGACATGCTGGAGTTTCAGGACATCCGTGACGCCTGTGCTGAATTTCTAGAGAGAAACCTTCACCCGTCTAACTGTCTCGGCATGCTTTTGCTGTCTGATGCCCATCAGTGTACCAAGCTGTCAGAGCTCTCCTGGGGCATGTGCCTCAGCAACTTTCCTGCCATTTGCAAGACAGAGGACTTCCTTCAGTTGCCCAAAGACATGGTGGTGCAGCTTTTGTCACACGAGGAGCTGGAGACAGAAGATGAGAGACTGGTTTATGAAGCCGCCCTGAACTGGATCAACTATGACCTGGAAAGGAGGCACTGCCACCTTCCAGAGCTCCTGAGAACAGTCCGCCTGGCTCTGCTGCCTGCCATCTTTCTCATGGAGAACGTCTCAACAGAAGAGCTGATCAATGCACAGCCCAAGAGCAAGGAGCTAGTGGATGAGGCCATCCGCTGTAAGCTGAAGATCCTGCAGAACGACGGCGTAGTTAACAGCCCATGTGCCCGACCGAGAAAAACCAGCCATGCACTCTTTCTGTTGGGAGGACAGACTTTCATGTGTGACAAGCTGTACCTGGTGGACCAGAAAGCCAAAGAGATCATCCCCAAAGCAGACATCCCCAGCCCCAGGAAGGAGTTTAGCGCCTGTGCCATCGGATGCAAGGTGTACATCACAGGTGGGAGAGGTTCAGAGAATGGTGTGTCCAAAGATGTATGGGTCTACGATACCGTACATGAAGAATGGTCCAAGGCAGCACCAATGCTCATCGCCAGGTTTGGCCATGGCTCTGCTGAGCTGAAACACTGCCTGTATGTGGTGGGAGGCCACACGGCAGCGACCGGCTGCCTCCCAGCCTCTCCGTCTGTGTCACTCAAACAAGTCGAGCAGTTTGACCCGGTGGCCAACAAGTGGACCATGGTGGCTCCTCTGAGAGAGGGTGTGAGCAACGCGGCAGTGGTCAGCGTCAAACTCAAGCTGTTTGCCTTTGGAGGAACCAGCGTCACTCACGACAAGCTGCCCAAGGTGCAGTGCTATGATCCGCAGGAGAACAGATGGACTGTACCCGCATCCTGCCCGCAGCCGTGGCGCTACACAGCTGCCGCAGTACTTGGCAACCAGATCTTTGTCATGGGAGGGGACACAGAGTTCTCAGCGTGCTCAGCTTATAAGTTTAGCAGCGAGACCTACCAGTGGACTAAAGTGGGCGATGTGACAGCCAAGCGAATGAGCTGCCAGGCGGTGGCATCGGGGAACAAACTGTACGTGGTGGGCGGTTACTTTGGCACGCAGCGGTGTAAAACTCTGGACTGCTACGACCCCACGTTGGATGCGTGGAACAGCATCACTACTGTGCCGTACTCCCTCATTCCAACTGCTTTCGTCAGCACCTGGAAACATCTTCCCGCCTGAGCCCTGAACCCTTTAACCAACCCTTTTCATGAGGTAAGGTGAATTTGCAACTTGACTGTCTCGTGCCTGTTTCTATTCTCAACTAACACACCACACAAAGCCCCTTTTTGAGAATCAACGATTGGAAGGAGCTTTGTAAGCATTGTTCTTCACCGCTCAAGAGAAGCAGCTTTGGTCAGCGTGAATTCAGTCAGTTCCAATGGATTCCAATGTTGGCCACTTTTCACAGCTTGAACAGAAGGATTTAGAACCCCCATATAAACTTCTGATACAACTCCTACGCCATAATCGACTTCTCCATCGATTTAAATGCTCATTATTTTCCAATCATCTGGTGTAGCTTCAGAGCCACAAAGGATTGAATTCTCACTGACCAACGCCAATGAAGCTAGAACAACTATGCAAACAAATTTACACAGATACACAAAGGTTTTGACAGTTAAAAATCAATTCCAGGCTATTTGCATTTTTAGATATTGAACTTTTATGCTTTCTATGGATTTTTGCCGTTTGGATTGACAGAGACTGCGACAGGATCGTCTCCTCAGGGGAAGAGAGGGGGAAGATCTAGGATAGGGGGAGGGGTGATGGAGTGGTAAGGGGACTGATAGGCAATTGTGTGTGTTAGTTAAGTGAGTTATGAGGCTGTGTGCGGATGGGGCGAAGGACAGAGAGGGTAATTGAAAGAGAATAGGATACTTTTATTGTTCCTGTGGGGGAAATCTCTCTCTCTCTCTCTAAGAGGGGAAAGGGGTCTGCCAATTAAACAAGCCACACACCAGCAGGCTACAACATCCTGGTGAGGCTAATCCTCTCATTCGCCTCCCTTTGATGAGGTTATGGTCTCGCGCCAGGCGAGAGGGAGGCGGCCCGCAATCGCGCAGTGTGGAGAACTATTCATCATCTGTTACAACAAGAGGCGGCTGGGACAAGTGGTAACAGGGGAGGGGAGAACATCAACCCTGCCCCCAATCCCAGCACTTAAACACACACCTCATCCTTGATAGTCGCTCTCTTGGTGGTGGAAATGTACTGTTGAACTCAGCAGTCTCCTGCACCTTCTATCACATCTCCTTGGCCTCCTTCTAACCTCGCTCTCCTCTGATGATAAACCGGCCAGGCGTATGTAGAGCATGGCTAGTCAGCTGGCAAACCTGATCATTCTGCAGACTGGGGGCTGTAATACTACTGTCTCTGGGCCTCACATCACAGTAAACTAACAGTAACCCAAGACAACTGCCCCCTCACACACCCTGTGCACATACCATCATAAGCAGCGCTTTTTCATTTTCACATTCATATCGAAAGGGCTGCCTGCCTTTAAATCTTAAAGACAGTGAGAGAGGGTGAGGAAACCCTCTCTGCTGTAGTATTGATGTTCCTCCCCTCTCATGATAAAAAGGTTTTTGACTTATTATTCTCTTTTTAGTAACTCCTCTCTGAGAGGAAGGGACTTGGTCTAAGGGTTTGAACTGTCACTGTCTTGAAGCCAAGGCAACATAATGTTTGGTGAAGGAGATAATCTCGCCTCTAATTTAATACAGAATTTGTTTTTTGTGTGCCTGTCTGTCATGGCAACTGGCAGCTTACTCGCTGAGCACAGTGAAAAGACAAAATGTGGAGGAATGGAAAAGAAGACTGACTGTTTAGGAATGAAAGGAGGTATGTTAGACCTCACAGTAGAAGACTGTAGCTGTGAGAACAAAAAGTTCTCTCACAGTTTTTCCCAGGGGAACTCTTCAAACCTGTCTGAGTCCCCTTTCAAGATTGTCTTTTCCGGAAAGTGCATCCTAACATAAAGAGTGTAACGGGGCCATCATTGACAGAAAACAACAAAATATAGAAATATGTTTAGCTGAATACCTGCCAGGTATTCACTTCAACAATATTAGAAAAGATCATCACGAAAGTGGATCTGATGACCGAGCAAATGATGCCACTCCTGATGACACACCTTCAGTAAATCATTCATAATTGCACAGTCACTTGGATTACATTGTGATCGGTTATGGCACTGGGCTTGGAATCCATGTAGAAATGTGTTACACCTAAGTGAAGTGTAGGCTTTTACAGCAGGACATGTTATATTTAAACCCCTTCCTGTGGTTTTGAATTGGGAAGGTGCATCTTTCTTATATCACTAGGTTGATACTTTGCAAATTGGTTAATCAACATAAATCAATGCAGAGTTTTCCAATCAATCGGACTGACTGAACACGGTGCTACTACAAATGAGGCAAACTCTGCAAACGCTGGACCTCAGTAACTTGATCAGCTTCATGTGGTATTCTATTTCCTTTCCAGTTTGGCACTTTAAATGGTTTCCAGTTAAATGAATGACAAATGTGTATGACATTTGTGCAATGTGAAAAGAGAAACATCAGTTTGCACACATGCATTCACACACAGGCTTCTTGTTTTTCCCCTCAGACTACCTTTGGCTGTGAAGAGATACTAAATTTGTGCTATATATGTATCTTTCTACCTTGCTGGCCTGAAACCAACTGGAATCTAACACAGTTGCCAGGTTTGAATTGCCTCATAAGAGACAATCATTACAACATCCAGGTTTTTGTCAGTAACAAGCCATTCCTTCAAGCGAAAATGCTACTGGCTGGAAAGTGCTCTTCAGCGGTTAGTTATTCATTCATCACATGTATGTCCTCCAGCAACAGCAGCCAGGGAGAGACCTTCCTCCCATATAGAGAGAAAGAGAGCGGGGCTGAGGTTGTTTAAAATGGCTATTGCATTCACATTATAGAGGGCTGCCAGGGCCTGCAACAATAAGTGGTGGATAGATATACGTATATATTAAGTAGAAGCTTTCAAAATGGAAAAGGTCAGGATGACATTTTGAGAGTACAAACCAGTGTGATATGAAAAGCGTAGCAGGATGGAGAGAGAGAAAGGAAAAAAAACTGGACAAAGGCCAAACTGTGTTGTGAAAATGGAACAAGTGGATAAGATTTACCGAATCCCATTAGTTTAGTCAGACATAACAACACTGCAACAAATCCAACCTTTGTGAAGCTTATAGTGTAAGGTTTGTATTGAAACTGTGTTTGGGGAAGTGTTGATTAAACTCTATGGTAATTTGTCAGGCTGCAGTTTGTAATGCCGGCGTGTTAGATTACAGCGGAGGTGATATTGGACCGTACCGCCAAAAATGGAATCCTATACGACATGACCACAAACAATGGCTTCAAAAGTACCAAATGGAATGGAATTAACACCTCTCTGACATAGTGGCAGAGCTGTTGCATTGAACTGAGCTGCTGTATGCTGGATGTTGTTTTCATTATCGATGTCTGTAGAGACAGAAGCAAATTAAGGATTAAGGAGGTGATGTTGGAGTCTTGTGCCTGACACCTGCTATGTCATATTCTCAGTTTTTGATTGGTTTTGTATGCACAATATTTCAAATAAGAAAAGAGTGATATTCTGGAACCTCTGGGTTTGTGTCCGTACATCTTTTTAACAGTGATTCTTTTCTCTTCCGCAGATTTCCCTGTTTTGCATCATCCACTGGACTCCAACTGTGAAGAAGCACACATATTCTCCCTCTGAAAAAAAGGGAGAACGTGAACAGTGATGTACAGTCACCTGCATTCATTTTCGATGTCGCAAATGTACAGACGCGCCGAACCCCCACAGCTGTATTGTCGTTGCAGAGACATTTTCCCCAGAGTGATGTCATCCGTCATTCCAGAGAAGGAAGCTGGGACGCCGCTCATGCAAACAAACCAAACAAACTGCTGCTTGTTCTCGGAAGCGCAAACTCCGAGCTCCGTGTACAATTGGCCCATCAGATTTGTGCTTTTCAGACCGACTGCTATAAGCAGGACCACAAACATATCAGCCTCCCATTTATTCACGACAGGCTTGTGAAGATCTGCATTGATGATTTTCAGTATGATTTAAAAAAAGAAACTCTTTCACTTCAATGTATAGCTTGAAGGATATATTATTTACACTGAGGGAGGGAGAAAGCGATGATCGACGTGCTAAAGAATGAGACTGAATCCGGCTGATCCATGATGGCACAACAAAGGAGCAGATCTCCCCTCTCCACCTGCAAAGCTCCACTATTACCCCTTGTATCTTGTTTTTGTTGAAATGTTCTTTTAACAGCGAGTTCTGCTTATGAATGGAGGCTTTGCTGTCACTACAAGTCACAATGTGTTGATGAGCAGCACCAGCTGAGCCTAAGGAGCGCTCTGGGCCGCACGGGGTCGAGGTGCCTCTGGGTCGCGACCTTTACATGCTTGCTGTTTTGTAGCTACGCATTAACGCCCGCAGAGTTGCCTCACCCCAGCATACACACGGGCAGCGCTCACACAGTCTGGATTCAGCGCTTTCAGCCAGAACTCACCGTCACATCCAGCTGAACACTTAATGCTGTAAAGGACTGGCTGTGCTTGTGTTTTCCTGATTAAAAACAATGGCTCGCTCGCTCGCTGAGTCATAGCTGAACCCTTTGTAGAGCATGCTCACTCATAGTGATTCAGTAAAATCGGCATGAACCTCTCTATGGTCACAGAAATCACCATAACCTAATCTGAGAATAAGTCAGTATCTTCTTAAACTTGCTGCAGTGTACTTCCTAAGTCTTAATTTATGACCATTACTTTATATTAATATGTTTAATCCTATTTATTTTTCTCTGCCTGCATTCATATGTGAATGTCTGTTTATGGTATGTCATGCATGGCCAGGTGTTGTGTTTGATTTGATCTTGGTTGGGCTGCATTTTGCACAGTTCAGGCTCCCGCTCCACACAGCCCCCCCCCCACCCCCCCACCCCCCACAAGAGGAACTTGTTTTTTTAAAAGGGACAGAGGTCTCCCAGGGTTTTTGGTAATGTCAGAGTGGGGCTGGATGAGGAAGAATGGCTCAGATTACAGGTGGTGAGAGGCAGTCAGGCCACAGGGTCACTGCACAGATAAGAAGACTGGGCTGACAAGAAATATGAGTTTTACTTAGGATAAATTCTCCTTCAATTCCATCGGAGCCTGCCTTAAATCTGCCCCAAACTGTAACAACAAAACGAGTTAAGAAGCATTTACACGATAAGGCTGCAGGAATGGTGCGGGGATGTGACCCGGCATGTATCGGGGACATCACAGTGTAGCCCTGACACAGTTAAGAATGTCTGCGCAGCTGTCCTCAGGACAGCTGGAGGACTGTTGCCAGTGCTTACGTAGCTCCTCAGGGTGTTTCACCCTGAAGCCCTGAGGGCTCGGTCTTCTTCTTCTTCTTCAGCGTTAATGGATTTAACGAATTATCTTTCTTAACCTTACGCTGTGCATTGATAAGGGCAAGACACCGCAGTGCTTTTTACCATAGTGTCAGTAAAGCTCACACAGACAAAAAAAGAAAAAAACACTACAAGTTCCTAACAACCAAAAAAAGAAATAATGTCTTAAACACTTGCATATTGAATACTTCGTACCTCTGATTAATGTTTTTGACTGTATGTCTGTCTAAATGACCTGAACATTGGCTTTTTTTACATTGAATGTTATTGGTATTTCGATGTAAGAGGTCATGTTTTGGTGGGAAATGTATATACTTTAAAATCATTTGTTCCTTATTCAGTCTTAAATCAGATAAATTGGTGGACCTTTTAAAGTCCAACGCAAATTTTAGGATCTCTATAGGGACCCTGTCAGCTCCTTGGTGGTGACCTAGCAGCTCACTGAGCCGCTGACTCCACCAATCAGATAACAGGATCGCTTTCTCATAGAATACAAGTTGCCCTGGTAACAGTCCGTAATGAATACCCGTTCAATTTGCACCTAATTGCTAAGTGGCATTTCCCGACTGCTACTCTGCCCCAAATCCCCCTCCCCTCTCCCTCCCCCGCCTCCTTGTCTCGCTTTATCTGAAAATCCAGCTGACTCAGATTGGAGTCATACAGAATCTGGTTCACTTAATAATGTAAATTCAGACAGAAATGGCTGTCAATGTGCGTACTTTTCATTCTTTTGTCATCACGTTAAAGTTTTATTTCTATTTTTTAATGGCATTATTTTGTACATGTGATTCTTTTCACAATGTGAAATTCATGGCTAATAAACATAAGAGTTTTTTCCTCTTGACTGTAAAGTGTTGCCTCTTTGTCTTCATTTGCATTACTGGTTAAAAAGTATTTTTCTTGATATGAATGAAGGAAAAAAGTTAACATTTATTCATAAGGTAAAGTTGAGTATAATGAACTCACTTCAGCACAGAACATGGCGGCTCTCATTACTGCATATTTCACATATTTAAGCAGCTTTAGAGTGAATGCAGCGGCTAAAAGTGTCCCGAGGTATGTAAGGCAGTATATCATGCGTACAGCTTTTGTTCTGTGGAGGAGGGACTCAAATCATCTTATCTGTGCCTCTGGCTCCTGAGCTTCCTGCACAAGAACAGGCAAAACACAGGGAGATACTTTCCCTTTCTCTGTCGAGTCACCTTGGCAACGGCAACCTTTATCTGCAAACTGTGGGGGCTGACGGAGAACATGAAATCTTAAAAAGCACCTCTCGCTATTCTCCTCCTCGCTCCCTCTCCTCTCACTTCCTACGCCCCCTCATGCTCGCACTTTTTAACAGAGAACCCCCCCTCCCTCCCGCTAGCCTGACGTTCCCTGGTTTGTAACAAGTCTAACATCCCATCAGTGAGTGACTGCAGAGCACACGGCCGCTCGCCGCATTCCTGCTGCTTTGAGGAGTCCAGCTCTGTTCATTGTTGACATTCTTCACCCTGAAACAACTCCTGATTGGTGACAGGAGGCTGAGAAACACCAGTTTTACTGGCTTCTGACCTTCATGCTGCACAAACAAAATGCATACACGAGGTGGAGGGGAAAGTTGTGAAATACACGGGCATTCCTTGCTGTAACGCAGTAACAAGCTGTTTAAGATATTATCTACCCCATTGCGGGATATATGTTAGTCACAATATATTTTCAGCATTCCCCGAGCAGGAACGCAAAGGAAAATGTTGACACTGAAGGTGAAATGTGGGCGCTCTGTGTGAGGGAGGCCCCTCAGTGCCCCTGTGTGATCCAACAGTCGCCCCATTAATCAGGACAGGAAGTTGAATTTCCTGTTTGCCAGGAAATGGGTCTGATCCCCCCCAGAACACACTGCTGATGGCTCAAACCATCAACACAGCGAATCCTCAGGGTGCCTTGAGCTTATGCTGAGCTTGGCTGAACCAGCTAAAGTCGAGCTTTTCACGTGGGCAGTCTGCATGTGTGCCTGACTGTGAAAACAACAATGTACCTTCATGCCACTGTCGCTTGGCAACAAATGCAGCAGCCCTGACTCACCCTTACAGATACACAAATGCCTGTACGCACGGCATAGACAAGCACACAAGGATAACGTCTGAGAATATCTAAACCTGCACTTTAATTATAACTTATGACTGACGTGTCAACACAGCAATGACGCGAGAAGTAACATCAGGTCTAATTGATAGTCACCATTTAAACACAGTCAAAAGTTGACTCACCTGCTAAAAATGAATGACAAAATACTAAAACTACTTTTTGAAACACTTGTGTGACTCAAGGTTGTCGGCCCTGAGTGTGTTTGACTGATGAAATAAGTTAAATTGTGTATAAAATCAACTTCCAAGTGGTCTGACCTCCAACAAGGCTGAACAAACCCAGACAGACTCTGTTTTGTCGCAGCCGTGATGTCTGGCCTAAAGAGAAAGAGACGACAAATAGTCAACATTTTTTTCTGTATTTCCAGAGCTTTTAGACATCAAATTATCAAAGTTGTTTGCATCATCTAAGCTTCACATTGGCAGCCTTTTCCTGTTTGAAGTCCTTGTTACTTCAACGCAATTCCATTATAATTGCAAACAACAAGAGTCATGCAGGTATGTGGATAGAAAAGTTGTACCACTTACAAAACATATTCATACCAGATTGGAGCTTCTGTCTCTCACACACACACACACACACACACACACACACACACACACACACACACACACACACACACACACACACACACACACACACACACACACACACACACACACACACACACACACACACACACACACACACACACACACACACACACACACACACCTTGGCAGGAAAGTGGAGTCGAGCTCCCTCTTACCTCGTTGTTACGTCAGTATTCGGGGACACAGCCTCAGACTTTGTATCAGGGTTCCATGTGTTGCCGTCTGGAAATAGAATGTGATTTTGCAAGAGTGAATTACAATTCCTAGAACAGAATTTCAACTTTGCGGTTACCCTGTGCAAGGAACGTGCAATGACACCTCGCCAGCTTCGATCACTCTATTAAAAGGTTCGAGTGATGCACCAAATGAAAAAACAGTTTTGGATGATAGAGGATTTGAATTGTATACATTATGTAACAGTGGCAATGTTCTTGTCCAAATGGTCTAAATATGCTGCAATTCACATGCTTTTAAACAATTATTGTGCACTTTCATCGTCTTTGTGAAAATGCCACTAGGTGACCACGTTTATGCGGCTCAGACGGCGGCGTTGTAGATAACAAAAAGTAATAAAAAAATAAATTGCCAACATCTGTTGAGCCTCTGAGGAAAGACAAAGAGGCTCAGATCTCTACCACGACATTTCCAAACCCTTCAGATTGGGTTAAGTCTTCAGCACTGGACAGAAAGCTGAGAGACTTGTTTTTTGTCTCCAGTAGTTGAAATCCCCTCTGTATGACTTATTAAACTACTTTTTCAGTTTAATTTATCCATGAATAACACATCTTCATTAGTCCTGTTTATCCAGCACAGCCTGTACCCCCCACCCCCCACCCCCCATCCCCCATCCTTACCGTGCAAGGGCTGAATGAAAATGGATGAGAGGTAATTAAGTCTGAGGAGGTCTGCTCACATGCACAATGGCTCCTCTCTTCTTTCATTTTGGCCCGTGCCTTCCCCTTTCTCTCTCTCTCTCTCTCTCATGTCCACTCACTGCTTTAACCTTCTCTTCTCCCTGTATATATCCTTCCATACTCGTCCTTAACATTCGCAGAGGAGATACCGTGTCGATTGGGTTGCTTCCCAGTCACAGGATAATTCACTCTTTGAACATTACCTGAAGCGATTTTCAATCAAATGAGGACATTTGGTGAAGCGGTATAATTAATCGAACAACAGGGAGCAACAAATACGTGCCTGACCTTGACTGCTTGCCTCCTCGACGCTTTGGGAAATGCTCCAGAGAGTTTTTAAAGCTGTGAAGGGCAACTTTATAACAGTGCAGGAAGAGATATTCTAATCTTTGACCTTTTAGTGGAAGTTTTATCAATATCATTTACAAGTATCGTTAGAAAGAGTTACTGCCAGTGTTTAATTATTCAATCCCAAAAGCTGAACCTCGAGGGAAACAAGATCAGTTGGAAGGAAGTGAGGAAAGAAAGATGGACAAATTGGGAAACAAGCAAGAAAAGAAAGAAGAAGAGTGGTTACTTGGTTCACTTAAAACAGTGACTTGGAGAGGCAAAGTACACATGACGCAAAACTCTACAGGGAATAACAATGAAACATAGAAGACGATAGAAAAGGGAGTGGGAAGGAAAGAAGGGAAGGAATGAGGTGAGGTGAAGTGAATCATACTACTAGTCTCACAATATGGGACGTGACAGAGCTCCTGCCTCCATGTTTGTGCTTTCTCAGAGTCGGAGTTGAAACATTTTATCTCTGAAATGAAGCATCTGGACTCTCCTCCTCTGCACGTTTGCTTTCAGAGTGAAGCGTTCCTACAATTAACAGGATTTGGTGGATTGCACGATTGCAGTATGCGCAGAGGAAATGCATGTGGAGGTGGATTACTCTGATTATAGCATTTAGTGGTAGTTAGTTTGACCTATCAAGATAAAGATGCATAAAGTAAACAAACTGAAGGCGCGTGTTACACCAGCTGGCCCTGGTGTACCTGCATTTTGCAACTACTCTGAAAACGTGCTCTCATTTTTTTCTGACAGCTACAGATTTACAAACCTTTTTGCACCTTGTATCAAAACACGGCTTCACCCTTCAGATACGAGACAGGTTTATCAGGCTTTTTCATGCTGATAAAGACGTGTTTGGGGTCATTAGTACATACTTAATAGCCGCTTAAGGGCGCTTTTAGGGCCACTTAGCTTTCCTCAGCGATCTCGGGCCTTATCTCATCGCTGAAAACCACAGGGAGATGAAACGGCACGGCTTCATAAGGTAGGTGTAATAACAGTTTGGGCTGAGTCACTGCAGGCGGTGTGCTCATAACACTGTTGACGTTCCCTTTGAAACGGGGTTGCTGGGTCTTTTAATCAGTGCGGCTCAAAGGCATTTGCCTTGCAATTTCTGCAGTTATATGGATTTTTTGCCGGGGTGTGGTTTGAGGTTGGATAAGGAGAGGTGGAGGTGGGGGGGAGGGCGGTTGAGGTGGGCAGATGGGATAAACTCAGTGCACTTTTAAGTATCGTAGTTTGGGCACTGTAAACATTATTCTCCCTTGACGTGAACGCCAAGCCAAAACAATCAATTACCTTTCAGCCCTCTAATTAAGCGGGGGCATCGTCAAAGTGTGTCATCGTCTTCTTTCATTCCTTGTCGGATGCCCTTTTCAGTCAGGCAGCAGAGGGAATCAGTGTGGGAGAGCGGAGGACACACTGCGACGGTTGACCTATAACACTGCAGCATTCGCACTCGACTAGTAAGGCTGCTAAAAATCCTCAAAGATGTGGTTTTGCTTTATCACTCATGTTGAATCTTCTACAATTTTGTGTCAAGAAGATGTAGAAATAGTTTTGTTTTTGGATATTCCTTACAGTTTTGGCTGTATAATTTAAAAGAGTGACTCGGCCTTGGTGGAGGTATGAACTGTCTGAGCACCTCCAAGTCATGAACATTAAAACTCCCGGCACGTCACAGAGCCCAGCCAGATGATCCAGACTCCTGACTGGCTATCAGCCTCAGCAGATAGACTGTGAAACCACCTGTCAGATAAAGGTCAGCTCCGCTTTCACACTGACAGCCGTACCGGCCCAAACAACAACACCAGACAAAGGCTTTCGTCTGTAAGCCTAAACAATCAAGAGAGGGAAAAAAGTCACCCGTTTGAAGTCGTAGAAAGCCTGTGTTTACTGAGGCATTTCTCACAATGAGGCTGATTAATGAATGCAAGTTGATGCAAGGTAGCAGAGCTAATGAGCGCGTGCGTGGGGTGTGCAGATTCCAATTTAGAGATTTTTATAAGCACTCGGAGTCAGACGCCGGGTTTGAAGTTGCATTCTCGCTCTTGTCTATTAAGATGACTCCCCCCCCCGTAATTAAGCAGCGGAGCTCGCAGATGAAGCAGAGGTGAGGCCGGGACAGCAGTGGGTGGGAAGGGGGGGGAGGGGTGGTCAGGGAATGTTGTGCAGAGGAAGCTCACAGAGTTTGTAATTAGCAGAGTAATGTAGGGCGTCCGACAGCTGGGTAGGATGTTGACTCTTGGATCCTTTGCCCCCCCTCCGCCTCAGCAACACGTTGTTAACTGTGCCAAATAGGTTCCACTGACCCCCCGATGGGAGTTTTGAAGCCACATCCCAGACTCTGTAGCATTAATCACACATAGGGATGCTCTGCTTGATTCAGGCATGTGGCTCCAGACATGGGTGAAGATGAAAGCGCGCTCCTCTTTCCAGCTTCCCCATGTGGTGAGCACACGCCAACGCTGCTGATGACTGTCCGCTTACATTCTGCGTGGGACCACACGCAAGACTAACACAAGGCTCAGAAAGCTGAGATTCAGCTGTGTGTGTGTGAAACGTTTGAACTGCTGTCAGACTACGCTTCATAGGCCTAATTGGTGGAAATGTCACATGGCTGGTTAAGTCACAGGTGAAGGGACAGAATGGTGAAGGGACAGAAGGACTAGGATGAGGATCACCACCTCTAAATCTGAGGCCATGGTTATCTGCCGTGGATTGTCCTCTCCAGGTGGGGAGTGAGTTGCTGCCCCAAAAAGTGTTCCCTCTAGTATCTGGGAGACTCCTGCAGTGATGTGGACGCAAAATCGAACTGTCGCAGTGAAGAGAGAGCTGAGCCTGAAGGCAAAACTCTCAATTTACCACTCAATCAGGTGAAGTCGAGGATACAAACTGCTGAAATGAGTTTTCTCCACAGGATGTCAGGACTCACCCTTAGGGACACGGTGGAGAGCGCAGACGTCAGGAGGAAACTCAGAGTAGAGAAGAATAGACTGCTCCTTTGCATGGAAAGTAGCAGATTGAGGTGGTTCGGGCATCTAACTCAGGATGGCCTTGGACTCCTTCGAGAGATGTTCCAGGGACGTCCAAATGGGAGGAGACCTAGAAGACACTGGAAGGATTATGTAGCCAACCTGGTCAGGGAACATCTTTGGATCCCTGAGGAGTTGTAGAGCTTGACCAGGGTGATGGAATTCTGGGTTACATATCTTACCGAAATGAACTTGGATAAGCGATGGAAAATGGATAGATGGATTCACATTTATCATTTTTATTGCCTTCTTTTTTATCACTAATTTAACTACAGGAACACCTCTCTCCATTGTCTCCAAGTCTTTACCACTCTGTGCCCCCTACTGGCCTGGTGTGGCAATAAAAAAACCTCCAGTTTCTTAAGGACTGTTCTGCGTGTTCTAGAACATATCCATGGAGGTTTCGCATTACGTCTTTTGAGGTATAATGAGGCCATAAACGCAGCAAAACACCACATGCCCCAAACACCCACACACACATTTAGGTCACCACAGACTCACACCCTGAACTCTACGCGCGGTGAATACGTCACCGAACAGCCAAAGCTCTGTGCCGCACATGATGAAAGTCCAACCCCCTAGAGAGCTTCATCACTTTAATATGTTGATGCTGACCACATCAAACTTTGCTTCTAGTCGCCTCACCGTAGGTTTCCCCTCAATAGAATATTATGCACTGTGGCTTTTTGTGCTGAATAAAGGAGATACAGCTTAAAGTCTTCAGAGTCAAGCATCAGCAAAACAAAACTGCCAACTTCAGTAGATGTCTGACTAATAGCACCCATTTACAGCCTGGATTCTCTATTTTGGCTGGATCTCCTGACATGATTTCTTAATAAAACACAAGATAATGTCTTAAAATGTGCACAGTGTTGAGCCATGGAACACTCTCACATAGCAGATGTGACTGCAACAAAGCACATCTACATATGGCATATGTTATGGAAATGAGTGAGAAGCACTGTAAGCAAGTCTGTGCTGATGGCAGCTATTGTAAGGAGAACAACGTGGGACGGACAGCACTATCCGTTAGAACAAACCCTGTGAAGACTCGGGTATGGTTAGCAAGGATTTGTTGTTTACAAATGCATGAATTAGAAAAGGAAAGGAAAAAAAGTGTAGAATAAAATAAAAACTAAAAAAGGCAAATTCATCAACACCAATACTGCCATTTTCATTTTGTTTGTTGCTGTTTGACATTAAAGCTACCCAATGTACTGACTCCAAACATTTAACTGATTCAAATTTTTGCATTATTAATGAAAATTTATTTTTTATACTGTAGTCTACGTTCAGTGCCTCAGTCCAAACATCAGACTCTGGAGTTTTGACAAAGATTCAGGGAGGAAAATATGATCAAAAGGGAAATCAAAGTCATATGGCGCACACATGGCATTCTACCAGTTAAAGAGCCGAGCAAGAGCAGCACAGAGCGCCTGATACTGTCTCTGTCATGTATAGCTCTCAACGTACAGTCTGTGGCAGCTCTATTAGCTAAATAGCAGTTTGAGGGCAGAGCAGATCCAAACACTCACCCTAGTGACTGGATTAGCTACAGTCCACTTTTTGTTAAGGCAGTAATCATAATTGGCCTATGCCAGCTACTTGTCAATCCTCAAACCTGCCATCTTAATCTGGGCTAAGCTTCCTTTGTGTTAGCAGAAATTAGTTTGTGAAGTAGGTCAATCCTTTGCACTTTGGAAATGGTCTGACAAGATCTGTGTGTGTGTGTGTGTGTGTGTGTGTGTGTGTGTGTGTGTGTGTGTGTGTGTGTGTGTGTGTGTGTGTGTGTGTGAGAGTCCTCAGTGTCAGGTTGTGAAGGAGGGCAGGCCAGCAGTGGTGGGTACTGGGTTGGGCAAACACCTATCACCATTTTAATTGGAGATTAGTCAGGGGATTTAGCCGCAGAGTCTGCAGGGAGGCAGCCAGCGATGGGTGCTGGCAACAAGTCTGCAGATCTGAGAATGTATATCCACCACACAGAGGGTAAAACAGCAAACTTCCCCTCTTTCTCCTTCTTTTTTTTTCTCTTTTGCATACAAATGTAGGCAAGATAGAATATAGTCACTGTTTCAATCATGCTGGGAAATGCACTTGTCCTTCTGAAAAGTCACAGGTAATGGTCCTTCAGCAGATTCTAGAGGCAGTGGATCAAATCATGAAGAGGAAAATAACAGGATGAAAAATGATCAACAGGCAGCACTGTGAGGGGAGAAACCTTCAAAGGGTCACCTGCATTTAAGAGATTTACACCACAGTCTGAAGAGCTTATGGTCGGATGCTGGATATTATTCATTATTATCCTCTAAGAAATATGACATTTTCAAGCACAACATGATCTCCATTATTTGACTCTTTTCAACATGATTGGACTTGATTTGCAATATTATCTGTTATTGAGGCCTGGAGGTCTAATTTTCATAGTTTCTGTTTATTTAATAAATCTGTTTATGAGAGATGATTTTACTGGATGCCAGAAACTTTCACTTGATTCCAAATGAGGTTTGTTTCTTGCAGGAATGCTTTTGCAGAAGCTGACAGACCTGTCCATGTGCCCACTGACACACCTCTGAAGAAGATATCTCACAAGTCCTGTTCAGTCCTGACATTAACACGCAATCTCACTGTCTGGGTATGATCGCATGTCAATGCAACAAACCAATGCTCGCACAACACATTTGGATTGGAAAGCCTTCCTGTCTACCCGACCAGAAACATATGTGGAGGGACACATTCCTGAGATAAAATCTGCTCACAAGTTCAAAACATCACCATTCCTCATCTTCCCAGTTCCGCTCGCTCTCATCAATAAAACTATTCTGAATGGGAGTTGGGACTTTCCGTGAATGGGCGGCATAAAAGGCCAGGATGGGATTAGGAATAGCGTGACAAGCCCACCCAATAAATACAATCAGCATCCTGATGGTGAGAACACATGCAAGGTGTAAATGCAACTCCTGTCACTGTCATTATCCAGATAACATATCATGCAATGATAAGAAACCACAAATGCTGCTGTTAAAGTCAAATGATTGCAAATCATGAAACAATACAAACAATTATTTCTCTTATATACCAGGCAACAAATTATAAAACCAGCACAAGACTGAACAGCCTATATTGGATCCACAGCCTGAATCAGCACCTAGAGTGCATGTGCTAATTGATAAGAGCTTTTTATGTCTGTTATCTCATAAGCCCAGCACCTTTGGGTGGTGCTTTGCGACTACTGTCACATGATTTCAAGGTGAAAAGTGGACTTAATCTTGGGGGTTTAAATTGCCGGAAAGTGCACAGCCATAAACATGCTGGAGTATAGCCTTGGCAAAAGTCCACAACATAAATGTCAGGATGTGTGCGAGCGTGATAACACACATGGCCCTCACTGCGAATGGCTAATAGGGGGGGAGAGCTGAGGGCGATTTTGTATGATATACTGCAGCTTAACAGGGTTAATGTGCTGAAAGAATGTGTTTTTATCTTGCTTAGTTTGCTCTTTTCCCATACTCTTCTTCTTTCCCACCTCCTTTCTCATCTGTCAATGTCCTCCCTGAGATTTATTTCTCATATCAGTTATTTCCTTGATGCCTGATAAATTGAAGCTTTGTGAAGGGGTTGCAGAGGTCATGGGCTAAATTCCTCTACAGGCAGATACAGTCAGAGATGTTAGTGGAAGTTTAATAAAAAAAGATGCTATTCCTGTGGTAAATAATAGTGTATTCAAAGTATGACACATTTTAATTGCTTTTGTGTGACTTTTAAGAAGAAATCATGTTGTACTTGTTACATGTTCGACGCATCGTATATTCATTTAAAATGTTGTGGAAGGGCTTACAGCTACAGTGTGTAACTTTATCGGCACATTACCAAAACTGCTTCTATTGACAGATTTGAAAAGAAACATAGCTTGAAGCATTAACTGCCTTTCTGTGACTTTGACTAGATAGAAATCCTGTCAGACTTGTTACCTGCAGACATACTGTATATTCAAATATTCCAATATAATGTGACACATCCACAACTCTGCTACAATTGGTTGCTTTGAATAAAAAAGAGAGCACAAGAACTGTATTCGAGTATTGCATGCAGGCAAACATACCGAGTGTAAAAACTGTTGCAAAGTTACAAGGCTTCAATCGACACGAGGTATAGAAATGAGGTCACAAGCAGTTTTGTGCAGGCAAATCAAGCCCCCAGAGAGTTAGAGAACACATTAAAGAACACCACGTTCATTTTTGAGACCTGATTCTGAGTGAGCTGCATCTATCAGGTGTCGCCTTGTGATTGTGCAACACGGATGCTCTCCAATCAACCGGAACTTGTTGGCATTGACAGAGTATTCCACCCACAGCATGAAGGGAAAATATGTTGCCGGAATGGGAAGACATATGAAGCTGGGGGTGCGGAAAGTCTGTCATTTTTATTTTCCATTAAACAATGAATGAGTCAAAAAGGACTATTTTAACTTATTTATCAATTAGTTTATTAACCTCTTCATTGCGGATATAGAGTTTCCTACACTGCCCAAGTCGATGGCTGCAGAATTCGTACACATCTAAAGGTTTGAATATTACTTGGCAGAGAAGAAATCCAACTCTAAAGTAAAGAATGAAAGTGCACCATTTGCCACCAAAACCAGAGACAGAAATAACAAACTTAATCATAAGCTAGCAAATAATATCTGAGAACTGGCAAACTGGAGTGGAGCTGCTATTACACACTGCACTTTTACATCCATCATGTGGAAATTGGCCTTTAAGTGGTCACGATAATGTTATTTTTCTCTTCTGAATCTGACAAATTTCAAACTAAAAACCAAATAACACCCACATCCACCTTGGCGTCTGGTTGATGAAAGATTATGATCAATTCAACCATCTGAGTTTTCACTTAAGTCAAACTGTTCACACCTGATCACAGCTGGATTGGTCTGTAGCTCGGGCTGCAATTGGAGTCTGGTTGAAACCTTTCTTTAAATGACTATTGCTTTATAATTCCTCTACAGGCTACATGTTCTCTGTAATGCTCCTCATGTGACATCATTTCCCTCTGGTGCTGCACTTGAATTGGTCGTCATGGGAGACAATTTAAGCCATAAGTCCTTGAGGCTGCGGTGTGAAGAAATCCCCTCTGTATAACACCTTCCCCCTGCAGCTCTCGCTCAACCCAAAACCTTCACACACTCTTTAATCCTCAGAAGTTAGAAACTAGAGCAACTTATATCAAACGGCGAAGCGCCAAGAGGCGTGCAGGATAACGTATCTGAAAATCCTCTCATTGGTTATTGAAAGGCGTCGGCTCATTTGCAAATAACCTCGCCGTCGGTTCGTGGCTAGTCCGATCAAACAAAGCGCTCACTGTCCAGTTGGAGGGTTTCACTGTTTTTGCATGTTTCAGTTTGATGGTGGGGTTGAAAACATAGATAAGCCAATGTGTCCTTTTCTGTCCTGCTCTCTTGCATTTCTGTCTTCAGAGACATTGACCCTCTTTTCAACTTTCAACTCCTCCTGACTTCTTGTCTTGAGAGCAGCAGCAGCAGAAATTCTCCATCGATCAGATCACACACAGGGCGTGTATACAAACACACTCCCCCATCATGACTAATCAGCTGGAACGCTTTTCCTTCCCCAAAAACAAGCACGTTTGCGCACACTCGAGTCTCGGACTATCGCTCCTCACTGTGATTAAAGACAAGATTCAGCCGCATACATGCAAGGAATCGGGTTGGAATTGGCTGGAATTGGCCGGCCTTCCTGTTTACTCCAGGTGGGATTGTTATTGCGATTCTGGGGACAGAGGAGAGACAAAATGAAAGCAAATGATGAAACTAACAAAGTCCCTACTGTAAACAGAACATCTGCAGATCATTTGGCCTCACTCACTCTGTTTGTTGCTCTAAAAACAAGCATATCAGCGCGTCGATTGCTCAACGTCTCTCATAGAGGAGACATCCTGGTACAGTAATGCTCATTCAAACTCAATGAATCGCCTTTGTAGTTGTGTGTGTGTTTGCCGTGACATCACAACGTGCTTTGTAGGACAATGCGTGTAAATGTAAAATGTGTAATCATACACAAAGGGCGTTGAGATCAGAGTGCATTTAGCAGATCTAATTAAACCTCAGTCACTACAGGGCAAAGTGTAAACGCAATCTGTACAACTGGGACACATTCTGGAACACTTCCTCACACTCACCCTGAGAAAATTACTGTGAATCCAGGTTGACAACTTTGCCTTAAATGGGTACCTGCACCCAGAACTCAGAGGTAATAGCTAATTTAAAAAAGGAGGAAGCTCGACCCAGCAGCAGGTATGACATCCAGGCTGATATCCAGATAATGAGAACGCTTTTGAATGAAGGGTGTAAAGATGTAAGAAGTCATTATTCAGACTAGAGCACCTTCAATGAAACCTTTTACACTCCTGTCTCTCTTTCCTCTGGAGAAGGCTGTGTGTGTGTGTGTGTTTAGAGCTGGACATCAGCGAACACAGGCTGAGGAAGGTAGATGCCAACTCGCTCATATCTCTTGACCCCTGAACAACGTCCCTGGCAAGATCGGAGGCGATTGGAGGAATGGTACCCGTTGTATTAATGCGCACAGGACACACACACACCCACACCCACACACACACGCTCTCCAATTATAGTAGTGAGATACTATATAAGGACACACGCTCTGTTCACACCTCGGTTCATGTGCGCCGCGCTGTCTGCATTGTAATCGGATCTCAGACGGTTTTCCATTGCGCTAATGAAGTTATCCCTCGCTTGCTTGCAGTCTGTTATTTGTCCCCGTGACAGTGACAGGTCCCCATTCATGGCAAGTCACAATGCAAATCAGATATAAGAGTGTGAATGGGGGACTTATGTTGACAACTCGTGGGCAGATTTTATGAATGAATGAATGCGTCTGTGCTGTACCTTTGCATTCTTGTCTTTGCTTGCTGCTTCTCCAATCATTTTGTCTTTCACCTATTAATTACAGGTCATTTTTGTGTTACTGTAATAAGTGGCTCTCCTCTCCTCTCCTCTTCCATCCATTAGCCACATCCGGCTGCTGACCCGCTGACCAAGTCTCCGCTTTGGCTGAGGTCCAGTCCACTTTGGCCCACGTTTAAGCGTGGATAGCTCTGGTCTGGCGTAGGTCCATTTGCAATGCAGCTTCCCCTACCTCGAAGATTAGCCAAGGTCACTGTTCAATACCCACGTCTCTTTCCTCCATCAGGTCACAGGCTCCATTTTTACAGTGTGTGTTTCTGTGGCGTTGTGTGCTAAAAGTCCTGCTGTGGAAAACCTGATGGCTCCCGTTCCCGTGGGTTTAATCTTCACATTATAAAGCCAGTTTGACATGGTAGGTTAGCTCTGTGTTCAAACTGAGCATCTGTTATCCCAGCATGCCCCTGGGGCTTTAGGTCGTCCTCAGTGAAATGACGCTGGAATGTTAATTGACCCAGAAATCACAAGGTGTTTTTGAGCTCCACTGTCTCCCTGTAGAGACATAAAGACAAAGCATATAGCATACGTATACTCTCTCTATCTCTCTCTCTCTCTCACACACACACAGATAAATACTACATGTTCTTATGTCCAGATATGCAATTATACTTAATCATATATAAAGACTGATGCAAAACACTGTTATCATGCTGTGTTTCAACATGTTTCTGTTCTAATGTGCTTCCAATTAAGACTACAAGCAGAATCGCCGACTTCAACTGCCACAGAAAGTAAAGCTTGTGGACAAAGAGCCGACGTTTACCAGCACAGCCAGGAGACAAAGTAATGGGAACGCTTACTGAAATATGACTTCTCTGAATTTTTTCAGAATCACAATTACAAACACTGCCACAATAATCTGTTTTTCATCAACAATAAACGACATCTGGCAGTGTGCACAAGGCAACTAAGAGCAGATGTGGACAATAGCTTTAATACACACAAAGCTGTTTGGAGCATGTAATACACACTTAAGGTGAAATTTGGGGGTTTCCACAATTTCCAAACCTCTGCTTCTACACTTCCTTCAAACTTAAACAATCAATGGGAAGTCAGTGACGGCTTCATCATGTGTCAGGCTCCGGTTTAGGGGCCCCTGGTCTTTTGGGCGCCCGGGTCTCTGGGCTTGGGCCCGTTTGGACTGTTTTCCTATCCATCCGTGAGATAAAACGCAAGACGCATTCTTCAGTTTTAGTGCACTTTTCTGTGAATTCTTTTGAAATCTGAATGTGCGACCTCATAATGAACTTGTAATGGATTTTTCAAAAGTAACCAAAACAACAAATAACAGAGCTACAAACTGAAAAAAATGATTTAGTATGTTCAAGTATTTTAATGATGTTTGTGGTCTGATGTTGCTATTTGTTGTGGATTTCACTGTATAAGTGTCCCTGTTGCTGTAAGACAATATTATTACTTGCTGGTACTTTAGTAGTACTTTAGTATGGGGTGCTTTTTGAAGACAGCAGTCAAAAGTACACTTAACGTCTAACGCAACCACTTTGCTGTCCTCGTCGACAACGGACATCTGGTGTGTTTGGTGAAACATCTGAAAGTAGCTCACATCCACCACTGCATAGTTCCAATGTGGTGGGCGTAACACAGGAAAGTTAGTACACAGCACTGGAATGTTAATTGACCAGGATCTCAAGATTTTTTTCTGTTCTGAACGGTGCACACACACATCCACAAACACACATCCACACACCCACCCACGCACACACCCTTGCCAATATGCTTTGAGCGACGGCCTTGTTCGAAGATGGAATTTCCACCAGTCGCATTTCGGATGCAGATCAAGCTTGTGCAGCTGCTGTACAGAAGGTCAGAGCGGAGCACAGGTCACAGTTTAACCCTGCTTGTTAAAGCAGTCAGGTAGTCAGCGAGCGAGTGTTAGCCAGGCTCATTGCTTCCCTCCGTGCTTACACACTGGAAATACTCACACGCCTCTCTATCCCATGCAGGAGAAGGCGTTTCATTTGCCCGGCAGCCAGTGTTCCTTCCAGGATGTGTACACTGTAATGACATTCCCACTGCTTCTCACCCAGCTTCAAAACCATTCAAACCACATTTGAATACAAAAAAAACCCAACAAAAACGACTGCAGTTTCCCAGAAAATAAAACTTTACGGTGAATAACAATATTGGCTGTCTGTTGGGTTTTGTGACATTCTGCAATGACCTGCTCTCACGCCGAGAAGAAAATGACTCTGTAACATAATACTTGTTTACTCATTAGTGGTGACGAGAAATAATGGTTTAAAATGACTCAGACTGCAGCTCTGTGGAGAAGGTGGATGCTTTGCTCAGCTTGCTCATCTTTGAATCACAGTTCAGAAGTGATGGAATATAAACTGAAGGTACATTCATTGTTACTCATGATAAAAGATACAAAGGCCGCAATTCTGTATCAGAACTAGAGCGGCTACATTACGAACAGCCATGATTGTAATAAGAGTGCAAATATACATAAATTCAATGAGATAGAAAATACGGTCGCGACATCCACCCACTCATCAAACCGACGCAAAAAGGAAAGGACAGATGTGTGTGTGGTAATATGTGTCTGGAGATATTAAAGGGGACATGTTATGGTTTTATCTTCCTCCGCTATTTGTGTGTGTGCTGAGCATCGTGAGAGGTGCTGAACTGCCACAAAAGCCGTCCTTTACTCCACTGCTCCATCAACATGTGACACACACTGCAGGTTTTCACCAGCATTCACAGCTGTTCATACAGTATAGAGGGGAAATGTGCACAATATGACGCCTTTAACAGTTGTAAATGAGGATTTAAGAGTGGGGGTTGTAATATATAGGCAGAGGGAACATTAGTAATAGGTGGGAGATATGATGATGACATCTATGGCAAATAGTTACCGAGCAATTTTGTCAATGGCAAGCGGAAAGTCATTTGTAAGTATCTTTTATATCGGCTGTGTTAGTCAGTATTTTTTCATTGTCAAACTGTTTTCTCGCTTTATAGTGAGCACATCATAGTTTCTGTGCAACTGACTAATGATCGGATTACAAAGAGTTGGTTGACTGATGTTAAGGACCTGAGTGGGTTTATAGTTGCGTACAGTGATAAATTTCACTGCCTTCATTCTCTCACACGAACACCCGAAACATCCACCGTAACTCTGCCGTCTGAGTCAGAAAGAAGGAGGCAGCACGGGGGCGGGAAGAGAAAAATATATATACAGGCTGATATACTGTCAGAGCCGAATTAGTCACAGCAGCACACAAGTTAAAAAGCACTGACACATAGAGACTCATATTTAAAGTGGCCCCTCTCAAACCTCACATTACAGCCTGACATCAGCCTCCTGCAGCCCCTGTCCAGGTCCCCATCTGTCATAATCGCTCACATATGTTTTGGGAAAGGGGGCAGGGCCGTCCTCTAGAAGCACCCAAACACGCCCAACCCCTTCTGATTAAACCCCCACAGGACAGACGCTGCATGATGCTTAACACACTCCGTCATGACACTGTTGATTGAGCCAGGCGGAGGTAACAGTCATCACAGGCCCTCCTCTAACCTATGCATACACAGACACAGACACACACACACAAGGCCATATGGCTCATTCATAAAGATTTTCATGTGAGAAAACGTGCACACACACGCTTCGCAGGGCTCAGGATGTGTGCAAAGCTCTGCTGCTGTAAGGTGAAAGATTATCAATTAAGACCCCAGGATACAGGATAAAGCATGCAGCCCATCCCCGCCCCCCACCCAACCTCTTCACCCCTGTTGCTGTGCGTATCCCCCACTGAGACAGACTGCCACCTACTTGTTAACTCCCTGCCGAGCACCCATTTGGAGGAACCGGGATAACAGAGGGGGATGGTGGGATAAGAGCGGGGGATGCAGTTTCCCGCACATTCTTACGGAAAAGCGTTTCCAATTTAGATGAAATGATCTCCATAAGAAACACTTCCCAAGCAAGGTATGGATCATTTTGGGTACGAATCTGCAATGTGAATATATGAATTTATAATTTAATATCAGCATATATAGTGCCGATATTAAATATCACTATTTGCAGGCCACCTCTCTATTTGGTGCTATTTCTTTTCTTCCCTCTCTAATAGGGTTAAAGGTCTGTCACACACATTCACCAGTGAGGCCATTGTTCTTCATCATCTCTGTTAATCATCTTATGAAGGCCTCTTTGCATACGAACAAGAAGCCAAACCCCGGGACGGTCGCCTGCATTTAGCCAATCTGATGCCATTTCCACATGGATACTTCTGAATGTTCACAATACAATGTTCTCCTGCTCCTGCTCCTCCTCCTCCTCCTCCTCCTCCTCCAGTGAAGGCACTCGTAAGGAAGAGCCGGGTGGTAATCTTAAAAAGAAAATCGAAAAATCCAAATTCCTAACGAAGGCCCTCTTGATGGAGTCTGGAGTGGTTGTGAAACGAGAGCAAACTCCTGGTGCTTACACATGCTCACCCAGCCTACACATGCACTGCTGTGGGTGTGATGTCACTGCTTTTGAACTGATAGTAGCTGAAGAGTCTCAGTAATTCCCTGCAGCGGGCATGTCAGAGTTGTGTGGTGCTGACAGAGGAGTGGTGGGCGTTAATATTTGATGTCATGTTTTCCGTGAACTGGTTGGCAGCTGAACGATGACCCTCGATGTTTGGGTACGTGGGTGTTATTCATCAAACTAAAGCAGGGAATGCTTCCGTGTGTTCCTCCACTTCTGACCTTGTCCTAAAGTAATCAATTGTTTATATATCGCAGGTCTGAATAATTTAAAGTGAACCTCGCCTTTCACCTGTGAGGTTTTACCTGTCGCTCAGGCCAGGCCACCAGCTTGTAAATGGAAACAATGAAACTTTAATGTTCCCATGGTGAAACTGAGCACATGGGCCTTGTGAATCAACCGCACAGCAGAAACAAACATTGGAAATTCTCCAGGATCCAGGTTCATTTGGGCGCAGGATTGTTTTTCTACTATGTTGCTGCTGCATTAAGGTGATTTATAGTTCGTCCAACATCACGATTGCAGAAAGCGCTCTGCCGAAGAGGGATTATTTTTCTTGCAAGCTCTGTATGAGGTCGTAGTCCCGAGGAGCCGGTGGCGTCAGATGATATGATGCCGTACGTACGTGGCCCAGACTGCAGTGCACCCATGGTGTGATCTGTTGTGACCCCGGGGTCGCTCTCATCTGCTCACCCAGTTTGAGTTTCGTCACATAACAGCTACAAGTTTAAACAGGAGAAAAGGAATCCAGGAGTCTTTGCACTTACTCCATCACAATTATTTGGTGGTCACTGGAATCCTTCTTTCATTTCCTCTGTTATTTCCTTCCTATTCTTTGTCAAAATTGGTCCTTACTGGTAAAAAGTTTCCATTACTGTGTTCTCGAAAATGATCCAATCCTCTGAAAGCAACGATTCTCCAAAGTGAGTCCTTTCATTGTGGATGCTGGAGTGATTTCACCATCATTTCATAGTTTTACTTCACGTTTACCTGAACAATATTCCGTACACAGTCGTTTAGGTGATTTCACCTGACATGGATACGATAAGAAAAAAGAAGCTAAGGTGTGAAAATACTTTTGTCATGTTCATGACCCTGTGACAGATTTCCCATCTACAAAGGTCTAAAAACAACTCATCACCTCAGTGCATACATTTCAGACATTATCTACACTGCAGCTGGGCTTCTTACAAGGAAGTACAAAGCTTGCACACACACACCTTTTTTTTTACACCCTCGGGTGATGCGACTCTAGTGTCTCCAGGGCTCGGTAAAGTCACATATGATCATTCATACTATTTTAGTTTCCCACATTAATCATCAAGGTTAGCTGGCGTGTTGAAAAGAGATCAAAGAAAAGCAAACAAGCATACAATTAAAAGTTTGACAGCACATGTGAACGCTCTATCAAACCCGTAAATCAGGTCAGTCCAGGAAAGAGGTCACATATTTCCTTATATGAGAGAGCCAGGAGCCATAAGAGGTGTGTGTGTGTGTGTGTGTGTGTGTGTGTGTGTGTGTGTGTGTGTGTGTGTGTGAAACAGAGAGAAAGGACATGAATAACAGCCTGTTCTCCAAACCTTAAAGTAAGGGCAGTCGTGGCCTTCAAAAATGTTACCAGACAAGGAAAAGTAAAGTGTGTTTTAGTGGACAGCTTATGAGTGCATCTGTGTGTGAGTGTGTGATTGTTTGTGAATCACTTTATATTTACAGTGAAATCCAAGCCGAGAACCATCTTTGAAGTAAAGGATGTATTGCAGGTGTGTGTGGGTGTGTGTGCCTGCGTCCTATTTTCCTACAAGTGTAGATATACATCGATTCACATACATGAGGAAGGCATGTATGTATGTATGTATGTATGTATGTATGTATGTATTTATAGGCTACACAGTGCCAGCTCTATATGTTGCTGTATATGGAATTTTCCCAAATGTACCATCAGTGTGTTTACATGCAGGTTAATTACGCCACTAACTACATGCACATTCTGTACTCAATCCTCTTAGTGTTTGTCCTTGCTGCAATTAAAGGCAAAAGGCACAAAATCAACAGGAGAGCCGCCGATATCCGTGTTGCGTAATCACAGCAGTGACTGATTATCCTCTGATTAAGGAGAAAGCAGTCATGTAAACACCGTAATTAGATTGCAATCAATGTTAAACTACAAAAGATTCCTCCACGTAACTGACCTACATTATGCAACTTTAAATGGATGTATTCAGGCATGTTAAGTTTATAATTTAAGTTTTTGCCTTGACCGCAGTACCCCGAGCACAAGTAAATAGAGAGAGAGAGAGGGATTGTAGCTGTTGTCCTATACAGTGGGACTGAGGTTTAATGCTGCTTTGTAAAATAAGTAAAAACAATTACTGTAAATGTTTGGATGAATTACAAGTCATATCCGTTGTAAGTCTCAGCGAGCTGTTTTTAATATTCTAAGCCTTTGACTTTCCGCTGTTAAGACAAAGCCTGCAGTTCAACAAACGATACTAATGTCTGGCTCGTTTTTTTCCATTTGTCAACATCGCCAATGGGACAAAATACTGGTTTCACTGGTAGAGCCTTTCAGGAACTTTCCGTTTCCTTCACTTGTGTTTAGTTTGTTTTGTTGTGTCTAAGGATTAGTATGAGTGTGTGTGTGTGTGTGTGTGTGTGTGTGTGTGTGTGTGCTCGTAAACATATGCTGTGCCCCTGTGAATGTTTGCATGATTATTTGCACCTGTAGAACACGAAAGACTTTGGAAAGAACTTTTTGTGCCAGCCTATTAAATGAAAAATGCAACTGGAGTTAAATTTGTTTATGGTCAAGGAAACAAAGAAGCATTCTGTCGACCATAATCACCTAAAAGCAGAGAGAGAGAGAGAGAGAGAGAGAGATCATGATTCTTGGCACTCTATTAAGTTTTAACTTGTGTTTACTCTCATTTGGTGAGGCCCATCTGAGATAACAAATTCTAATTAAGCTTGGCAAAATGGGTGAAATTCATCATTGAAGCCAGAGGCACAGCAGAACTCCCCTGTCACAAACAGAGGGGGTTCATTCTGAAACATTACCAAGCCATTTATATAGTAGTTAGTGTGGTAGAAAGCAGTTGGAGACTGCGTTGTTTTTGTGCTCCATATGGATCGAATCTTCACAGACTGAATGAGTTTTGGGAGTTGAGCAAACTGCATCTGAGCAAACTTTCTGATAGGAGGTTTGGAATAAAGCCCACTTTGGATTGTGTCCAGGCTCATTTTTAGGGATGAAGCTGAGAGAGGATGGAGTTGAATAAAGTTGAATAAATAACAGCTACCATCAACGGGGCTGTTTTATATTAATTTACGCATAAATGCTAATAAATGAAATGTTTTCATGAAAATACGTGATAAGCGAGGCACAATCCTCTGTGTTAAACCCGGTGCTCTCTATATGGAAGAAGTACTCCATCACATTAATAATTCTTTACTTAAGCTACAGTATGTTTCACTGCCATGCAGCTTGGCCTTAATACAACCTGAGATATCGTCCAAATATTTCACCAGATTTTATTTCAGCAGCCTGGAGGTTTGGCTGCCAAGTCATAAATGAAGGATTGTACCGGGAAAACTGGAATGGAATTGATGCAGATGAAGACAAGTCGCATATATTTACACCTTCAGGAACGAGTAAGAAAATCTGGATCTTTTTGTTCACATGTGGCTCACAGATATACACAGAGGACATGTAAAGCTCAAGGAATTAGATTTTCTCCATTTTGGGCCCAGATAATGAATGTAAATATACAGAGCAGAGCAAATGTCACGAAAAAGATCAGAATTTCCTTGCCGTTCCAATTCAATCACTGCTGCATGTGCGTCACCTCAAAATTCAATTAAGGCTCTGCAGGATTGTAAATATGCTTTGAAAGACTGACATTTATGTCCACTGTAGCGTTTCCTTTACATTGCAGAGACAAAACCATCCTTTCGCTCAAACACGTCCTTTTGGATGTAAAGCGTGGGCATCAGAACCTGGAGTGTAAATGTAGCTATGGCGATAGAAACTATTGCTCCTGTAAATACAACACAGCAGTTATGACTCATCTTAACCTGCCAGTGTTTAACGTTACGCTAAGTGCTCACGTCATACGTCTTGTTTTAATTGGTTGAAACATTCAAAAAATGCCAGATGACCTTCCCCGAGCATCACTGCTCCGAGGGGAACGGAGGCCAGATGTTTCTCAATGTGCAATCCACCTGTGAGACGATCGCAGCAGGACCGCGGCTGTGGGGCTTTGACATAATGAGAGCGGATCTATCCACTCCACAAACCTTTGGGTCAAGCGGGGGGGCTCTCTACTCATTATTTCGCCAACATATCAACAAGGTCATGCACGGAAGTTTTGAAGTGATTGTTAAACGCTGTGTGACATCACGTCAGTGTGTCTTTGCCGGGTTACTCCTGTGTGTGTATGTGCAGAAACAGCGGCCGTCTGAATGTTGTGCTGTAGGAGGACAGGGCAGCAGGGTGATTTAGTGAGCCTCAGCAGTGCTCGGGGCTTTAGGAAATTGATTGGAGGGGCCGAGGCCCACTGGTGACACTTCATACATCAACCCCATCCCCTGACAGAAAATCACATAGATTTAGGCTTACACTGCTCTCTAGACAAAGCTTAAAGGATGATCAACATTTTATTACCCCACGCAATGCTCCCCAAAGTGTGTGCAAGAGCTGAAACACAGAATAATGAAGCGTAAACCTACAACTATCTAAGATCTCAGTTTCATTCAGATAAGCTGTGTGATAGCAGGCCGTGTCCTTGTCCAAGAGTGAGTCAAAGATTTCCTATCAGAAACTCAAATATCAATGAAAGGTTCTGTAGTGATATGGCGCCGCAAATGTAAACACTACTAATAGAGTGCACGTTACAACCGCCTATTTCCAGTGAATCATGTCAGAGCCCTGCAGCGTGTGTTTAATAACAGGCACGGAGGTAAAATTATCAGTCAGCACCTGCTTATTAGGATTGTGGTGAAGAACATTCCCCACTGACAGGAGCTCTCAGCTCCTATACAAGGTGTTAGTGACTTACTTCTGTGTGTTAACACATCCCGGAGAAGAGGGGAATGGAAACAAGAAAGAGAGAGAGAGAGAGAGAGAGAGAGAGAGAGAGAGAGAGAGAGAGAGAGAGAGAGAGAGCATCACACAGGGGTACAATTCTGTACCCCTGTACAATCACTGTACAACTGAATTAAACACATTCAGTTCAGTGACTCTAATAGAAACTGAAGATGGGCGCAGAGAGAGAGAGAGAGAGAGAGAGCACACTCACTACCTTTAAATACACACTACTTAAAGTATACTGGTCTGTGTTGTAAATAGGCAAAAATGCAATGAAGTTGTGTGCATGAATGGATTTAGTGTGATTCCGTACTTTGCTGAATATACGTGAAGTGTTGCGTAATCTGTGTTAAAAGAGCCGGCCAGGAGAGTTGATGGTTTCCATTAATTAACAGGAACTCGATTTGCGGTCATATAATCTCAGTCCGTTACCCAGAGTAACCCTACGTTGATTTATGCCGAGTTTGTAATTATGATGTCTACAATCGATGGCTTAATCAGAGTTTACTCATGTTTTAATGTGTATGTCAATGTGCCGACTATTAGACGCTCACAATGATATAGGAGAGGCACTGAAAGAGCAGGAGCTTTGTAATTGTTCCTTCTTAAAAAAGCTAAATCCACAAACATTTTAATTCCCTGGAAACAGATTTTATAGGGTAAATGACTTTCCATTACAAAGTGTGAAGTAATGGTATAATTCCATGTTATACTTTTAAAAGAGAATGAAATTGGGGCTGACAAGAGTGAGATAGAATGTCGAAATGAAGGAAAACCTGTTAACCCTCTGCTGGGCTTTCTGCTCTAAAATTACAACATGAACTCTCTGTGAACTTCATGTTTGGTTGAATGTTCCTATGATAGGAGCAAAGAAAAATGTATATTTGCGTGTTCTAAACGTGTTATCCATACTTCCTCTGTTCAGGTTTTACAGGAGGGTGACAGGAGGCGCATATTGGATGAACGGAAACATGAGCAGAATCAAAGGACAGAGAGAGAGAGAGAGAGGAGATGACAAGGTGAGGGAGTAGGAATGAGAAATATGTGGTGTGAAAACAGGCGAGTGGCAATGGGAAGAGACGAGGGTCAGAGCGAGCTCCGAGCGAGAGAGAGATAAAGAAAGAAAGAGAGGGGGGAAAAAAAGCAAAGCGATCAATCCCTCAGCTTGACTGGCTGTGTGTTGAATTCTCAGCTGGCCGAGCAGTGGCATCCTGAGCCCGGCAAGAAAGATCGCGCCATAAAAATGATGCAGCGTGGGGACTTCGGCCCTGGCTGGGGGAATATACATTAAACATATCCCTGCTCTCAGTGTTTCCTCAGGAGCACGCCGAACTGTGGCCTTTTCTCATCTAGTCCCCCTTTATTGCCTCCATTTCTCAAACAGAGAATTCATTAGAAATTGACCGCGTGACAAGTGTGTAAAGCTTACACAACTTAATAGATACAGGAGGGGAAAAAAATAAAAATAAATAGTGCTCTGTGTGTGAGTGAGACAGAGACGGGTGTGTGTGAACATTTATGCCTACAATGTTGACTCTACGGAAAGATAATCGTATCAGTTTTATCTGCCTCATTGTGTTTCTTTAACACACAACACTTCCTTGTTTAAAGTTTACTTTCTCAAGAACCGGTCGAATCCAAAAGTGTTCACACACACCTGCATGGAATGGAAATATGCATTGATAAGAACAACTCTCTTCCACGCATGCACGAACACACACACAATCACACGCCTTATCAAGATGCTTCCAGGCAACTGTGTGTGTGTTTAAATGCATCAAGTTAGCCACGGTGGAAATACTGATCTTTGGTAGCAGATAGCCAGCTGTGTTTATTTTGCACTTGGCTTAAATAGAATAACTTGTGCCGTCTTTCCATTTTATACAGCCAAGTTTGCCCTCGTCCTTTCAAGTCCACTTACTGATTACAGCACATGCTTCTTAACAGTAGATTATATTAAACAAACTGAGATATGATGAATTGAAATTGTATTTTACTCTGCATAGTCATAAGCAGAAAAGGTTACAAAGCAGAAACACTGAAGTAACGTAAGACTCCCTCCAATATCCTGACTTACTTTTGAATAACAACCACAGGTAACGATTTGATAAAAGCATTTATGTGTCTGTTGCTATTTTAAGTTGATTTATTTTAATACATTTGTTTTAACACCCCTGTCAAGACAAAGACCATCATCCTAAAAATATGTGTTACATCACCACCTTAAGCCATCCGTGTCTTTGTTGGCATGAAAAATCAATTTGCATCTGGTTTGCACTGTCGCTCAGAGCACATTCAAATTCAGAGTCCCACACAGAATCAAACTGCATTAACAAATAAATAAAATGTCTGAGCGAAGACCTGCATGTCTCAACTGGGATTTATTATCTTAACTCAACTAAGATAAGCAGATGAAGGTGATTTTAAATCATCATCATTGAATAGTGATTATAATCAAATGACCAGCATGTGTGTAAATACACTGTGTGAGCTGCTGGCTGGGAGTTGTGGGTTGGACTGTGGGCTGAGACAGACGGAGTCGGGGACAGTGAAAACAATGAGACGTCTGGAAGGTGAGATCACCACTTAAAGATAGGGTGTAGCTTAGAGTGGCTGCAGATAGGGATTGCAGATGGATTTAACCCAGACTGACATGCTTATAACAATGTGGACAGGCTCACATGTCGTGATTCACACACACACATTAAATCATGAACATGCGCGCGCGCGCGCACGCGCACACACACGCACACACACACACACACACACACACACACACTTCAACTTGTACACACATACATGGATGTGGTTAGTCAGTCCTCCTTGAAGAGAGCGGGGCCTCTTTCAGCCATACTTATCTTTGAAAGCAACAAACTCTAGTTTAACACACACTCTCGCACTCCCCCATCTCTCTCTCCCTCGTTAGAGTAACACACTAAGGAGGGCAGACTGCGTCGTGTTTTCATAGGCACGCAGCCCAGTCTGACCTCTGCTGGCATGTGGCCAGGGTGGAGACACTTGACTTAATCCAAGTTGATGAAGTGGTAAGTCTATCCGTTCATGCTGGACTCCAAAACGGGGTGGTTCAATGGAGACGGCGAAGCTAAAACAATCGTGAACGATGATGTCTGCTCCGCTGAGGTCACTGAGGCCCGCGGGACAACATGTCTTTGTCTCAAAGAGTCATTCAGTCCTAACTAGCACACACAGGGTAAAATAACTTCGTTTTCGACATGTTTTTTTCAACTTTATTCATCCAGAGAAAATAATGAGTCCACATGTTTGAGCGCTAACTCAGACCTCAGCTGTTGTGGCTCACTCTGGGCTAAATCTCGCAAGGAGTCTTTGGACGCCTGATATCACAAAAATAAGACGGACACACTGGAGGAATAGACACAGGAGGCTAAAATAATATTAATGCACTGTTATGGAAACCCACATGAAATGTGTAGTTAAGATTGTCCCCAAGTGAGAAATATTGGAAGGCAGGAAGGTTTCCACCGAAAGCAAGAGGGGCCAGACAGTCTTAGAGAGAGTCCTTATTAATTTAACTAAGAGAAAGTTTAGCTGAGTTTATACACCAACTTGGCAACCCAAAATCTGTGACCGAGATCATCCTAAGTAGGACTGGACGTCATAATACTTAATGATAATTCACTGTTTTTACCAAATGAGTATTCAAATATTCAAGCCGACTGGATAGCATAACGTGAGCTAGCGAGTGCACACATTATGCTAACCCGCGCACAATACGTTTTACCTTGGCCAGCCAAAGCTTGTGTCCACTTGAAAGCTTAGTAGTTATTTATATCTCTTCTTGGGCTATAATAACTTGATGGACACAACATTTTTCAACAACAACTTTAAACAACAACAAAACACTGCATTTTATGTTATTATGCTAGTAGCCTGGTAGACCTAGTTTTATATTTAAGGTGACCGCTCACACGTGTTCTGCCTCCGCTCCGCACAAATATTGAGCATCATCATTATCATCTATCCGTGAAAAAGTGTCTCCACACCGCTTATTTCTTATTCATGTCTTCTTTCTGCCTGGTGTCCATCTCCTCGGCTCACCGTACGCTATGCTAGAGCGTACACAACCTGGATTTGTGACAGTAGCTCATCCATTAAACAACTCTATCTTACACAATATTTATTACTTCTGCACACTTCTAGACCCATAGTAAAAGTTACACACACTGTATCTATTTCTGTGTACTCTGGATGCCTTTTTGCCTTCCAAACTTTGGGCACAGAGACAGAGAAGGCATAAGTCGACTCTCTTGGCGTCAGTCGGCTCATCTCCATTCAGGACACATGCTGCCCTGCTGACAGTGTTTGGCTCCGTCTCCTTTGGGTTCTGTGGCAAGTTGGCCACAGTAACGTTTTTCTCAGTAGAAATTTGCCGATGACGGATGGTCCAGCTCAGAGCGTGGCCATTAACGGGCGGTGATATAACAATAAGAGGTATTGCGCCCGTTTCTCATTTTTAATTCCTCAGCTACTTCCTGAGAATGTATTACAGTGTGTGTTTCAGAGGTATAACAAATCACACCAACATTACAAATATAATAAAGAAAGGCTGTGGAAAAATCAATATAACTTAAATATTGTTTCAGCAAACGCCGCCGTGTGTGTTCGCGGTACGTCGTCAAGGGTATGAATGAATGTGTGTGTGGGTTGTTTGACCCGGAAAACACACATCCGGACCATCTCCCAGTGCACACAAACACACAGTCAACGCTCAAGTACACTCATGATGTGATTTATGAGGCAGGTGCCGGACACTGCGCTGCGGGGTAATGCATTAAACTCTTATCTGCCTCTCCTGTAGAAGGCGGCCCTCGTATCATTTAGGAGAAGAGGCCGGCCCCATAAAGCATCGCCACCAGAGACTCGTACGCCCACAGATGTGCCGGGAGAGGAAGAACGTGGTATACATCCTGTCTCAGTGATGGGAAGTCGACTTTGCTCCCAGAGCTGTGAGAAGTGTGTGAAATGTGAAATCTGTGGGGAGGACAGAAGACAGAGAACAGTTTGTTTAAAAAAAAAACACACACACACAAAAAAACACGTGTATGAGTTTTGGAAGTAGATAAGAGATGGGAGCTTAGTGAAAGGTTGAAAGGTAAAAACTCGTCTGCACTGGGGAGTCTTTGAGGATACTTTATGCCTTCACAGACGGAGGCAAAAACACAACCGGTTTAATCTGAGTCGATCTAATAAACTCCAACATAATCCTCTCTTCCTTTCTGGGGCGAAGTGTCTGGTGAATACCAAGACGCCACAGACGCATCTGAAAAGAGGTAAATACTGTTCTCGGTTACATCTCACTATCACATTACTATTCTACTCAGTCGACAACAGAGAGGATGTTTGTGCGTGCGTCTGTGTGTGTGTGTGTGTATGAAAGAGACAGATGCGTAGGTGTGTGGAGAGAAACAGGACTCCCACATTCAGACAGACAAATGGAGATGAAATCTAATCTAATCGGTTAATGATTCATTCTTTCTTTTTGTAATGGACAAGACCAACATTTGGTTTAAACAAATGTTTTTCATTCATATTTGAACCAATTAAGACGAATTCCCAGTGGGATGGCTTTACATTTTAGACAAATCTCTGCAAGATGAATACACTGTGCTTTTATTTTCTCCTGGTTAAAGTCTGAGACATATTTCCAGACAGGATATATGGGAGGACAGACAATGCACTTGAAGCAATTGGAGCATTTTTGTCCAAGAGCACAACCATAGACCTGTGGAACGGAGGCAGCTGCGAAGCAAACAGCCCCTTAATATCGGAAACAATGACAAAAAAGGATAGTTATATTATATTTCTATCAAAGTTTTAAACAATATTATTATATCACTGTCCTATCATCATGGCAAAACATAGAGACACATAGAGGGAAGGAATCAGAGGCTGATAGAGGGTTCCCACAGTCGTCATTGTCTGGTTTAGTCCCTCCCTCATTTCCTGTTTGCCGTTCCCTCCCTGCTCCCTGTTCCCCCTCTTGGCAGTGCTTCCTTCATAGGTCACCCAAAAGTATACATAGCAACCGACTGGTGACTTCATCGCAATTCCAGACAATATTTGACGCAGATCACGACAAAACCTGCAATTAAATGGATGAATTGCACCTATCTGTCCCTGCTGAGGTCAAGCGGTTCTTTCGCTAACTGGGGGGCCCTGCAGCTCCTCTTGGACATGGCTGTGCTGGGGGAAATGCAGATTTGTCCAGATGGTGGACTTCACTGTCCTTAGTCTGGGTAAACACAGGCAGTGACCACACAGAGGCAGCACATCCAGTCCTTACTGGTTTAAGAAACACCAGCATAAAGCTTCAAACATATTTCCACGGAGTATAAAGAATAACAAATATAGATATATGTACGTGATGTAACATTTCACACACACACTGAGTAATCTCTGAGGCTGCTTCATCTTAGAAATGTTCCTCTGCTACCTGGGGTGCTGATTAATGAATGAGTGACTGAGTGAACTTCGCTGCCCTTGAAGATACAAGCTGCATAACGTGTTGCACTAGAGGTGAATCTTTTCAATCTACACTGTAACAGTTGCACAGCAATTTCCCTCGGGATAAATAAAGCTTTATCTTATCTTATCTATCTAAACACATGAAAGGAGACAGTGTTCCCTTATTTTCATAGTGTAATAAAGTAGGAAATAATTAATGCATTCAGTAAGACAAATGCATACGTCCGGAACTACTGTGAAAGCATGAATTGGTCCTTTACCTATGTAACATTATGACGTCAGCATGCAACACATTCCAATGTAGTCTCAGCTACCAAGTACGAACATAGTGAAGGAGAATCTCGCCAGCAGGCCTGTGGGCGTTTCCAATCAGAACAGAGTGAGCGTTTCAGGAGATACAGTATCTTAAAATGACCTGTTTTCAATCAATGTGCACAGGAATGCCACAGCAAGAGGAAGTAGGCATGTGTTTTTGCTTTCATAGCAGTGTAAACGGTTCAAAATGAATACCTAAATAAAAATGAGAAACTCACAACACGAATGTATGTTATTATTTATAGATTTGTTCTTTATGATAAAATATCTATCAACAAAGGCAGTTTTGTACATTTTGGATCAAGTGTCTTTTCACAATGCCTGATGCAGATATTCACATTTTTCTTCATAGGTACTCTGTGTACAGACGTGGAATGGAAATTACTTGAACTCAGACATTGTTTTAAGCACAGTCAGATTATAAGAATGCAAATGCGCTTCACCACATTCTTACGCTTGGCATCAGACTTTTCCCACGGTGGACAGTTTGACTTGGCACAGGTGTAACTAATACCATAAGTTACGGCTGCATTCCATTCAGGTGTGTCATGTCATTACTGACACCTGTGCCTTTCCTGCTACGCCATGACAAATGTCAATTATCCAAAGCATCTCTCACGTGTAATTTGAAGGCTCTGGCACTGTAGTTGGTGTGATACAACATAATTCTTGTGCTAATGTTATCAAACCCGTGACTCGTTTATACTCCACTGTCCTTTTCAAAATCACGCTGTAACATATTACATTGATTTATTGAGTTGCAGGCAGATATTGGGTTCCAATCAACCAGCAGTGTATTAAAACTTGCTTGATCCATCCATCACAGAATTCATCTTATTTATTATTTTGCCAGAGTTATGGCTATTTTGAAAGTTCTCCTTGGTGCTTTCAAGGACGCTCTGACAACTGAGATTTGTGATGGCTGCCAAAATGCAAAATACATTCACGGGTTATGTTATCAAAAACTCAAACAAAAGAGTAATAACCAACCTTTCCTGTTTTACAGTTGAGTCTCTAATCTAGGATGTTTCAGTGTCCTTGAATGCACTAGCAGGGAAGGGTTTCAATCCAGTACATGTGTGTAACTGCTTTACCATGCAAATGTATTCTAACTTTGACAAAAATAGATGCAGTGAAATGTTTATTGTGATAATTTACCTCTCCCAGCAAGGTCCAACTCCCTGGAAAATGTTTTTCATTGTGTCGAGAAACGAGCGGAAAACCGTGACTGCCTCACAGGCAGGAAAACAATCTTAAAACTTATGGGCATGCTGTGGAAAATGTTTGGAAGTGAGTATACAGTACTGTGGGCTCAAGCATGCAAAGCTACCAGCATGGCGTTTTATATTCATCTCCTACTGTGGGCAGAGACATTTTCCTGCTAATGACTGTTCCTAATGACAGATCTTGGTACGTGCAAATGAATAACTCCACAGTGTTTCAGGTGGTGCCAATGGGAAGCTCTTTAGCCATTTTTCATGAAAGAGATGGTGCTTTGAACAAAACCTGCCTCTATACGACAACATGAAGCATGTTCATTATCTCTAAGTTGTACAAAGACCTCAGATTCTCTCAGGATGCAGGGATTTACAGCAGCTTTGGGTTCAACGCCTGTTGTGATGACTCATTCTCCCATGATCAAGCTATGTTTGGAATTTGCATTTCATTTGTGTGGAGACTTTTTCCCAGATGCACCTGAGTCACAGCTTGAGGGATTAAAGAAAAACATTTGTGATTCATCCAAGGTTTCAAAGGGCCACTGCAGGGATTTTATCCATCCGTAACTGCCACAAAACAACAAGCATTGTTATTGACTCAGTATTCCTCAGTATTCAGGAGGCCGGCAATCATCAAGAAACACATCATGGGAAGTAGTTTGTGAACCAATTATTTAAAAAGGAAGTTGAATTAATGGTAAATTGCAGATTTGATATGCCTATTTACATTGAAGGCCCAATTTTACTGTACATTAAAAGAAACTCCCAGGAGCACAACAGTATAATACTTAAGAACTGGAGTTGTTATCATGCCACTCAATGCCTGTAGGGGTGTAATGGTTATGAGTTGCTTGTTAGTAGAAGCATTGAAGAAAGAAATCTAAAGCATCGGTATCCTTCATCCAAACTGACTTGCTCGTTGGGTCCAAGACCACATCAGACAGGGTTTCACTTCTCTCCTCGGAGCACAGATACAGTAACAGAATTCAAAACTTTACCTACTTTCCTGTGTCACCACACTAGGGCCAATCGCTGCATGAAGCAGGCAAGCTCGTCAGACAGAAGGACTTGTTTTTTGACCATCGCAGAAGACAGTTCAGATACCATCCCACGACAGATGACGCATTCTGTGGCCATTACAATTATTGGTCAGAAGAGTTGTCACTGGTTACTGGTTATTATTTAGCAATAAAAAAGAAGACAGAGTGGGAGAGGAGGTGTGTTCATGCTAAATTGGAGTGGAGAAGAAGATGCAGAAATCTCTGTGTTTATTTGACAAATGGAGAGTTTATACATTTTGCTCCAACAGCAGAGGAAGTCCTGACCGAACCAAAAACAAGCCCAGTTCTGCCTGGTAGCAGGAACAACCAGCCATGGGATATCTGGACCAATTACAGCCAGAAGTGTGGTCAGAAGGAGACAAAGGCAACAATTTTGCCTCTGTGTTCTTGCTCAAAGAACATCACAAGAGCTTCAATCAGTCCATCTCGAATCTCAAGACGTCTTTTGTCCTGAAAGTTCTACTTTTGTATCAAATGCATTGTCTATTGTGGACGATGCTGTGGGCATTTGTGTGTGTTTGCACAAAAACACAACAAGGTAAGCATATGACCCTAGCACAGTGTCCTTAGAAATAGGTGAGATGATACGCCTGCAATACTAGACCTGATGAAATAAACATGAAGGACTCCCACAGGACACGTAATGCAGTCTGCGGCAACAGCAGCTCTTCGGTGGACACACACACATGCACACACACATGAATATGCACACAGGTAAATAGACAGGCTGGCAGATAGGTAGCCAGGTCCGCACACACACAGACACACACACACGGAAACATGAATACTCATACAGGGAAGCAGGCTGGCAGAAAAGCAGAGCAGCAGCCAGGTCCACACGCGAGCGCACATGCACGCACACGCACACGCACACACACACAGTACACAACGTCCAACATCTGCTGCTCACAAAACTTTCCCCTAATCTCTGGCTGAAGTAATTGACTTCAGCAACGGATTTTAAGTGTTGCAGAGAATGTGGCGCTCCAGCTACTTTCCAGCACAATTAGACAAGTGTTAAGTTACTGATTGGAAGAATGAGTGTGAACGTGTAAAGCAATACTCGTAAAAACTCCTCCACAAAAACAGACAGGAAAGAAATACGCCTTGAAAAAAACAATCAAAGTCCCTATTTTTTTGTTTAGTTCAGCGTCTGAAACTCTCCTAATGGCTCCCAGAGGGAAAAGACAGAGACTCACTATCACATTACTATTGTCATGTAGTGGAATACAGTTTCAGACAAACACCAAAAAGCATTTTGAGCAGTAGTGTGCAGACGGATACATTTGTTAAATATGTGTATATATAGAGACATAAACACAACCAGATGCTGCTGTGTAGATACAGAGCTGCCTGTCAAACACATCTCTCAGTACAAATATACAGGAGGCAGAGAAAATCATGACCCCAATTACAAAGGATGGAACAGAGAGGGTTCATCTGAGGGCCAATTCCAATTAGCTCGAGGTGGGATTTACGTACGGTTTTCTATTTTGTGAGACTTTAGAATTTATCTTCTTGACATTTTAGAGGGAAAGATAGCACTTTTTACTTTTTCTACATTTATCTAAGGGCTATGCAGATCCAGATCATATCCTATGTGAGATAATCCCTTATGATACAACTGTCATCTGGTAAGAAATGTGGTATTTACAAAATGTCGAACTATCAGAAACTATCAGAAAAAGGAAAAAGACGAGGAAGCATAGTTTGAAATTTGTGCAGGGAAATTAACTTTTAAATGAAGTAGCAGTCTGGCAATCCTCTACTCAATATGTTTTTTCAAAGTGTCTAAAACTGTTGGTACGTGCAAATGAATTAATTTGGATCAGTCAAATAAAGTGCAAATCCGTTTCATTTAATTTGTCAAAATTGAACGATCTCATAAATTATGACAAATGCTTGACAAACGCCTCTGGGTTTGTATGGGTGATCTTGATATTTCAAATATGAGGGACCCATTAAACACAAAACCAATTTCTCCTTGTCCTTCTGCACAGACAGTAAATTGGTCATCCTTGTCTGTAACAACCAGGGAAATACAAAATGATAAAACCCTCTAGGGACTCGCCTTTGTGAAAAATGTCACTTGTAACAGACAGTTTTGGGTTAGAGTGAAATGTGTCGCAATTTGCTAAACTAGCAAGGGACCGTCATGAAAATTAAACTTACTGTCATGCTCCTTTTAACTAACTAACCTTCAATTTACGTCCTTTAAGTCCCATCTACAGCGTGATGTGCCGGTATAGCCTATGACTCAAATACTGTAGGTGCTTGGACACCAAATCACTGCGAGTGTAACTTTCAGACGGTCCCTTGTAGACGGCTCTCCAAAATGAATCAAAGAACTTCACAAACTCTTTTGAGAGACCAAGGGGAACAATGCCGTATTGCTAATAAAGAGCAAAATATGAGCCCGACTCTAATGATGCGACATTTGTCAAAAAAATGAAAATGTGCTCACAACTCATATTAATCGGCCTTCTTTCTACGCTATAATTCAGCCATTGTACATGACAGGCTCTTGAATTTAATCCACAGTGGGGGTAGTAAAATGAGACGCCCTTCACAGCCGATGTGACAAGGCCGTCTCTTCCATTGGACCGCCGAGCCTCGCGCAGGGTCGCTCAGCTGGAATGGGTACACCGGGACAAGGTCGGAGGTTCAGACAAGCGCGTCTCATCATGTTAAGATAAAGACACTCCCTCCCTCTCTCTCTCTCTCTCTCTCTCTCTCTCTCCTTCTCTCAGTGCGTACACACATGCACACACTTCTGATGTCTGACTTTAAACGTCCAGCGCTGAGGTGCTCTTACTGTACGCTCGCTCTTTCAATGATCCTGTCAGCCACATAGTTTACATTGTCAGCAGGGGCGTCAAACTGCTCTGTAGGTGGATTAGGCTCTGTTTGAACATAACTTGCCCTCAGGAGAGCAGCAATGAAGTGGATTTGGTTAATGGGAATCTGTCCATCACCGTATCTCAACCGGCTGTACATTCAATTACCGCGCTGCCTGCCTGGCTGCCTGTAATTATTTACTGATCTGGCCGACAGAGCTCTCAAGATCAAATGGGTGCGTTGCGGCGGCGGCAGGGGGGCATTATGGGAGTTTATTAGAATCGAGGACGGTCATGTCTCATTGGAGTTTGCTCAGCTGTAGTGCCGGCATCCACTGTGCCTTCACTTCCTAATGGCAAAAGAAGGAACCCCGGTGATTAAGCAGAATGACTTGCCTGCAAATTGATTCTTCGCAAAAAAAAAAATCTAACAAACTCATAAAAAGCCCCAAACTGTGGCGGAGCGAGAAAAGTACACAAATGCTTTGTTTTTGGAACACAGCTTATAAATATCCGTCTGAGAAAAACCTTAAGACATCCACAGTGTTTGCGTTCTTTGCAAAGGCTTTGGGCAATAGAAATGTGATCCGGAGATGGCGGGACCGAAATGAAGACTGACACATGTGCCCACACAGTCACCACCCTCTGGTCGGTCCGTCAGCATCAATCAGTGTGTGTAATATTTTAAAAGGCCGGGGTAATGTATAGCCACTAATCTAGAGGCTGCTGACATCCCACTGGCAGACAGCCAGGTGGGTTTCCCTCTCAAACTCTGCCCTCTCTCTTTCTCTATCTCTCTCTCTGTTCCTCTCTTTGGCGGTACGTCTCTTCTCCTTCTCTCCTTCCTCCTGTATTCCCCCCCCCTCCCTCCTTGTTCACTTCACTCCGCCGCACCCCCTGTCTTTCATTACAGCTTTATCGTAACTATTAATCTCGCACAAGTACTTCACTCAGCAGGTCTTATTGTGAGAGCCACCTGCCCTGAAGTGGGGAGTAATGAATATGAAGATCACTCCATCCACCCCAGCAACCCCTCCCCTCCCCTTTCCCTCGCATCTACTTTTTTTCTTTCCTTTTCCGGACAAAGTCGTCTCCCTTCAGGATGAGGAATTGCCACGGAGAGATCAATTGCGTGTTGTCTGCTGTAATAGTGCAGACGTCGCTCTCTCTGATTTCCATAATGGTGTCACAGCACTTAAAGCATGTTGGGAATGCAGGTAAGGGCCTCATCAAATGAACCTCATGTGGTCATTCTCCTCTACAGGGCTGAATCATACCGATCTGGCGGTCTGCTTTATTTTCTACTACGCCTACACCTGACCTGAGTGGAGCTGAAATGCCGGTGGATTGTGTGTTTGCTGAACAGTGGAGTGAAACATCGTGATTTAGCGAGCAGTTAGGGCTTCAGTGTCTTGGCCCACAAACTTCCAATTCCTTGATGACTGAATTAGCTTCCTGAGGCAAAACTAGTTTAAACCAGCAACCTCTCGCCCCCTAAGCAAGAATCATACCGCTAGACCAACGAGCCATACATCTCCTATACCAGCCTGATTGGGTCAGTTTGAATTGAAGCAACAGAACTGTGAGGAAAAGTGGACGGCTCCTTCATCTGGACTGAAAGATGGATGAAAGGCTGCAATACAACCTGTGGCCACTGTTGACTAACCTTATGTGTAAAACCTTTCAGGAGTCAAGAAAAGCTGCCTTGTTTTAGTTCGACCACTATTTGTTTTTTTCAGTTTATCCAGTGGGATTTGAATCGGTTACATAAGACCAAAACTGTTGGACGTCTCGCCACAGAGAAGCATGTAAACCTCCAAGTGAAGTAAAAACAGGAATTACATAATCATCTCCAGTCAACTATATGTCAAGTGAGTATATTTAAAGAAACTGTTGTTACTGAATGCGTATTGATCCTTATACTCTATGGCTTTCTGTAGATTTTCTAATGCACAAGATACAGAACACAGTCAAATCTGTTGATGCTGCAGAGTTCACGGGAATGCAAAAAAGAGAGAAGAGGAGCAGGTTAGTTTGTACACACACACTGCTCTCGTGTATCCTCTGGAGTGTCAGCGAGTGAGACTGTTTGGGTAGGCAGCACTAAAGTTTGATGGCTGCTGGCAACCAAACAGCCCCGAACACGCTCTGTTTAGCACTTCTGGGAGCTGAGATGGAGGCTGAAGGTGCTTTATAGCTGCATCAGCTCAACAAAGATGGGATGGGAGGTTTAGCCTCAGTTCAGTTTACTCCTCATCCTCATCCTGTCTGCAGCTAAGCCGCGCTGGGCTGTATAAGGTGTTTTCACCTGGGCCCAGAGTCTGTGCACTCATAAACAGCACATTTCTCACATCTTTTGCTGGTTTTGCTGCATGCACAAGGATATTGCTTGTCAAGTGTGGAATCCTTTCTATCAATCTCCATTCCCCCCTGCTGTTAAAACATAGAATGTGGATCGAAATCATCACAAATATAACACGTATATAAAGCGATTGGAAATGTATTCGGATTACTTAGAGAGCAGGAATCCTATTAATTCAGAATATGTTAACTTCATCTCTGTGCCTCCATGCTGATACACTTCCACTCAGCATGTTACAAACTTGATCCACACACACACACACACACAAACAAACTTCTTCACACTCACATTACACCTACAGGCAATACAGGCTTTCAGTTTTTAAGACTCAGTGATTCAATTCCCTGTAACTGTCTCATTTTTATACATCCAGTTTGATTACATTGATCTCTCTGACATTTGTCTATATTAGCACTACCCACGTGCGTTGCGCCTGCGACCAAAACACAAACAACTCATGCATTATGTGTAATTGTATAGCAGGTTGTGCAATAAAACCTTCCGCTGAGGACCGTGTTTAGCACATTTGCCCCGTGGAAGAGAAACTGAGAGGAAAGACGATGAAAATGTATCTTTTTCCTCACCAAACAACAAAAATTGTCTGTGCCTCGCTGTGCATATTTAGACGCGGTTCCACATCGTGTGTGCGTTTCAGGCTGCATTAAGAATCAGAAGACTGTCAGATTCTCAATCCCTGGGTTTAAACTTGGGGGGGGGGGTTGTCAGTTGTACCCAGTGACCCCCATCCCCCCTCCACACACTGCACCTTGCAGATGGGACAAAGACTGTGTTGTTACACGAGGGGCTTTAGATGTGTAATTACCCCAAAATGCTCTGCAGGAAGCCGCATAAACACACCTGAGGTTTACACAGAGCGCAGGAACGGGGAGAAAAACAGGGAGGAAAACAGGAGCAGAAGATGAAAAGAAACAAACTCTACTGCTTTCAGACGGGGAAGAGGAAGAGGTATTGGCTCACACACACACACACACATGGAGGATACATAATCTGCCTTTGGGGGTGTGTTTGGATAAAGTCTCAAAATCAAAATAATTGGGTTCTTTAGACTTCCACTTAGGAATGTGGCCTAGTTGACCTAATTGTGTGTCGACTGACAGCGAGATCCTGACATTTGCTTTCAAATTTGCATATTGGGCATAGCATGAAAATGGGTAACCTTTTCCTCCTGAGACCCCGAGGGGGTTCATTTACATTCCAAATTGACTAGCGTGTGTGTGAGAGAGAGAGAGTGAGAGAGAAATGAAAGAACGGGGGAATTTGCAGTGAAACCACTGCCACATAAATCACATTTACGATGAGCGGTGTGTTTTCTCCAACATCAAGGCAGAGATTTAAAACAGTTGCTGATGCAAACATTGAATAGAATCGCGCAGCGTTGTGTGATGTTTTATCTGTAAGAGCTGAATTAGAGCTGCGCTGCTTACCAGACTAAACTCACAGAGAAACACAGAGCGAGAACGTGTAAAACAAGCTGTGGCATCGTGACGCTTCTTCCTCCGCTGTGAACAGGATGTGAAAAAGCAGGATGGACCAGTCGGCTTTGCCACCAAACAAATCATCAAACTTTCACACACAGAGCAAAACAATAACTGCATTCACACATGCAAATGCACGCGCACACGCGCACACACACACACACACACACACACACAAATATTCATTTTAAGGCACTCAGGTTTGCTGAAAATGACGAAAACGTGCTCACACAAGCTGGAAAATCACATGACCTCTGGGAAGGATTTCCATTTAACAGAGATCAAACATTAAAGGCGTTAAAGAGGCGGCCTGACATACAAGTATTCCTGCACGTTCTGGGCGCTCATTCTTCTGTAATGACTCCTCTCACACTGTGCTCCCTGTGTGGGCCGAGGCATTAACCACGCATTACGCTACAGAGACTCAATGCTGCTTTAATTGGAAGGAAGCGAGCCCACAGGAAGGAAAGAAGGCAGGAAGAGGCCTGGGTTTGCATGCTTTTCCCAAAAATTATCGTGCAGGGCAATAACAATGCCTGAAACCTCGGAAAACTGGAAAATCAGAGAGCGCATGTAGCATATTTATCTGAACATGTTACAGGAGCAGCTGCCATAATAGGATTACTGGAAAATTTACATATTTTCACTTCATATTGTATGCAGATACAACACAATTTTCCAGGTCTGCCTTCACTGATTATGCTTGGAAAAACAAATTCCCCACGGACATTGAAGTTGCTTTCGCTTGGCACAAAGCCTATTAAAGCACAACCCTTTCAACACAATGCGACATATTAACACGGTTTCACTTTTAACACTGTTTAAACGCTAATGCCAACAGCAACTTTTTTGTTTTTACAAGTCAAACCGCAACAAACGGACGTTCACGGCTTCTTGGGAAATGTTTTTCATCGGCGCATCGGTGTGATCAGTCAAACCGTTTCAAATTGAGACATCGTATGACATAATGTGACACAATGGCAGGTACCCGTCGTTGTCGGGTGACAGAAACCCGATAATAACCGACAAGCAGAGACCTGATGGGATGAGGAAACCGACATTTCCTGTTTGAATTACGCTAAAAGCCTCTGTCTTTGCAACACTTTGGCATCCTCATAAATCTATATTCATGAATTTTAGATCTGCTGGAAGCAAACAGCAGCAAATTGGACAAATATCAGAGGTGATTGTGCAATTTACCTTGTGCTAAAAGCAAAACCTCTCATGGTGCCGTATTTGATTGTTTCTCTATACTATTAACACTGCATAATATTAAGAAAAGAGCTGAAAGAGCAACAAACTAAAGGGAAACATGTTTGTTATAGAGTGTGTAATTAGTTTTTGCTTCGTTCGGCGGCAACATCAGACGCTCTGGGCCACTAGACATGTTTGCGGTCATGTTTGCCATTATCAACGCATTACACGCAGGCACGTATCCCCCAGCGATCACCGTGGCCTAATTATGCTTCATCTGTCTCTATTATGCCTGATTGACATTCCATTTACTTCCATCCTGCATCTCTCTCTGCTTCTCCTCACAAATTGAAGAATAAGTTGTAACATTTGTTCGCCCCCCCTCTCCTCCTCCATGCCGCCGCACAGATCTTCATTCAGCTCGGAGCCTTTTACGGGCGTTCGACCTCTGACCTCTGAGAACTGTCACATCGCAAGCCGAGTGTGACTGATCCCGCTCCAGTCTCCTCTTCCTCATCTGAAGACGACCTGACAGCGCCGACTCAACCCCGTGAGCCCAACTGCGTCAAAGCGGCTTCTTTTTTCTTTTCTTTTTTAACGTCGGCATTCCTCATCCTTCCATGACTGGACTTGACACGGTGTCAGGCGCAAGTTCAACCATGTCCGACGTGCTTATTTTCACCCTAGAGCTCATTTCCCTTCATAACAAAAAGGAAATAAACACTGCATTCCTAAATATGAGGTTAGAATATGACACCCACGCAATACCAGGGCGGATCTGTACGGACAAATTGATGTGTATCTATTTCATGCCTTAGAATTACTGTTTAATTTGTACGAACATCACAATAAAAGTTTCTCACATTCTCTCTTCCCAGTTATTTGACGCCTGATGCCAAGTTTAGCCAGAATGTTCCTGGAATTCATCCATTTCGTCGATTTAGACTGCAAAGTTCCTGCGTGGGTTTCCAATAATGTAACCTTGGAATTTTTTGTGCCGTGATAAATTTCCAAAAAAAACGAAGAACAATCTTTCAATCATTTGAATTCCAAAGATTAAGAAATAACAATCCACCCATTTGGGTTCTGTTATGATTGATCGACACAATTTCAACTTCTCAACAGTCCAAGAAGCCTTGAGACACTTAAACAGCACATAAACAACATAAATCCCTAAACTTTTGTTCAATTTAGAGGTTAAATCTATTTTTCTTTCATTTACCATTAACACACATTCTATTTGAGGTCTTATTCCAGAGTTTTCCCAACAAATTTAACGCTTAAACTTTGCCAGTGCCAGATGCCAGTGATGTGCCTATTCTTCATATTTTTTTGAAAAAGGGGGAGAAACAACAAACATTATATAATCCCTGTAAATAAATCACCAGAGAAAGCTTTATTTTTATTAAAAACAATTCAGCAATACAAGCGCCGCTGATTCTATTAAGATAAGAATTGTTGTGTGAGACGAATCTCCCCGGGAGGAAAACTGTGAGGTGATGAATTACGACTTGTCACGTCTGGGGATGTGCGAATGTGCATAGATGTTTACCATGCAGCGAGTTTGTCTCTCTGCAGCCGGGAAGTTTATAACCTGCCGGCATTCTCGCAGAAAAGTGGAGCGAGGATGGGAAACATAAACAAAGCAGAGGTGCAAATGTGAGACAGATAAACAGAGGCTTTCCTCAGAGGGACAGAGAGCGAGGAGGCTCGCATGAGTGCCGACATTCAGAGGGGGAGGACGCGGCACAAGGCGCCACTGTTAAAGGCCAGGATGGGGGGGAAAGTCAGCAGCTGTCTGCCTGGGCGGGCCGTGATAAGCCCCCAAGTCCACCCCCACTGAGCCCCCCCCCCCAGAGCCCCCAGCTGGCAGAACCTGGAGAAATGGACTATTCACAAACAGGACATTGGGTCTGTGTGTTTGAAAGGCTGAGGGCAAAACTGACAGAAAGCTGAAAGTCACGTCAAATATACAGGACGGTGTGTGTGTGTGTTGGTGACGGCAGCACGTTTGGAAGCGGTGCACACACATACTTATATAAGCGTTCTCATGAAATTCATCACAAAACTGCATTGAATGTCTTTGACATTGCATCCGGCGGCTACACGGCGATCTGTACATTCAGCAGAGGCCAGAAAGCTTTGGAAAACTGCAAATTGATGGTAACCGTAATGCGTTCCTGAACATCTGCAGCACGAGCTTACTGAGTGCTTCATAACAGCAAATCAAATGGACCATTTACAAAGACAGCTAATCTCTCTGCGGCGTGCACGGCCACAGGAAAATCCATTCACAGCTCCCTGCAGCAGATGAACTCACAAAACCAATACATCTCTTTCTCTCATCATTTCAGGGTGAATACCTTGACTCAGGACTATAAAACTCAGTTATACAGGAGAAACGAGTTAAACTATCAAAATATGTTTTCTGAATAAAAGTGCATAATGGGTCAAAACCAGAGAAAACAAGTTAACTGATTTATTACTCCAACATTATCCTGGGTATAAAACGTGCATTTTCATTTCCAGTTTTACGTCTTTGTCCGTATAATCTTTTTACTCATAATACAAATACAGATACCTACAAAAAGTGATTCTCCAAGTCATATTACTCATTAAACCTCTGGAAGCTTTCGGAACATTCTTTGCTGCTCGAATTGATTGGAATTCTGGTATATTGAGGGATTTTTATCAGTATAAAACTAAAATGAGGATTAACTGACCTTGTCCTCCCCCATCAGTGTGTCCTTCTGATGATTTAGCTGCTCCTATCAAGTTTACCTACTTTCAAATTTATCGCTTTAATTTTTCCCCCCTCCAGTTTGTCCTTCCAATTCGCTCCAAATCCTTCTTTTCTCGCCCTGAGAGTAACTCCTCAAACTGACTTTCTTGGCCTCTGACCATTGTCAAGGATCACTTGTTAGTCTTGACAGAAGGCACTGCGGTGATGTGAATGGTGACAGATAGCAGAGGGCAGGTTTGCCTACAGAGGAGTCATCACTCAGTCTAGTTAAGATGGAGCCTGAGATGGAGGGCAGACATCTAGCCGGGGATGACAGCCCCCGTGATGTGCGCCAGTCGTGTCAGAAAAAGGAAAGAACAGTCAAACGTGGGTGTCATCCGCATAGCAATTATATGAAAATATACGGCGCGATGGTGGAGCGAGTGGAGAGGCGGGACAAGGTGGCCCAAAGGTGGTCATGGTGGAGGGTGAAGACAGAAATCATCCCAACAATACCTGACATGAGAGGTCAGTGCAGGAAAACTGAGACCAAAGTAAGAGAAGGACTCCAAACTGTTCAGAGATCAGCAGACACACCAGACGTAAAACACTTTATCCTGCTTGCTTACACACCTCATTATCAATTTTGACACATTTTACATAAATTAGATAGTGATTACTTAAATAAGCAACGGAAAAAGCATCAGTCAAACGGTGCATTCATAGGTTTAGGGGTCGATCCTTTCTGTCATCTGTATCATCAGTTATGGATTTTGGAATTCTTCACATTGAAGTTTCATCTCAGTTAAGCGTTTATCATTTGGCAGCATACGTTTAATTAAAAAAGAACTAAACAAATAAAGGAGAGCTGGAAAATACTGACTGAAGCACAGTGAAATGGAAACCAACTCGAGAGCACAAGTGTGTGTTTCCGTTGTGATTTGAGCCCAGAGAGTGTAAATCATGTAAGAGACTTGTGCCGCCTCCACTAATTTATTCATCCTTTTCCACTTTACCTCTTTTGTCTTTCAAACACCCAGAAAAAGATTACACAAACATGCCCCCCCCCCACACACACACACACACACATATATAAAACAAAAACAGGCCAGAAGATTCATCGTTGTGTCTGAATTTAAGGAGTTAAAGCTATGAAATGATTATGTATCTCCAGAATGAGTTCCCACATGATCCAATTTATTCTATTCCCCATCTACTGGCTTTATTGCAATTCCGGCTGAGTGCTCCCAGTATTTCACTGCGTTATTGACCCACGGCTTTTGACAGCGACATCTCACAGTACAAGCATAAACCACCTAGAACGCTGTTTCAAAAGCTCCATTTTTCATTGAGTAACGCTCAGCAGATGCGTGTGAATGTGCAGCACTGCTGTTCAAAATGAGTGTTGTCAAAGGGTTGGTTGAACAATATAGATATTAACTGGAGTGTGAGCAGTTATGTGTATGGATATGGCGCTGGTTAAGGACAGCGAGGAGAAGTGGAGAGGGGAGCAGGGTTACACATCAGGAGGGACAAAAGTGTGTTATGTGTTAAGTTTAGTAGTCATATAGGGTGGGGAGGGGGGCTGATACATGTGAAGAGGGATAAGGGAACACAGTTTCACTTTCACTTCTCTTACAAGCTTGTACACGCTGACGTAAAGACAAAAGAGAGAGAGAGACATGAAAACCCCGTCTGCTGTTACACCTCAAAACATCTGGCCAATCAATCTCTGTGGTAGGCGGGGCTATTGGTCAAAACATTACACCATTACATTTGGAGAATAAAAGTTAACTAAACTTTTGTTTTGTTTCTGAGCTCTCCACGTCCTCCTCCTCGGCACACACACACACACACACACACACACACACACACATTGATGTGTTAAATAATGGACAACCGAAAGCTCCAGGCTGAACTGCAGCGAGGTCTCACGCTGGCAGGAGGCTCCAGTCTGCGTGGTGCGCTGATGATTCTGCTTTGTGCTGCCGATACCAAAACAGAGAAGCTTCAAGCCAGCCAGGCAGTTCAACACAGCACTGACAACAAGAGTCCATCGCATTCCTCACGTATAAACTACAGTACGTCTCCTGCACACTGAACTAATATATACTGGATGAATACGATGAGCTTGCATCCCACTGATTCAAGAACATAATCATGCATCTATAACTGCAGCCTCAACATGGGGACATAGAATCTGTGGACTAAGCTACAGTACTTAAGACTAGTCATATATTTAATGTCTTGTCAATGTATTGTTGATGCAGTATATGCAATTTCAGCAGTGTAGCTCACGGAGCAGAGAGAAGATGCTTGGTTTGAATCCCCTGCCTGGAGGCTCGCATGTTGCCTGTGTTTCCTCCAGGTACCTTGACCAAAGCATTAGGATGAGTTAAGAAGTGATTATGGCTGAATTTGCTCGGTTACATGCACGTCATCACATCACTATAATAAGATTAACTCCACCAATAAGGAGTCCGTGTGTGTCGAAAGCCTGTGAGTGGTTGTGTGAATTCCTACACACAGGCAGTGGACACACAGACATAAAGGCCTGTTATCTACGGTGCAATTAACACCAACACAATAACCTTGAGGTAATGGTTACCTATGTGAAGCTCGTAATGTTTCGCTTTTGTCGAAGGCGTCAATCACCTTAGTGGTCAATTCTAAGGCTGTAGTTTGTGGTTTGAATGAATTGAACTGTGTTACGTGATGTGGTCCTTCAGATTACCTTCCTCTTTCATTTGTGTGTGTGTGTGGGTTGAAACACAACAAGCGAGTGTTTAGTGAGGTCTGCGGTACTGGATTGCACGTTGGGTGTCCATATCGTCAGGGCCGTCCTTGTTAGCGTCCCTTACACACACCTGTTATCGCACACCGATCCGAGCGCACACAGTTTGCGTTACGGCCCAAGAATTCAACAGATGTTTTTTCAAATGCAAGACAAGGCAGGCTACAATGCTCTTATCAGTAAAGCTCAGGGAAATCCCCCCCCACCGCACCGCTGCTCCATCATAGACGGTTACATTCCTGGCTTGGCAGCGATATGGGTAAACAATATTCTGTGTGTTGATGACAGAGGAAATTGCAGGTAAACAAACAACCAAATCTTCGCCTGACAGCACATGAAAGAGAAAAGGGCTCTGGCACAGTGAGTGTGTCTGTGTGTGTGTGTGTGTGTGTGTGTGTGTGTGTGTGTGTGTGTGTGTGTGTGTGTGTGTGTGTGTGTGTGTGTGGGCAGACGGTATGTGCTCATACCTCTCCCCACCACATTTGCCTGCTTATCTCCCATCGGCACATGAGAGGGTTCCCAGAGAGCAGCCGTCCCTTTGAAATCCTCCCGCCGTGTTTGTTTATATCGAGCGCTCGCGTGTTTCGGGGATTACATCTCTTTCTCTTCCTCCCCTGCTCTCCCCTCCTCGTCTTCCTCAAAGGAATTCACCGAAGACGCCCCCTTCTAGCACACACACACACACACGTATTTACATGTCAAAATGCATATTTCTGCCTCATGGTGAGGATTATTAAAGGTTATTAAGGAAATCTCATGGAGAACAATGACAGCGGCCCGGCAGCGGCATCTCAAAGTCTGCAGGCGTTACGATACAACGGAGAGAAGCTAATTCACTAGGATACAATAACTAAGACACGAATGTGGAGATCCAGCCAGGAGATAAATCTGAGTTTCTATGTCGAGCACGGGAGAAAGGCCAGGATCACAAATTCTGCATCAAACATTGCAGACATAAACCAAAACCGCGTTCCACTCCAACAAATCCCTGATATTTGTTGTTGGGATTCCTTCAATCATCCTTTATGCTTAATGGTCAGCCTAATTAGGCCTTGGGAGAATACTGTTTGACAGACCAGACAGAGTTGCCACTAGAGAGCAACTCAGGGAGACCATTAGAGTCGCGATTGATGCCCGCTAGACAATCGCTGCTTGGGTTGTTCATTTCAGACTAAATGAGCCCCTGCAGCAATTCCCCCAGTATGTATGGACAGAGACCCGATCGCTATTGGTCCATCTCATATTTATCAGCGGTCTGAAGCGTTTTTTATAGCTGAATTATTGCACTGCGAGGGTTTGTGAGGATGTCGAAGCATCGGTCAGGAAATAATGTAGAAATACGGTTATTGGGTCATGCAGGCGCAGGCGGTAACAAGGCACTGAAAGCTTAAATATAAAATACCTCTTTCTTATATAATAAAAGATTAATTATTGCTTAGAACGCACACAAAAACAAGTGAGTAAACGTTCAGTACATTTACAAGGATGATACAGGCGGATACTCGTCTGTGCTGCAATTAAGGCAAAAATAAATGGATGACATTGATTCAATTCCTCGTGCACAACAAATCAAGTCAAACATTCAGAGCAGGAGGAGAATCTGACTCCTTAGTTTACGTGCCTGAGTAAATTGGTTTACATTTGCGTAACTAATGTTTGTCAGTCATCGAAAGCAAACTGTGATTATTTAAAATGCATTACACATACAGCAAATATGATACAACTATATCGGTTTTCTTGCCTTGATCAGAGGTTTACACACACAAACACCGATCGAGTGATTCTGAGAAGGTATTGATTTTCATTTCACGCCACTTCAATCTCAGTTGATAACCTCAATGATGATATGAAGGGATAATGCAAAGAGCAAACACACACACACACATTTCATCATCCAGTAATATTATTATAGTCATCTGTTGCTGCAGCACGGTAAAGCGATTAGCACACACACACACACATCTTTCCTCACATTTAGTCTGATAAAGTTTTTACGTGACAATGGATGCAAAATTTCCCCTCGGCACACTGATGTCACACGGCAAGAATTCCACTGCCAAGTCTCAACATGAGCGCTCCCAACTGTGGAATCTCTCCTGTTAAAGTAGGACACAGACACACTCACACAGACACACACACACAATCTGTATTATTGCAAGGGCTGGATTCTGGCATAGGTGTCCAATTAAACCTGTTCATGGAGTTTGCCTTTTACAGGTAATTCTGTAATTCCTGAGTAGGGAAATGATAAAAAAGGACACATCCTTCCTCAAGGTTACAAACCATCCACAGCATTTAGCAGCAACACATCTGAATCAATAACATTTGATTCATAGTAGTCTTTATTGAAGTAGTAATTTCTTGTTTCTAATAACCCGAGAACTTTATTTTGAAGTTTTACTGGGTCAGCCTATAAGGACAATTCAGTCACTTATCACAGGGGGGCATATTTCTAACAGCATCCATCCATCCCATCGTTTTTCACATAGTTCCACCTCAGCGTCCATATGCGCCCCAAAAAGCTTTTACAGATTAAAAACCCTCAAGTTTGTGCTGACGTCGTCTGGTTTCAGACTTGGAAAGGAGGGCCGTGATCTGACCCGGGCTGCGAGCTGTTGTGCTAATGACTCATTCTGACTCACGCCAACGTGGAAGCAGCTGGTCAAAGGTGCGATTTGAGTGGAGCGAGCGGCCTGGCTGTAGCAAACATCTTAAAATAATGTACGTCTTCGCCTCCTCTGTTTTCCCAGAGCTCCCTTTCTAGTGGATTATAATGGCCCTCGTCTAGATTGATGAATGCTCCACGCAGATGGATCAAAACGGCTCAACATTTGGAAAGCAAACATTTCTGCTGAGTCGGTGCTGCTGTAATGGAGAGAGAGAGCTTCCTCATCCATTTCATCCTTTGTCCCATCTGCCACGAGGCTGAACTAAACTCTCGTGCACTCATTTTATAAAACGGCTCCCACTTTGAACCAGATGTACTTGTGAATATCTCATCGTGTCTGTTTGATCTTGTTGCTATGTGTGTGCTGAACCATGTTAAATTATATACAGCACCCCCCCCCACTCTTCATAGCTTTACGATTTGAATTCAAGAGAGGCACAAATGGACACAACAATACGTCCTTTCTTCTTGGATTACAGGTTTCTACCATGTGTGTGACCTCAGTTTGTTGCAACTTCAGAGCAAACTCAAAGCTGCAATTGGCCTTGAGTGCCCCCCCCCCTCACCCTTCTGGCCCTCCATTCATCACCGATGTGTCTGAACACTTGCCATTCATCTTGATAAAGTGTCAACTTTAAAGGAGCCGAGACCTGCAGCTTCAAGGGGCCAAAGGGATTTATGACCGATAGACTGACAATTTTATCGTGATTTAATGATGAATTACGTTGTGATATATTGATATGATTGATTATTAACATATTTGTATATGCTTTGTTAATCCATCATAAACTGTTGATCATCATTAACATTGCAATCCTAGTAGGACGTTATGTGTGTTTTCAACCACTTATAAAGCATTAACATACATTTTACATAAAGTATGCCTAATTAGAAAGTAGTAGCATAAACATAAGCATTATGCAGAGGTGGAATCGATACGTTTAAGAGTAGATCACTACAATGATGATGATGGTGAAGATTGATCGATTTGGCTTCACAAACTTTTTGTAACTTTGTGACTAATTCTTAACTATGACATCACTGAATGTGTTGCTGGCTCTGCACTCTATGATCAATGTGCACCTCATATTATACTGCTGTATCATATATCACTGTAATCATTCTGCTTATCTAATTAAATATGCTTTTTTTAATTTAAGGAAAAAGTAAAAACAAACAAATTAAGAAACAAGATTTAAATGCGCACACATAATTCTCTTCCTCTGGTGCAATAAAAAGTAAATATGCTTTCTTCCCTTGACGTTAAGTATGAGCTGGAGCGCTTTCAGCACATTTCTCTCTTTTTTTCTTTCTTTAATTCAGCAGAATTAGATGTACAGGCTTCTGTAATGGCCCCCTGGAGGCATGGAATTATGAGAGTCAGAGAGCGCAAGGTAATTACCATCAAGACTTTGGGCCTCAACCAAAAGCACATTACCCACTTCAAACGCTCAGAGAGAAATGCAAACGCAGGGCAAGATAACTGCTTTGCTGAATAAGTAAACTTCTGACCACCTCTTTCTGTGCCTCAGGGGGGAGTGTTTGTGGAGAAAAGCATAGGCTCAAACGTATTTCTCTATGCATTTTTTCATTATTCCATCTCAATGCATGTGAGAGAGATATAGTCGAGTATATTCACCGTGCAACACATCGAACTAATCCTTCAACAAGCAGTTGCAAGGCTTAGACCTGCAGTATATTGGGGCTTTGAGCAAACAACCAGAGACTAAAATTCCTACCAGCGAGGGAGAAGTCATCTGAATAGTTTACATAAAGGATTGACAGACAGCTTCAACAATAAATATTCAATTAAAATGAAGCTTATAAAACAATCCCCACTATGGCGATGCCTTGTTCTTTTGTAGGAATATGGCCCAACCTCTACCCCAAATCCTAAACATAACCCCAAAAATGCATAAACGATCAGTAATTGCAGGTTTTATTCTCTTTTGTGATGATTCCTCCATCGTGTCCTGGATTGGCTACAGACTGTAGACTTGGCTACAGAATTAAACCAGGAGCTAAGCCTCCAGCATAGTGTGAAATAAAATTAGCAGCCTGAAAAGAGTGCCAGATAAGAAATGGCTCAAGAGTTACAGTTAGAGGACCTAAATGGGAATGTCCATGAAAAGGTTCTTCCAATGCAAACGTTATTAAGTTACATTTTGCACTTAAGAGGATTTCACAATTTTTTTGTGACGTTTGCGACCAAAATTTTGCGGCGGTAATTTCCTAAATTGGCAGGAAAATTTCACAATTAATCACAACTTTTACATTTTTTATTTATATTTGCAATTAATAGATCTACATGACAAAGAAACGCAAACAATATGCACAGAACAACCTTAACTTTACTGGTCATCTGACACAGCATCAACGTCCTCATCATTCAACGTTAAATTTTACTAAATCTATTGAAAACTATTAACTTGTTTACAAAAGCCAGCTAGATTTAAACTTTAAAATTCTAGCAAAGCATGATCATTTGCTTATACAACAGGGAGGAAAATCGTTGAAAGCATAATGAAAAATGCTGCATTTTGTTGAATTTGCATTGAATTCCGCAATCGCAAAACTCCGCAAAACTCTGATTCGTGGCTAAACAGAGGTTTTTGTTGTTCGTTTTTGAGTCAAACACTGGCAGCACTGACTGACTTATGCCTTCTATAGACAAGATTAGAGTTTGGGCCAGCACAAGCTTGAGGGAACATGAATAAAGAGCTCATGCATAATCTAAGAAAGACAACTTCTTACAATCTAAAAATAAATTCTGTCGACACACACTGCAGATAATGATTAGATATGTTCTGGATTAAGGTCAGGACTGGGTGGTGCGCAGAAAGTAAATGTATCGTTCGATAAATCCATTCTTGATTGATTAGATGCTTAATGGAAATAAATCGATCGGGTAAATCTTTGGAAATACACCGACTCTGTATATGAAAAAACGGTTCACCATTTTCCCAGCAGTGATGTATTGTGATCATATGTTTCAAATAAAACAAAAATAGAGAAGCTTAGTTGAAAAGAAACCGGTGCAAACACAATAGATTTAGTTTGCAGCACACAGCCGGATTTACATATGTAGACTTCAAAAATGAGAGACCACTGCTTTGAAAATGAATAATGCACTCCATCTACATTTAGAGTGACTCTTTAATGGTTTATGTTTTATTAGTTTTTCTTAAACTACCTCAGTCTCATTTGTACAGTTCAGAGGCAGCATTGATTCAGTGATGCAACCATTAAGCTCTGTGTCCGATCAATAGTTCTCAAAAAAGCATTAACCAGATGTACAGTGTACAGTATGAGAAGATGATCTAAGTGAGTCCTCTGTAGAATGAGCGGCTCTGTCTACTGCACGGACAATAGAAAAATCTATAAGCAATACAAACACACCCAGGAATGATGATGTGAAGACTATTCAATTCTGACCCCAAAGGTAACCATTAAAAATGAAAAAGTGCTTCGTCGCTACCAGTAAAACTGCTTTCACGGGGCAGGGAAATTTGTTGCAGTAAATAAAAAGGTGGTGGGAGCCGAGAGACGCTGGTTGTAGTTATTAGTATGATTCCCAGACTGCCTGTGAATGAGAAACACTTTCCTCTGCCTCACCAATGATGCACCAACACCGTTTGTAAACCCTGTGGCCCCATGTAAATATGACACTGAGGGCTGGAATTGGTGAAAAAAAGCACAAAAATAAAGCTGCAGTGAAGGCGCCAAACCCTAAAAGAGAGTCTGAACATGATTGGTAGTGTATGGAATTCCCATAAATGGCCGATGTGTTGTTAATTCTGAATAACGAACTGGTCATACACATGAGCAGCTCTTTTGTAGCTCCTCTATATCACACTCAAAGATGTAATTAAATGGGACTTTGTGGAGCGCAGCAGAACTTGCTTTTATTGGAGTTCAGAGTGTGGCCTCTCCTCGGTCTCATCTCGTCTCTCTGAGGTTGGGCGCTGTTCTGCTCCACTGATTTAATTTTCAGCACCATGAAATTGGACCTCTGTCCGCCAGTGGCTGCAGCAGCCGAGTGTCCTGACCTGCAGTTTTACTCCACTTATTCAGCAGCGGCCCAAAACCCCAACCACGGTAGCGGCAAAAACCACACCAGCTAGGACAACTGAGGCTAGAGGGCCCCTGAGGGTGAGCCAGGTGACCTCAGTGAACCCAGAGGTCACTTACTGGAATATTGATCTTATTTTAATATACTTTATTCAGTCGCTGGGAGGGAAATTCTCTTCCTAACCTCTTGGGTTGAAGCTGAAGGACTGACTTTACTGGAAATGTGCTCATACAATTGCTGCATTCAGAATATGCCAGACGTCAGCTGCCCGGGTTGTGGGCACCTTTAGAGGACCTGTATGTATTAGAAAGGATCTTAGTTGAGTGTTAGTTGCGTAATGACCATACTGTGAAATATAGGCCTGCCTTTAGTTCAAGGTAAGTTAAATATTATACTTGCAGTCTTAAAATGCAGTGTTTCTTTAAAGTCTAGTTGTCAATACTTAAATCACAATGCACATGTTAGTGGTAGAAAGAAGGAAGGAAGCTTTCCTCGAACGATTTCAGAAAAAGGTTGACGTTATTGTCGTTATCATTGTGGAAGACAAGAAAGGCAGCAGTGTTGATATGAATATCTGGTATGAAAACCGTTTAGGCATCAGGAGTCACAGCAGGCAGATGGATCAGCATGCAATTAAGGCAGCTAAATGAAACAAGAGGGAAATAAAGAGGCCGTAATTTGCAACAATTCTGCTTATTTTCCTTTGTTTATGCACTGCATCATTTCTGTTTTTATTGGACGCATTTCAGAGAAAAGTTAAAGAACAGCAGTACTAATATATATTTATCTATACTTTATGTATTCATCTTTACGGAGACTTTTAGAGGACTTAGGCCAAGTTCACTCACTTTCAATACAATTACTGTGTTAACATGACATTTGAAAAAAGATCTCATTTATATCATAATTGTCATTTTTGTCATCTTACTGGCTTTCAGGTTTTATTATTGTTATATATCATCGCTTGCTGTTAAATTGGCAATTTTATATCATTAGACTTGACATTTAGAAGAGCTTTTGTTGAAAGGTCTTGCAAAATTAGTTCATATAGAATAAGGCCATAGAAGCTTCAACACAAAGGAAATTACATTTGCTGCATACAAACTCATGGCCAGTTGTTTAAACAAGTGGCCTGAGGTATCAAAAGCTCTTTCTCGCTGTATTAATAAGGTGATGGACTTAAATAATTGGCTATTGCTATTGGAAATTTGCTTGTAAACAGGAATTTAATCTGCAATTAATATTAAAAACTGGCAACTGGCGCTTGTTTTCTCATTCCTATTTCGGTTGGTTTGGTTTTAGTGGAGTCCCATTTCTATTTTCCCCTCAGTAAACCACTTTAAGTTGTTTCAATCACAGCGAATCGAGACATGGGAGGCAAGTGAAGAGGAAACATTTGAGGAAAATTCCGGATACGTATATGGCCTTGCCTGTACTGTGCAAATGTTTTGATACTCTGTCACACCACATTAATATAAACATGAAACCATATGACCTCGACTGATTTCCATGTTCCCGTCGAGATTATGAATTGAGGCGGGAAGATTGCCTGGCTGATCCTGTGAAAACACTAACAGAGGCCTCACCGGCACCGCACGACATCCAGCGGGAGACAGCCTATTCAGATTTCCAAAAGTAATATGAAAACTGTCAATCAACAGCTAATGGAGATACATGTTCCCAAAATCCTACAAGCTGAGTGTTGCAATACTGTATTCTACAGATATTTAAGTCATGGGGGGGAAAATAGAGAACCACTTCGATGTCTGGACAAAATTATATGGATGCGGCGGGATGAAGACAAAGCTTGCATTTGTTTCTGTTAACACACACTGCTTCCATATGGGATGTTCGTGATGCTTCAAAATTATGTCCAGGAAAAACCAGCTCGAGTTTCTGCGGCGGTAATCTCACATCAATAAACAGCTGCGAGCGCTGACCTGCGCCACTTGGGAGGTCAGGGAAGAATCCTTGATTCTGTTGTCTTTCCCACTTCCAGTTCCCACCCACCGAAGAGCAACGGATTCACGCTTCAGTGTGAACATTGTGCTCGTCTTTACTGTTGTTTGAGAGGAGACTGTCGCAGTTTAGATGGTGGGAGATATTGAATCATAATAACTTGGCAGCGGCTAGAGTATAACAGTCAAACAGCAATGAGCACAGTTTGTAATCTGCTCCTCTAATAAATTCACTTTATACGTCCATCTGTTTCTACCTCCATTCCATTGAAAACAGTTACAATGAAATAATGGGAAAATAGAGAATTAAGGCTTCATGATTGTGATGGATTATCTCGATCTGTGGTTTTTCATACTGTTCTAAATTAATGGCAGCAAGAAAAAAAATCCACTTAAGCTTCACTGATATGGATAAATTTGAAAATGCTGTTAATGTGTCATACAGTAATCCACTCTAACAGCTTTGAAACTGAAATGCGTATCTGCCATCATTTGGTGGGAGCAGGGTTGAATGGTTTGACCCATTTCACAAACTTGATTCTCAGAACAGTAGAAAGTAACTCAGCTTCCCAGTGATTTGGTCATGGTATCGATTGGTGCAGCTTAACACACAGCAATATGTTCCAGCTATAACATTAACATTTAGAAATGAGTGACAAAGGAGCTGGCCATGAAACGAGACAAGAAATCAATATTGGAATCATCCCATTTAGAATATTGAGAGATTATTGAACAATCTATTATATAATCTTATTATATATCTTACTCAGTCTACTATTGAATACACATTAAGGATCTTGGCATCTGACTGAATCAGCATCATCTTGGATACATAATGATGGAAGTTGTACGCTTCTCCTCATTGGTTTTTGATAAATTTGCCAAAATGTAAAAAAAACAACCACCATCCTATCTTGTAAATCAGGGTTTTTTCTACCCGGTACTGACTAAAAATCTATTACTGCAGCTTTAAATTGCAATTCCCTAGCAATCCCAGTCTGAATTAGTAAATGAAGGACACAGGTTGGAGGGCTCGGATATAAATGTGAGGAAAATGGCACTGAGTGAATCACACACAGAGGTGAAAAGTCGTCTGCTGCTGATGTATTTTGCACCAAGTTCATTCTCGTTGGCACCTTGTAATTTACTCGCTCATTACTAATCACATTCACCTTCTGCTGACGGCAACCGGCTAATTCACTGTGGGAGTGCGGCAAGATGCAGAGTGGCAGAGGGCAGATGGATTGACTCTCATTGGTATGTAAGCATATTGAGTCATAAAATGTTTCTTGGCATTTGCAATGCAAACACAACAATGCTTCTCTCTTTTATTCTTAATCAATATTTCCTTTCAGCAGCGTTTTTGCTGACGAGCCAATCAGCTGAATAAGATCCTGGACCACTGCGTCAAATGCCCACACGGGCTGATAGATATGAGTACAGACTGATGCATACTTGTGCATGCATCCATGTGAGCACCATCACAGATCTGAAGATAGCAGATGTGTTTCACATTTTAAGTGCATGTTGGTGTTATTTTCTCTGGGATAATAAACAGAATTTTTGTTTTACATAATTTACTCCAGAGTAAATGACTTCAACCTCAGCCAAGTGTTTGTTACCATGACAACCTCACAACAAACAGTAAACATTGGCCCTTCTTGGTGGTCAGACGATAAGTTTTCATCAGCCAGCGCGGACACTCCCATGTTTACATCAGGGAAACGTCATATCACACGTCTGCAGTAATGACAGGGAAGCCAGTTTGCTCCCTTTATGAGCCTGTTACAGAGGCCCGCACTAAATGGTTCATGAAAATTCTTTTTACGGCTTACTGCCGCAAAATAAAAAAGGCTGATTGACTGGGCTGCATACGCACAAGCTGAGAGGAATGCAGAAAATGGACAATCGCAGATGAGCATTGAGGTCAAGATTACCTCACATGGAAACCAAACAAAAACAGATGATTCCAATCAAGTACTTGAGTAAAAGTGCTACCGCTACAATGGAAATATACTATACACTGTCATTCAAAATTGTAAATTAATCCCATAATACCAAGAGATCAACTTTTTTATGGTATGCTAATGTAGCATGAAAAGCAGCACAACTAAGAGCACTAAGAATGATTTTCATTGGACAATTTCAACCTTCTCTCCAATTTGGAATTTGAAATAGTAAATATTCTGGATAGAATTGAAGCTGGTCGTGTGCTACTGGCCAATATGTGTTAATGATCAATTAATTACATTTATGAGCCCACTCAGTTGATTAGTCAGTTTGTTTAATGGAGCAATTTCACCCGTTTATGTGGCTCTTCTTCAAGTGTCAACCCCAGAGCTAAGCCCCCCCCCCACACACACACACACACACACACACACACACACACACACACACACACACACACACACACACACACACACACACACACACACACACACACACACACACACACACACACACACACACCAATTTGTTGGTAATAAAACTACTAATCAGGAATTTAGAAGAAGGCTTTCATTTGTGGAGGAGGACTGATTACCTCAGACGCCTCAAACACAGGGGAAGGGGTTGAAGCAGAAAGTGAGAAAGAGGTGTCAAACCCACATGGACGAGACATTCCTGAATTCCAAACAGTCAGTGTCAGTGCCAGTGTCTGTGTGTGCGTGTGTGTTTGTGTGTCGACACTTGTTTATACATATGTTCTCGCAAGTGTCTTTGAAAGTTCGTCCATGTGAGTTTACCAGGTTTTGTGGCTTCATTTGATGTTGGTGTTTGTGTGTGTGTGTGTCAAAGAAGGAAAGAGAGGAAGAGAGTGCATTGTGTGTGTTTGTGTGCTTGTTTGGCCAGTGTTAGCATGTTTGATGGAGGTGTCAAACCACCCAGAGCTGAGACAACACACAGCTGAGACAGTGTGACAAATACCTCAGTGACTCCCAGGCTGGATTATGATGAGAGATGAAGGAGGGGAAGAACAAAAACACCATCAAAAGCCTTAAATTGACACTGGCGCAGACGGCCTGGAAGCAACAAAGACGCCCAAGGAGATATTCCTGGCTTCCTGGGCATTTTGCGAAACGCACTGTGTGTGTGTGTGTGTGTGTGTGTGTGTGTGTGTATTGTTTAAGATTCCCCGTCATTATCAGGTCCTGCTAACGCGTTTCTGGAAGAGGTGACGGAATTCAGGACCCTGGTGGGATATTTCAGCACTACGTGTTAAACCGGCACAAAGTGGTTCCAGTCACAGTTGTGAGAGGACGTCTTCAAGACGGATGCACACAAACATTTGTCTCAAATTAGTGTGATGTTCTCTTATAAAAATGTGTTTGGCTTGCAGAAAGTGAAACACTGCCACACAAAAGACGGAATTCATAACTCAGACATGCTTGCATGTCATGTGGTTTGCAGAAGGATTTACTTAACCGGAAGTAGCTTAACTTCAAACCGTCCTTGTTCCCTGATTGCCCCAATCACCAAATCTGCCAACATGCACAACTTTTCAAATTACCAGACAAACAGGCAGTGTTGGGGGGGATTACTAGCTTGATAATAATACCCCTACTGTTAAAACAAAGTAGCTTTTCCAACAGCTTAGCTATCCAGTAGCTCTTAAGTTGGAAAAGCGATAGGGACTAGCACTGTTGGAACTGTTGCTAAACTTTATTCAAAACACAGACACACACACGCACTGAACTCTCAAACAAACCGCTACATTGCGTTTCCCCTTGATATTGGAATTTTGTGGTTAGCTCCTATTTTACAGAAGCTTCTAAAGTAGTTAGCTACTTGGCTATGGCTGAACTACTTCAAACCACCTTCAGTTCTAATCTTTCTTTTACACTTTTGCGTGACCGTCTAGAAAGCAGATATGTACAAGTCGTGGGAGTAAAAGGGACATTAGCGTCGGTTTTCCTGCTTAGCAAAACGAGGTTTCCTGGGTCTGTAGCTAAGTGAACTCCCACACTAATTTTTCCTAATTTATTTTGCTTTCATTTCATCCAGCTATATTACTGATTGATATAAGAACAATTACCATTTCCCGGGCCACCTCCTAAGCAGCCACCGCGCCTCGGGCTTCACTAATGAATGTAATTTAAGTGTTATAGAGGATGCAGTTTCATATTGGTGATGGATGGTGGTGTTGGGAGGCCTATTTTGTGTTGCGCTGGAGGTGTATTAATCATTATTAAAGACGGCTTAAATGCTTTCCCTATACGCCAAGGTGATTTAGCCTCCTGGGTGGACAGTGTGCGTAACACTGAGGGACCTGCTGCTGCTGTTTTCCGTAATGAAGCACTTACTCAACCCGCTGCCAACAGACTGCAAGGTTACGATAAGCTGTTGTACTCGGGACGAAGCACTTTACGGGCACGCACAAGGACAAACATAAATATACACATGTGTACACACATTAGACAGCGCTGCAGTACAGGAATGTATGCACAAACTAATAAATCATACATTTTAAAATTTCTTATTCACAACACATCAAATGAATACTGCAGACAAGCTCAGACCGAGGTTTTTTTGATGTAATGTGATGTTCTTGACGTGAAGATTACAGATTATACGCATACAACCACATATACACAGAGCCTTCACACTTCTGATTGCGTTTCAACACACAAGCTGCATACTCATGCATTCACATCCGTGTGCACACCTCTCATGATAACAAGATTGCAGTCTTCAAAGACATTCATATAGAATGTCCACGTATTAGCTTCATTCAAGTCAATGAGGCACCGGATTTTATGCGCGCAAGCACATAAGAAAATCTGAACCGCGAATCACGAGAGGCCGTTTGATTCAAGCCCGATCAACAGACGCATCAGTGTCCTCCATCACTTATCGAGAGGATGGTTTGTTGGTGGAAAAATGTAATTACCTCGACTTGAAAGGCACCATCAATCTGCTCTATTAAAAGGAGCCAGCCAGTAGGGGTTTTGCTTGAAATGCCAAAATCACTGCAGCGCCTCTCCAAACTAGATCTGATTTTATTCCACACAAGTAAATGCCTGACAGGAAAAGAGAGAGAGAGAGAGATAGAGAGAGACAGAGAGTGTTGTGTGAGCTGCATTTTAAATGTTGAATCACTTGTACATGGATCACAGTGAGGTATCCATTGTAAATATGAAATACACATGAACACTGGCAGTGCATTGTCATGATATCTTAATGAACTGAAACGCTCATTATGAGTCGTTAATGTATGAGGTAAAGGTCCTGCTCACCCATCACACACCCACACAGGTGTTTGCACTTACTGATGGGACCTCTCCTCAGCACTGCGTGGGTGTGGAGGCTGAAGTAATTACATGGGACCCACAATTTCGAAGGCGCGCCTAAAGGTTACGCAATTTTGTTTTCATGCCTCCTTTATGTAACCTTTCCATCACAGAAAAAAAACCATTCTATCTCTTTATTGTCTGCGGAGCACAAGGTGAGTTTGGCGGATGCTTCCCTGTCTAAACATTGTGCAAAAGTGGAGCTACAATGCTGTGAGTTATGGTTTCACAGAGTTCTATTGATTTGATATTCCTCTTAGGCAGTTTCATAAATGTAATGCCTACACTCATCAACTTTCTTCGAAGGTTGAAATGTCCAATAGAAACGTGTGCAAGGGCACAACAACACATGTGCAGCGCCATATATTAAATGGCAATTACCTAAAACTATATATAATGGTGATGATGTCATTATAGGGAAGATAGTCAGATGTCGACTCTCCTCTTAATTAAAGAAACGTCTCAGTTTTAACTTTTCTTAATGCTGGACATGATTGATTACCATTTATAAAGGCGCAAACCAAAACAGTAAGCTAAAATATGTGTTAATTTCAGTGGGTTCAGACCTACCGATGTTACATTAGTGATTTCATTTAATTATATCAGCCACATATTACAGAACATTATTACAACCCGGGGCTCTTGGAAAATTATTCAATTCAAAATTGAAAATTATGTATTTCATGTAACAAGGATGATAAGTAGTTTTCTGGCAACTTGGAGATAACCATTAACAACATGTCATCAAACCATGAAAGGTCCATCCATTACAAAGTTAGACAGTTGGTTCATTTATACCAAAGCACTGGCTGTGTCGCTGCCCCTGTAATCCTCCATCCATCAGGTCCAATACTCTACCTGTTCATCCACCCACTAACTCCTACACACACACACAGCGCAGCACTTTTCAACTCTTGAAACGAATTACATCTCTCGATAAACAAGGTAACCCAGCTCAGGAGATGGAAACAGCAACAGCGGGTGCATAGCAACAGGGTTGAGAGGCCGGTCTGATAAAGAGGTGTTGCACGTACCGCCGGCTCACTGCGGCCCTGCAGGGTCAGGGGGCTGAGGCCTCATTTAAGAAAGACTGCATTTGAAAATTTAACACTGTGGTGCCGCTTTCCCCCTCCTGCATAGATGGAAGGGGAAGTATGCAAGGGGCTCATTAGAATGGAGATACACACATTAAGTTAAAGCAATAAAAACCTTGGAGAAATTGCAAAATCAGATTAGGCAGCACACTCGATTAATCTTTTGCACCATTTCCTGCGCAGGTTTACAGTTTTACACATTCACAGCTCTTTTCCAAATGCAGCATAATTTGTGTGATATTAATCACTGAAATATTAAACAGCAAGTATCCTAGCAGTTAAAAGAGGCAACAGCTTTTATTTTGAAATTTGTGATCACATTATCAAATCATTGGATATTCCCAGTGCTTATCAGCTGTGCATCTACTAAAATAACATTAAGTCGATAAAAAAACGTCTGCTGAAATTCTGCTGAAAAACAAGAGATTATAACAGTATACGTTTAGGAACATAAATGCAAGCAATGAACAGAAACAGCACGGTTCCTGAAGAACCTATATTACTGTATATCTATAATTCATCCATCTGAAATTATTAGAATAATGGCACCTTGTGTGTGCGGTGACATGTTGACATTTTCCAGTAAAAATAGCTCCAGCTCCCTGAAGCCTCGCCTCTGCAAACCTTTGGAGTTTGAGTGGAAAGGTTTCTCCAGCGCATGTATTTATTCATCTCCTGTCCAACAGTGCGTGGGCAGCAAGGTAAGTGCGGCTGCTCCTCTGACTGCACCAGCCTGACAGGATCTCAAAGGCCCAATTTACACTCTGCATCATTCCACTGTCTGTGTCCTCATATGATCTGAATGAATAATTTAAAAAAGCATGATTAAATCGGATTGGTCTGGCTCCCATTGTGACCTGATTACAGTCACAACTATATATAAATACTATCGGTACATTTGGGACACATTTAATGAGATGATAATTGGAAAAAGTCATCCTGCCTCATCCTCCAAGCTCTCTCTCATTAATAAAGTTATTTTGAATCAAGATCTGTGACTTGCCATAAATGCCAGCCCATGCATAAAAATGATGTATTTGGAGCAAATGCACATAACAAGAACTCTTTTCAAACAAAGTGCCCAGACAGCGTCATTACCAAGATAATATATTGTGGGATGAAGATCGTATTTTAACACAAGGCACCGAAGAATGAGCCCTAAAAATTCAGACGGGGAGAGAAACAGAGACATGGAGGGATGAGTCCAATGTTGCACAGCTTGAAGGTCACCCAGAATGGTTTGGCGGCTGTGCACCCCTCCAGACAGATCAGCCATGAAAAAGGTCAACCTCCTCCTTTATCGCTCTGTCCTCACCTACGGGTGTCATTTTTTTTTGCACACACACACACACACACACACACACACACACACACACACACACACACACACACACACACACACACACACACACACACACACACACACACACACACACACACACACACACACACACACACACACACACACACAGCTCCTCAGAAACCAGTTTGAATGACAATCCATTATAATCCTCTCTGCGGTGTTATCATAACCAGCTCAACCTCTGACTCCCATATTTCATAAAGTTGCTGAGAAATGAAAGCATGAAGTCAGCTCAAGAGTGTCATTCATTTACGGATACACCTACGGATCTCAGTGAGTCACCTAGTGGGATCACACACACACACACACACACACACACACACACACACACACACACACACACACACACACACACACACACACACACACACACACACACACACACACACACACACACACACACACACACACACACACACACACACACACACACACACACACACACACACACACACACACACACACACACACACACACACACACGCGCGGCACGGTGACATCATAAGCTGACCGGTCACTTCTAACTCTATTTCCCTCCCTCTCTCTTCCATCGGTTACGGTTGACGGCGCATTGTTAATAATTCAGCAGCAAATAAAAACCATATTGCAGCAAATTACCTCACTGCAGCATCCACCCTTGCTGCTGGACTCCTGATAATAAAGTCATGGCTTAGATCGGTTTAAGAGAGCATGACTGTAAAGGGAACATTACATCATCTATAAAAAGGCGTGTGTTTTCTATTATAAACATTTTCCCGCACAGAGGTTTCTGACTGGCTCCTAGTGCAGCGTAAACACAACAGGCGTAGCACCTCACATCAAAGTCGGCTTAACTGCAAACTGAATATCTAATAAGATCTCACAGCATGAAGGCTGGGTGTGTGTTTTTTTCTTACTCCTCTTAAAGCTGTAATAACTGGGAGAATTTATATGCGTTATTCCAGTCGAACTTAATTTAGGCTCTTTCATAGCGCTCATTTGGCCGTCCATCCCCTGTTGGAATTGCATGAGGCTTTTTACTAGCGACCCGCAGTGACAACCATGATAAATAAAAGGGAACCACCTTGCAGCTTGTCGCACGTGGAAACAACCTTCAGAGCGGAATGGGAGGATCATTCCCCACGCTTTCTGGGACCTATGGCCAGACGGGAGAATGGAGTTGTCAGAGGCCAATTCAAAAGTGGAATTAAACTGATAAATCTCTCGTTTCTGCCATTGTCGATGGTTTGCGATGCTCCCAGCCGCGCCATGGAGGTCGATAATAGCTTGAACTACAGTCGTGACACTTCTCTTCTGGTGTTGTAGGCAGGACGTGTACGCGATTGAGCTTCCTCGCAAAGCTCTGGATTTCTCTGAACTCAGGCTCTCCGTTTCCTGAGGAGGCTCGGCTGCAAACGTCTGCTGTGATGTTTGGGAATGCATCGTTTGGTGTGTTTAAGCGTCCTCGTGGTCAACCAAACACCATGCACGTGAGATTGAAGCGCATCTCTCAGACAGATTTTATAACAGAAAAACTTTCTCTCTCCCACCCTTCCTCTCCCTCTCTCCCTCTTCCTCTCTCTCTCTGTGTCCTTGTAGCTGCTACAGACAAGCGTGGGTGGTGATTGTTGTTTGATGGTGCTAATTTGAATATGCAGCTTCTGTTTGTGCCTGTGGAATTATAGGATTTTCTCCCAACAATAACACTGGCATTTGTTTACGTCTGAGCAAGAAAGACTGAGCAATCACACTGACAGACAGCTTCTTTTTTTCTTTTTTTATGTCACAGCAGATAATGAGCTTTCAAGCGCCGACAATAACAAAAAGCCTTTTTTACTGCATACTAACTAATAATCAGACACAACTTTCCTTTATATATCCCTGTTTTATAGTCATTCTATAACCCCTCATCCATCATTCTTTATGTGAGGTTACAGAATGAAAACATGTGACCTTCGTGACCACATTTAATTATAAATAACAATAATAATCTGTACTTTTTGTATCGCTACAATACAAGGGTTTAGATTTACATAGTGGGGATTTCGACATCTCATACTTTATTTAAAATCTGTTGAACAATGTAGTGATCGTCCCCGATGAGCTGAGAGGATTTCTACTGCTTTTGTTACTGAATCAGCCCCCTTTGTTTAGCGTCATACCGAGCTTTGCCTTTGAGAAACCGGCCTGAATAATTAACGCTCAAGCATCCTCCATACGGCAAAGGCTGATGATAACCGCTGTATCATATCCTGATGTATTCAAAGTGTGATGCTTTCTTTTTGAACCACGTATTCCTCATTGTCTGCTTTCTCCTGATAAAAAGAGATGAAAGCCTGAATAACGATTTAGTCGAGTATTTTGAGTCAAGCTTGACGGGATCGTTCTCGCGGAACGTTACCGAACACCTGAAGCGTCTACAAATATTTTCAGACTTCTCTTATCTGTTGCCGCAGACGTAACAGAGTGAGCAAGAGAAGCATGAAAAGGGAGAGATCAATACGCCGAATCTCCCATCATCTCAACTCCATTACTTGTCAAAACAGCGATTTTAGCCGTGGTGCAATATCACCCAAGCTGCTTCTTATTGCAGATTATCAACTCGTATCAGGACATAACATTAAATGCTATATTACATTTTGCTTCATTCTTCCTTGCAGCGCTCGCCCTTGGGCCGTAGTTGCCCTCTGCGTGCCCGTCTGAAATTGCCCGACTTTCCTCTCGACTTGTTAGTAAAGAACACATGCAGACAATCCAGAGTCTGGTCTAACTTCTCCGGAGAGCCATTTGCCTGCAGCTTTATTAAGATCGTCCTTCATGTTTTATTCAATAGTTCGGTGTGTTGTTGCAAACATATAAAAAAAAAAACGGCATTACAATAAACCACTGAGGGCTGGTGTGCGGTTCAATATGGAATGAAGCCTGAACATTTGTGCGCCGGGTTTGGTGATTACTTGCAGATAAGTGCAGCTCCAGTGAGCTTAGCGAGCCGCAGAGGAGCCATTATGCATCCATTTACCAAAACAGACCAAATTCAGCCTTCCTGCGTGTTGACTCCTGACCTCGGGTTTTTATTAGCAGCAATTTGAATGCAGCCTGTGTAACGTAGTCAGTTTTGATAATGCTGTCGTCTATGCGCGCCGTTTGTCCAAATACATTTCACCGAGAAACAAGGGATACATCTCTTTGAACGATGCTGCTCTGTGAATATGCATGTGTGGGTGTGTGGGTGGGTTTCTCTCAGTTTTGCTGTTGGTGTGTGTCAGCGGTGTGTGTTGATCTGAGCATAAGTATGCAGCTGCAGTCACACGTGCAGTCTTTAAAATGGCTAAATGTGTAAATGGTGGCGAGCCTTTTCGTTGACCTTCCACACGCAGCACCCGGTGTGTTGTTAACTCTCTAAAATGGAAACTATAACAGCTTGCTATAATAGTCACCCGTTGCTGTGTTTCATTGATGGACCCTTTTTCATGGAAGGACCCCTGTTGATCTATCAATGAGGACAGCAATGCGTCATGTGAGGGCAGACTGAAATTAAAGCTGGACTTGCTGCACGTTGCACTGCTTTGTGTGACTGAGTGAAAACCGCAAACGCTACAGGGGAGAATCGTTTCATAAGTCACTTTCATCATTCATTTTAGTGAGTTTGGCTTGGATGAGATGACAAATATTGGCTCGTGAAAATCTTGACACTTGTACAAGGTTGTTGGCAACTGAAGAGGCACAGAAAACAATGTATTTGTATGAGTGTGAAGGGCTGGATGAAAAATGACGCTTGACAAAAGGACAAAGCACCGAGGCGGCACAGGCCCCCCCCCACCCAAACACACAAGGCCAAACAAACAAACAAACACTTCCATTTCTATGCACATTTGTCTTTTTATAATCTAATGCCTTGATCTGCATAACCTCCCCATGGCAATTTGAATGCGAGTTTGAATGGAAATTGATGATTCAATAATGAATTGTTGATGAACAGAGCTCCCATCTGAAAGTTTCAGATCACCAGGTCCAGTGCTAGCGAGTGTTTTGGATCGAAGGCTGGCTGTACCGTGCTTCCTCTCTGCTACCATCTAGTGGTAACCTAGTGTCACCACTGGAGAAGCAGTATGAATGATTGTCTATGGCCTGAGAAAAAAATTATAACTTCAACTTTAATAACGTGATCCCCCATCCTCCTCAAAATCTACTACAGTGTTCATTGGCCCACATCACACACGCAACACAAACTCAAGCCGAAGTAAAAACCAATCGTCCTTGGTGGAGGAGTTGAAGCATTTTCTACGAACAAATGAAAGGGAATTTTCTAGGATCAAACTTTTTTCACCCACGAGCAGAAAATTGTAATCTTTGGCAGGAAACTATGTGGGGTGCAAAGTTGTGTAGCTGCAGGAGACAAATACAAGCCAACTTCAATTAGAGGGTGAGGGTGAATGTGAGAGTGAGCCTGAAAGGATCTTCAAAGTGTCTTGAAGATTCAATACTGCATTAATGTATACATATCAAAGATGAAGACACACATACACACACACATACGCACAGGGAGAGAGAGAGTGTGAAGGTTAACCAAGGACTGGGAGCTATCTACTGCTGTGCTGTGATTTTTCTAACCTCCTTGCTGATTTACAGCAGCTGAAGTGGGCACAAACACTCCGCCGCGAAGCTGCGCGATAAACGTATGACCATATCTCACCCCGGTGCCAGGCTCAGCAAATGAAATGGATTTATCTCTAAATCAGTGACTTAGACGCCTAATGCATCATTGTATCCGCCCGAGGCGATGGAAGTATCTTCACGTCGCCCCTCATACATTTATGCAACCTCTGTAGAAGGGCGCCGCTGTGGCAGGAAAGCTGCGGGATAAACACCGACCAGATTAGAGTGAACATCTCCCACTAACGACCTTTGCTCTTTCTGAAAAGTTATTAAATCCTTTCTTTGCTGTGCTTTGAGGATTTCACCTGCCCGAAATGGCGACTTTCTCTCGATATACTTTCTTGTCTCTCACAAACTCAATTCAGCTCCTTCATCTTCCCTCTTCCTGTCACCTGCTAAGATGGCAGAAGTCACTGTGATCAGAATGCTATCAGATCGACTACATAGGCTGCAAAGTCGTACCGTTGATCTCTGTCTCTCGGCACCTCATCGTCCTAGACTTTAGATTGGATGTATGTCGTGTCCCATCATCAGATCATGTAGATGATGCAAAAACTGGGATCTCATGAAAGACCAGAAAACTTTTGCTCAGTGTGGCTTCTAGTCTGGTTCATCAAATCTCTTCTTCAAGGGTGAAAAAAAAAAGTAAAAAGAAATTGCAAATGTTAATGTAGCCTGAAGAGAGAAGTTGTGACCTTCATCGCATTTTTTAGCAGGGAAAGAAATTTGCCAGTATATAAGAAAATATAAAACAATCTGTTTCTGTCCACAGTTACAAATCAACAGTTAAGAAAATTAGATTTATTTCAACAACAACAAAAATGAAACACCCTTGACGTGAGAAGAATGCAACACAGTTTCTCTGCCTCTGTGCTGAACAGAAAAGTAAAACCCCCCGAGTCGTATTTTAAACAAAAGCCACGATCCAATAACGGCGTACGGCAGGTTTCAAGCGACCGCGGCCGGAACCGGAGCGGGTCTGTGCCCGAATGAAGAGGACGATGACAGGGAGGGGGGGTGGGGGGGGTTGGATGGATGGATGGGTGACGTGCGAGGGGCTGAAAAACCAGACGGGAGGTCCTTTCTCTGCGAGGGCGTGTATGACAGCTATAACCCCCGGCGCTGAGGGGGACAGGTTTGTTTCTGCAGGACTAAATTGGCTGTCACGGCTGCCTGGGACGGCCCTTCACACGGCCAACCCCATCATATTCCCCCTGTAACATAAACTAAAGGGGGGGGCGGCGAGGTGGGTGATTTGGTGGTTGGAGGGTTGGGGTTGGGGGAGGGAATGCAATTACCGCAGCCTTTTCGTATGTCATCTCTGTCATGTATGAAGGTGAAAACACAGAGCGGCTCTTGTTGTAATGACTCACCCTCCAAAACTCATTTTCCACTTCCACAACAACAGACAGCGTGTGCGTGTGCGTGTGTGTGTGTGTGTGTGTACAGTCCTATTACCTGAAGCACATGAGATTGTCAGAAGCGCTCTATATTACATGCTATTACCTGCTATTCTCCCAAAGCTTTAATAAATAAACTCTCGGATGTAGCGACTCCTCTGGGTCCTCAGAGGTTGAATAACTGCCTGTATGAGGATTGTGCTACCGGGGGTTTGTGTGTGGCGTTTTGACACACACACACAAACACACACACACACAGGTCGTCGGTTTGCGTCACAGCCGATGTCTTGGTGTGGAGGCATAGCAGTGGCTGGAGATTGTTTTTACGGTTTTATTTTCATTGTAAATGGTCTCGGATAAGAGCGTCTGCCAACTGCCGCAGCTTTAAAATTGATTGACCGCCGCCCCGCGGTGAGAGACGGCTGTCTCCGCCCCTTGTCTGCCCAGATTTCCTCATTAAATTCAGCGCTATGACACAGCAGCGGTGATCGATCGCGCCACGCTCCCATCCTCGCGTGCTTCTGACATGATTGATCACGTGACTCTCCTCATCTCCCTCCATCCCCTCTCTCTCTGCCTCCATCGCAGCGCCGCACCGCTTCAATCTCACCAGCGCCAGTGTGTGAAAACTGATAATGTCGCCACTTCCGTATTGCTTTGGAGGCCCGTGATGAGGTGAGGACACGTTAACAACATCCAGAGGCGGGAAGCAACTACGTACATTGACCAAACCACGGCCATGATGGTGATGTCACATTAACTTTCTTCTCAAATTACTGCTTTCTTAAATTGGTAACGTTACGCGTACGCGCTCGTCACATCAGGGGAGCAATTAGACTCAATCACGGATAAACTATTGGTTGTTGGTGTCACGTCTCCCGTTTCTGAAATTTGGAGTTTGCTGTTCATGTGTCAGAGGAGATTTGTGTCATTTTTGAGAATTTTTGTTATCACATTCCATCTTTTTGGGGGTTTTATTTCACTCTAAACTCTTGTACACAGACATGTAAGGTTGTTCACACTGTCTGATGGAAAGCCTTGTATCTCCAATTTGGTAGGTTTCCATTATTAATGCGTGGCCGTGTACCAGTTACAGGTCCGTGCATGAATGATTTAACATTCTGGGGCCAATTACTACTTTTCCATTGAACGCTTGAGTACATTTCACTCATTTGATAGCGACTTAGTTTACATCCAATTTGGCCTAGATTTGAAGAATGCAGGACTCCTCAGCTCAACTCTCTCGCTCTCTATAATGGCGTCCATGTTTCGGGACTCGTTATCTGGATTTGGCCATCATTGAGATCAGATATCAGTCTGCTATCAAAGCCTGTGTGTGTGTGTGTGTGTGTGTGTGTGTGTGTGTGTGTGTGTGTGTGTGTGTGTGTGTGTGAGAGCTTCATTCATTTCTTAAATCACAGGTGCAGGTACCCATTCACGGCAAGTTGCCAAAGAATAAAGTATGATCTTTTGAACTTAAGGGCAGATTCCAAAATGTGTCCCTGCCGCACGGATCGCATTTACTGCTGCCCGGCTGTGACCCAGATGTCACGGGGGAGGTTCTGTATATTTCAGTCCCATCACAATCTGCGGGGCGTTTACACCTGAGGCCCTGACATGGATATCACGCCTTGATACGGATCAGATTTTACCGCAATGTGAACGTGCGGCCTTTGCTGCACATTGTGGTATCATCACTTTTTCCTATTATTGTTAAAATTGCATCGGTGACTCTATTACTGAGCATCTTTGGACTGAGAACAGAGGAAATTCCCCGGGAGCGACGGCCATCGCGGCAGTGAGTCACTCGTGTTGTTCCCCGAGCTCGCCGACTCCTTCTCAGAAAGTCATTTCCACAGCTGATGGATCGCGGGCGCTCATCCACAAATTAAACAGGAGTGTCTTCGTGCCGCGGCTCTCTCTCCCATGACACGAGAGGAGGTGATTCAACATCTCGGCGAGGCGGGAGAGGGACGATGACTTGTATGACACATGAACTTCTCGCACTCTCATTACGTGTGATCTATCATCGTACACCCGGGCCGGCGTGTTCTCCCCGGGTCGCTGTGCGGGGCCCTGCGACTGATGAGTGACCAGCTGACGAATCACAATTAAGCACCCCCCCCCTCCACTCTCTCTCTCTCAGCTGAGCTCTATCACTAAAGGTTATCAGTGTGAGACAGCCCTGGGTGTAAATTAAACTGAGATCGAGAGCGGCGCTGTCAGTCACCGTGTCTGGAGCGAGCGGATCCATCTGCGCCTGAGTCACCAAGGACATTACCATCCAGGAATACTTCCTGTTTCCCATTCTTTTTTTCCCCTCCGCAGTTTGATTATCATGTTCATCATGAATGCTCCAATGTGCTGGGAGCTCCTGGGTGATAAAAGGAGATTCATCAGGAATGCAGCCCACACCGGGAACATGCTTAGCAACACCGGCAAGCAGCGTGTGTGTGTTTGTTGTATTTCTTGATAAGTGCAAACAGCAGAAACATGTAATGTGTGCCTGGTGTCCACACACACACACACACACACACACACACACACACACACACACACACACACACACACACACACACACACACACACACACACACACACACACACACACACACACACACACACACACACACTCTCAGGCAAATACAAAGACAAACTGCTATTGGATTACCATACCTCTTTCTACAATGAAGCACAGATGCTCCTTTGTGCGCCCCACACAGCACAGCACACACACACACACACACACACACATATTTCATCCCTGCGTTCGCGGGGCGCACAGGCGACCACAGAGACTCGTGCTTAACACAAAATACGAGCGATGTCACAGCGGCGATAGGCCAAGATTATATTCTCCCATTTAAAAGAGGAAACCTAAGAGGCTCCGTCTCAAAGCGGAATGCGGCGAGTCACCCATGACCGGGCGGGAGTCCGCCGCTTATTAAAACCAGAATTCTCAATTACGGAAAACTTTCACAAGTCGCACATCAAAAGTGTCTTTTATGGCGCTTTATGGAGATCTGCCGAGTGTTAAAATGTCTTCCCTCATTAAACGTCAGCGAGTTAAGTGTCATGAGAGTCGAGTCGAGTCACGCTAGGAGGATTTCATGGGGAGTTAAAGCTTCTCAGACCTTCTCGCCGTAAACACATACAACGCCATTAAGATTCCTGATATTTACTTTCCATAGGACAACGGGAAACCACTTGATCGAATATGTGTAACCAGTATAACGAGCCGACCCAATGACAGACAATTACAGCTGCTCTCACCTTTTGTCACACACGTCTCTTGTTAGCAAAACGCTCTTCCCTCAGCTAATTGGGCCTCTGCACTCGGGCTCAGGCCGGGCCGGGTAATTGCTGAGCTGCGTCTGAATTTGCTCTACTGCTTCTCGCTCCTGTAATTAAAATTCATAAGGAGCTCCGGGGGGCGAGCGAGCGGCGTGTTACAATGCGAGCAAGTGCCAGAAAGAAGTGCGGGGTGTTTTTCCTCGCCGCTATCGAGCTCTTTGCACCCGATCGAACAGGAGGATCACCGACCTGCCGACAGTGAAGGCAGCACACGGAGTAGACGGGTGACAAAATTTGCTCCGGTTCTCCGCCAACTGAAGATAAAGGAAACGTCAGATATCAGATAGTTCAAAGCACAGAGGAGCGGTTTCATTCTGTGCACAGTCCAAATTTGCATGACGACTTTCAAATTAACGCCTGCATATTTACATTCTATGTCCATTTTCAGAAGTGGATAGATTTTTACTTTATAAACAAGCCGACAGGACTGTGAGTGTGTTAGTCTGGCTATGACTGATGGAACTACTGATCAACTCAACCTGATAAGACTCAATACATCACTCAGTTTGACAGCAGGATGGACGTCCTTATTTGTCTAATCATCAGATGTTCTTGAGCGTGTAGACTTCATGTCAGCTCGTTTAATGGCTCAATCAACACACACCATAGCAGCGTGCATCCTGTTAAGAGTCGTGCGCAGAATTTGATCCGGAAAAACCAAAACGGTCCATTTTTTTATTTACGAGCAGAGAAATGAATTGTTGGTGTAGTACATAAGTAAGTTATTGAAAATGTAATGAAATGTTGTGATTTAGGATCTTGGCTCGCCCGCCGTCGCAAGAGGTCTGGGTTCACTGCCCAGCAGCAGTGCCTCAAAGGACTTGGCTGGGTGCCCCGACAAACACACACACACACACACACACCAAACACACACACGCGGCAGTGAGGGATCATGTTAAGGTCACTGCACCGGTGACTCCAGCTGGTGGGAGGGGCGGTTTCTCTGCTGCGGGGGCGATGGTCGGGCAGAGATACCTTCAACTGCACGTTACACTTTCCCCCCGGCTGGTCAGATGATGAAACCTCCTGCCGTTAGATGAAAAGCAGCTGGGGGCTCTGAGACACGCAGAGGCCCGGCGGAGGGGTCGATACATGCAGCAGAGAGCATGGTTTAATTTGAGAAAGAAAATGGCGGAATAACACTAAAAAAGAGCTCTGCAAAATCTTCTGATGTTTGGAGCACATTCTGATTCAATATGGAGCCGTTAATGACTACTTTCTCCATTTCTCCGTCTTTCTTTCCTACCTTCTCACTCTCTTTGGGTTTATTGACGCTGGCTGACAGTGACACCCCTCCTCTTTGTCTGCCAGGACCCTCGGGAGGACTCGCTCTCGTTCCGCGTCTGCGATTCCGACGCCGAACACTCGGGTCAGCTACTTTGGCGTCGCACATGTTAAGAACAAAGCAACAAACTGTCAATTACACTCTGTCCTCCGTTCACATTTGTTCCGCTCTCCATTCTACACTTTGTTTTGATTAAAGAGTAAGATTTCAATTAAATTGCTGCGTAGGCGTACGCACAAAAATCGCCCTGGCGCTCTCTGACAGAAATGGAACTCGGTGTGCTTTTGTGGTTCTCAGACGGGTGTAAAGCCAAACTGACTGCGAAATAGAAGATGAACTCAAGTCAGTCTAATTTCATATCAAAACAGTCGGTGAAAGGCAAAGCCGTGCATGCTCATACTCCACATAAATATACAGTTTGAAGAGGATTTAAGTATGAAAAGAGGAAGCCTTCTGTGGGATCATGGAGCTTTAGTCTACAAAGTGCTCTCTGCCCGCCAGGTATCTGACAGAACAATGGCGTATCGTTCTTTCATGCAGGACTTTGGGTGTAACGTCTGCTGTCATCTCTGTTTACGTACGATCATCTGTCTGGACACATTCAGAGCTTAAACAAAGAACAAAAGAGCCACGGTGACCTGGAAGGTGAAATCAGACTTCTATTGTAGTTCAGTTGTGAGAGGATTAATTTAGACCATTGAGCTTTGAGAAATGTTGAGATATTTGGAGAAAGAAGTACATTAAAATGATGCAAGGCAAAGGTGCAGGGGCTGTTGGCTTCTTAATCATCAGTACCTTACAACTTAATTTTGCGAAATATTAAAACTTTGAACAATATAATAACAATTTTCTTTTTTTGTAACTTTTCTGCAACATCTTGTGTTTTGTTCTCTTTTTTCCTGTGATATTAAATATATTATATTCTCAAAATGTTATTACTTCATTTGTGTAACATTCTGACATTTTCCTCAAAATATTACATCTTTATTCTTGTAACAGTGTTTTCTTGGAACATTTGTACTTTAGTCTAGGTTTTCTTCTAATGCGTCACACCTTTGCTTTCATTTGAGAGCTTTAACGTTTGACTTCCTCCTCGGTGCGGCACGGCAACAACAAACCTGCAGCCTCTGCAGATCTCCAGAACGAGAGAAAGGACCAAACTAATGGAGCGGCTGTGATTTTCAAGCAATTGTTCTGCAATTGAAGCGCTTCTCTCCCGAGCCGCGGGCTGACAAATTAAGTCTGATCCCTTTTCCTCTATATCCTCCTCAAATCTTTTAATGAGGCCAAATCCTTTTAACTCGGGCCCCAAGTATAGGGGTTATGGATATGACTGTGTATGTGTTTATCCAACAGTGTGTGTGTGAGAGCTCGGAGGAGTTCTCTCCTTCTGTCAAGGTGGAGCAGAAGAGCAGCAGTTTCCTCTACAGGAGAAATCACATCAAAGACATCAAAAGGTAGAAAAGGCGATGCCAGGTAGTACGACTGTCACATCATCAGAGCATCAGAGCATCCGTCAGTCCACCGTGTGGGAAATTAAAGCCTCAGCTGCAGCGGAGCTACAGAGGAACTACATAAAATATCTGTCTATTAAATTTCACCTGACACGCTTTGAGCTTTTACTGACTCTCTAATGACAAACTGTGACATCACTATGACCAGGTTATGTAACTGGGGACGGGACTTAAATGATATATGATAGAGCAGTATCACTGTTTATCAGCCCCCCCCCCCCCGCCCCCCGATTCCAGGCCAGCAATCATCATTAACTGAAGGAAATTGCATTGACATTGCTAAATTAAGTGCCAAGGAGTAAGACAATTTATAGAGTCCTTAGAGGAAATGTCCAAAATTATTTAATGGGCATCAGTCAGCTCTCTCTCTCCCTCTCTCTCTTTTCCAAATCCTGCATGATATGTCAAAAAACAAGTAAACCCAAATGGAAGCACGTACAGAAATGAGACTGACATGAATCTCTGAGGTCCCTGCGTCTGAGTTCGAGCCCCTTACGTGCTGTGACCCACTTCAGCTACGGGTGTCTAACACGTTTAATGTGCAGCGGCCTAAATAATATCTGCTGTCACTAAGTGCAGCGCCTCACTTCTGATCACAAGGCTGCACCGCCGCGGCCCCCCGACGCACAGCAAATGACCGCTGCAAGCTATAATTGTCTTTTTCCTTTTTGCACGTCAGGCATGGCGGCGGTGCGGACTGACCTTGTTTTCACCTATTTTAATGACGGTGTATTGGTCTAGAAAGGCCAGCACTTTATCTGTTAAATGCTTCCACCTCTGATGCCGAGAAGGACATTATCAAAGGGAGGCAGAGTGAGCTGACATTAAAGGCTCGCGGCTGAGCGAGCAGGGAGGGATACGCTCGCGGAGACACACAGGGACGTCTTCTGCATGCACATATCGGCACGTTTGGACAAATAAAGGACGAGGATTCTGACGGTCCATCGTTTGGATATGTATGCAGGTCACATTATTGTCCGGTATAAAAACAGTTTGAGAGTAACAGGAAAGTATCACACATGCCACATTCTGATACTTCAAACGTTTAGGATTGGGATTAAGCTGTGACATTTATGTGGAAGAGAAAATGGCAGAGCTATGTACACACTGTGGTCCAATGTCTTGATGTTACCACTCTACACTGTAACTCAAGCACGTTGCTCTTGCGTTTACCTTTGGTCAAATGAATTTGTATTTCACCTGACAAAAGCACCTGACTAATCCCTTACCCAGCACTACACATACGCCGACTCTCTCTCTCACACACACGCACGCACACATAGGCCTCTGTAATTTGCAGGGACAAAGGTAGAAAATGAGGGACCTATTGAAAAGTCATGCGGGCGTGTTGAGCTAACGAGTGAGCCTATTGTTGATGATCACCCCTGTGTCACGGTGCAGGATCACAGCGAACAGCTCATCCCCACACGCCCTCTCTCACACGAAGGCCGTCACACGCATGTCACGCACTCGTGTGCCGACAGGTGCGGAGCTTTCGCGTGTATCGGTACGCCTGGAAAGCCGTCCTGCCGACAAGACAGCCAGCAGACGTTTTAGAAATGGCCCCACAAATCCACATACCACTCTACCACATACACACACACACACACACAGACAGATGCCACAGAACAACAACATCAACAACATAGTGATGACAGGAAAACAATGGGAAACCTGACAGGACGGCAGACGGCGTACACGCGACCATAGAAAGACGACGTCATGAAAAGAGATACCACATTGATTCATCGTTCAACAGGTGGCACGACAGATGCTGCACACAGGAATATGACATCTCTCTCGGTCAAACCTGTTTTTCCTCACATGCTCAAGACCAACAATTGTTTAGGAGACGAGGAACAAACAACATATGCAAAGATGAGTTTGTGAAGAATGACAGCAGAGCAACTGGTGATCCAGTGTTAGTTTAGTATTAAAACACAAACTTGAAAAAACATTGAAGAAAAACTGTTTTGGGAAAATCTTTCTTATTATTTGATTTTGACTGAACAGTTTAAATGTTTCAAGGCCAAAATGTGACAGTAGCTATTACATCATCAACCTCTGGCTGAATGGGCTTTTCCCTTTCTATGTCCACCAAGTTTCATCAAAATTTGTCAATAATGCTTTGGTGATTTCCTGCCTACAGACATCCAGACAAACACAAATCTATTACAAAAACATACATTTCTAAAGACTAAGCTCCACGTTCTTTCTCGCTCTCTGGTGTGCAATTCAATAGCGGTCTCCAAAAATCTTTAACGTGAAAACACCATTGTAAGAACAAGCGGCGGGACAAAACGCCAAAACACCGAAATAAGGCGGGACAGGCAGAAACACAGCATTCACATGGATTTATCACTTTTGCATTGATTGGTACTCACCCTCTGGCAGTCTTTCGTCTTTTAAAGCAATTTGAAGTCCATGGATTATCAATGGATTTCGATCCGTTCTGACATCTCAGCCAGAAAGGTCATTTTCAGATATCTTCAGTACACCTGGAGCAAAAAAAAGGAGAAATAGGTTTTTATCGTGTTTGGAAGATTAATCTCAGCAAGGGAGAAGCAGACAGGTGGGATAAGTCAACAATCCAGCTCTGTACAATGAAGATGGTCACTGGGCGAGACTTTTTTACTGTTTTTTGGAAAATGCATTTTCTTCTTTCTCCCCATGTTTATGTGCTTTGATGCTCTGGTTTCCTTCCAACCGTCGCAGTGACCTCAGCTCTGAACCCTGACCAGCTGTGGATGCTTCCTGTTCCATCTTAAGCTTGGGATGGATAGAAATGCACAAAATGGACTAATTTCCCCATGGGGATTAATAAAGTATCTGTGGATTTCGGATATTCTGCGTTTTGTGCGTCTTTCAGGTCTAAGACAAATGGGAAGTCCATTTCTTAACTAAAGTCCATCTGCATCAATGTTTGCTTTGCATTGACAAATAGTCCTCTACTTCGTCTGGTTTAGCTGATGTCATACATTTCTACTGTAGCGACACACTGGAGTCGTGACAAAGTGACTCTGATGTCTGATATGGAAACACAACAATGGCCTTACATCCTGATTTCAAAACAACCCAACATTTCAAATAATAGAATTACAGGAGTGAAAACACAGTTTGTTTTCTTGCATGTTTATTTACCATTGCTCAGCTTCAACGTCATTGGTTGTTTCATCCTCACAACTGCAGAACTTTTTTTCCCTGAGGTTGACACTTGTAATTATGACTTTGTTGGCTTTTCGATTAGTTATTCTTCCCAAATTCCAACACCGTGTAGAATCAGAGTAAGGTGAAAGGAAGCTTGAGCCGGAATGTCCAACACAGTGCGGAATAATATCAATTAATTGCTGTCACCTGCTGGTCCCACTTGCTGCCAGGGAACACAGAGTACCAGGTGAAAACAATTAATTCATTAGCTGTCTGCTGCTGACTGGAGACCCACAAGCTCAAGCCTGCTGAGAACTTCATGAAATAAGGTTCTGTGTTTGTTTTTGCTGTAGACTCTAAATGGCCACGGTCAGCTTCTAAGGTGACTTTCCATCTACTTTGACTCTTTGATTTGCTGCACTGCGACATCAAAGACATTTAACGTGTCCAGGCTATAATTAGCGCTTGTTTTGGCGTAAACATTGCACTTGGCCTTGACACATCTGCAGGTGATGTGACGGCGACTTTAAAGGGCCGCGATGAGTGAGACCAATTAAAAATTCGGGTCGAAAGGAAAGATCACAGGTTGCGTCACCTCAGCTGCCATAACAAAAATAACAGATTGCATTCTTTGCAAAGAAGATTGCCCCGACAGAAATATTTTGTTTCCAAAGCCGGCTAAGAGAAAAGGTGAAGGTACTTTTTATCTGTGTGATAATTATGGCTGGAGGTTATACGGCTTTCTGGGGCCGCTGCTGCATATCGGAGGGGAGAGGGATCCATGCGTATTCGGATTTACTGACCTTTATGTCAGATCAGGCATAAATCTTCTCATTCCACGAGTAAAGAGACATTAATACCCCACGAAAAAATAGAAAAACTTTGCAAAGTCTGGAAAGTCAAACAAATATACAACAAGTGAGGTGTTAAAGTCATCATAGATTTCCCCCCACTAGCTGTGGTTGTGAAGAATCTGCAGATTTACAGAGTCTAGACTGTCTCTATATTTCAACCCAAGACAAATCCAATAACCACTATATATGCTGTATATTGTTGAGGTTTCTCATAAAGGCACTCCTCACCGGGATAAGCTTTAATGGCTGTTATTTATATTTGGCCTGGGCAGGTTTATTCTGCACGCCCACAGAAATCATTACAGTTCCCCTTGGGAGAGGCTGTAGCAATGTTTGTGTTTCACCCCGGCAGATGACTCAGCGATAATACTCTTTCCCTCTATCGGGTTTTCCTTATGGGTAACCTTCCTCAGAGGTCATTATGAAACAACAGGGAGCGACAGAGGGAGCCCACATATGGGGGCATGTTTACTGCTTAATGAGCAGGGGAACAACAGAGAGCAAATGGAGGCAATCAAACACTGAAGCTAATAAACATTGGATATTATTCTGTTGGATGTAGCGATCATCAGCTTTGATTCAACCGTCAGCAGAGTGCAGGGAGGTCTGCATGAATAACTTTGTAAAGTCATCAGGAAACTCACCCAGATGGCTGACTGGTATGCCCATGTTTTAAAGAGCTCACGCCTGTCACACACAAACACACTCACACACAGGTATTATACATAGACACACCTTCATGACACAGCATACCAAAAGTTCTGCTGCAGAAAAATGCATTCTTCCCGTCTCTCCTGTCTCTGACTCAAATGTTCTTCCTCTAGCACCTGCTCCCCTTAAACCAGGATCAAATTTTAAAGGAGAGATATTATGCCGATTTTCCTGTTTCTCATCTAAAACCTTCATTTAGGGGTCCAGTTTGTAACAGTCATAATGCTTTAAAGTGCAAAAACGCATTGATTATGGATTGTGGCCAACCTGGTGTTGAAGCAAACACACAAAAGTAGAGTTTCTAAACAAAAATAAATGTTTATCTCAGTGGATACACTTCTATTGGCGTCAACTACAAGTTTTGATGGTTTCACAATTTTCAGCCCATGAAAAGTGAACGAAAAGCATAAAATGCTCCCTCGTGTACGTCCACAGAATGTCTAAAGCTACTGCAGGCGGAGTGAACACTGTGTTGTGATCTGATTTGGTTTGGTGATGCAGCTGGAGAGTGTAACAGCACCGATGGAGCAGACGGTCTCAAATTTGAACAAAAGAGCTGTTTACATATAGATGGTTACTTATTTGTGCATTCATAAATGTAAGCGTCTATGTTTAATGTAGAAGTACTTGTTGTTATTCTGAGTGGGCTGTTTGTCGATTCTGAGACTTTCATCTAACACTGTTGGGGTTTTAATGTGTGGCACTGCCTGAGCTGTATCCAACACATTACATCACTATCCTTCATGCACCTGGTCCGCCACCTGTCGCTGCTGCATACACACTTGTTTACACTACATCACACACTTTACATTTCAGACCACTATCATGAAACCAGAGTGAAATTTGCAACACCATGTTTGCATTTCAACCAACATGCAGCTTTTTTATAACAGCTGTCGCGCGCCTGCACCTGTCTTGTTCGCAGGTTAATAAATAGCTTTTTCACGATCTCATCTGACGATATAAAGCAACAGCACAACAAGGACACACAAACATCTGTTTATCTGTTTATTCAGGGACAATTCTATGTACAACACACAACTCAACCTTTTACAAAGAACTGTAAAACACTTGAACTCGTTGGTAATAAATAAATAAAGGAGCAGACATATACACATGTAGTTCTGGAGTCACACACATTGCTTTGATGTCCCTTCAGGAAATATATACGTGCAATAGTAATAAAAACTAATGTTCCTCCGTGTTCACCGACATTCATCTTTAATAGTGTCTGTACAATAGAAAAAGGACTTGAGGGACATAAAGCACTGGCAGAGGGACCTCTTTACACACAAATGGACAGAGACGTACATGTACTTCATTAATATTCAAGTGTAATAATTTAGCATTAAGCGCAACAGCATCAATAAGGCCACTTCCTGTTATTCTGGGAGGAGAAATCAGAGGAACAATCTTCTACCTTTTATAGCTTGTGGTTATTATGAATGACCGAGAGTGACAGGAAAAGATGAAAGAAATGTTTGTCTCATCCATAACGTTCATCGTCCAATACCACAACTTTCCATTACATGCTGCCGATCCAAATCCATCCGTCTTAAATCTTTGTTTTATTCCCTGTAACAGCAACAACGTCCCTCTGATAAAAAACAAATCAATGATTTGCCGCAGCCAGCAAGTTTCAGAACGTGGGGATTGAATCATTCCTGAGCGATCGGTCTTGTCTTGTCTCGTCTCTCTGCTCGGTGATGCTTTCACATCATGCTCAGCTTGTTAATAAACAAGAGCGAGTTTGCTTCTCGGCCGAGACGGTCGCCACTGGATTGATATTGGCTCCAGTTCTTTCGGACTCTGTGATAAATCTAATAAATACAGAGCTTGAGGGGTGACATAAATGTGGGATTAGAGAGGGAGAGCGAGCGAGTAGGGGGGGAATGGGCTCACATACACACATGCAGAGAAAGATAAAAGAGACATTGGACACCCTTGGGTGCCTCGAGCTCGGGTGCCCAAATCAAGGCAGGCTGTGAGATTGAGTACAAATCAGCCCGTCTGTGTTTCTCCCTCTGTGCCTCCAGCAAGCCGCCACACTGCACCGTCCAACAAAATTGAAAAGACCACGCAAAAATGGAGAAAAGCCGTCCTCTGCCCATCCTGATACAGGTTCAGTCTCGTCTCTTCAAGTGCTTCAGTGTGTACTATATGTGTGTGTGTGATCCGTTTTCACAAGTACACAATGTTTTCCTCCCGGCTCTCCTCCCCACCGCTGTCTGTCTCCAAGGAAACCAGCACACTGAGGTCCAGCTGAGGGTCACCGGGATGCGGGAGAGCTGGATATGGGTCAGTTCCTGTTGCCGTCGACGACCAGGCCTCTCTGATGTAGCTGTTGCTGTTCAGATCTGAGCGGGATGCACAATGGCAAAAATAAGTGCGTTTTAGTAATCTGAGCAGGAAAAAGTTGCTGATTTCAAATTAATATGCAATCATTTGATAATTGTAACAGGGGGTAAAAATGGAAACAAGATGAATGGGATGGGATGGTGAGGGAGGAATGTCTTGCCACTTGTTTAATGAGCTCAGTCTAATTGTTTAGCCCACTCATCTAATCACTAACTGCATATACATCAACTACAGCAGCTGCACGCACAGTCTGTTCTCCCCTCTGCGCTCCAGCGTCGAAGGAACTCATCCTCTACTTATCCATCACTTCCCTTCACTGACAAGAGTCCCTGTTGTCATTATCATTGTCAGTCGCATCAATTGTCATTCTCTGGCTTCGGTGGCGGCGGCAACCTGCTGCTGTACGCGTGACGCTCGGCAAGAGGAAGCGCCGAAACGAGGCGGCAGTGAGGGGGAACAGGAAATGACAGAGATGGTGATGTAGGAGAGTGATGCAGTTGGTTATGTAACCAGAAGGGGCCAACACAGGGCTGCAGCTCCAAACTATCTAATATCAGCATAAATAAATAAATGAATAATCAACTGTGTCGGACAAAAGAAATCTTTAAAGCTAAAAAAAGGCAGAATTTACATCAAATATCAATAAATGACATTTCACAAAAGAAGACTGACCTGAAGTTCTTTTGCCTACCTATGTTGAACGCACTTATTGGAAGTCGCTTTGGATAAAAGTGTCTGCTAAATGACTGTAATGTAATGTACTGTAAGACTAGAGTGACTGACACAATAATGTTCATTTGGTAGTGCAAATGAACTAAACCTGTTACTGTGAGTTACAAGTTATATTTAACAGGAGCGAGCACTTATTGTTATGACACTCAATGTGAACTTTCAGTAAATAATATGCACGTCTTTCTACCAAATCCTTCCTATCCTGATCTGCAAAAAAGGATTGGAGGTTCTGCCAGAGCTTTAATTAAGCTCCATCGACTTCCTTGTCCCTGATTGGACGTTGCTGCAGCTCCTGCCTAGCAACAGGTTTGACATATTACTGAGGGCTTTCCAGCTAAAGCCGCTGTTACGTTCAAGTAGCACAGCATGATTTGAAACCAACCGCCGATCACAAAAGACTTCATAAGGAGGTTTCCCATCCGATCCTGACCTGTGCCTCTGAGCAAGGCATCGCCTCTCCAACACAGCTTCGGCTTTTCCCTTCCCTGACTTCCCTTTGATGGATCGATAACTTGTTTGTTAAATGAGATCTGAAAAGGATATATTTGTGTGTGCTTGGTGGTTGCTGTCTAACATTAAGGCAGGTGATTGCTGTCATGGTAACAGATAGGGTGAACTATGCATTGCCTCATTGTGTCCCTGTAGGAGCGCGCGGCTTTTTTGATTAATTATATGAAGTGTTTATGAGAGTGGCTCTGTTGGCCGTGATGCCGGCCCGGCCTCTGATAGATGAGACATCAGCGTGCAGCCAGATGATAAAACACTCACTCAGTCCCTCACTTAGAGCTTCATCCATGAAGTAACAGATACGCTTTTGACAAGGGAGTTGAATTATGGGGTGCATAAACAGAAAACAGCACGGTGTTTAAAGAACACAAAAGCAATTACGGAAAAATGAAAGATTATTTTTTGAGACTTTGGTTGATGTATATATTACACGAGGTGCCTGTGGTTTGATCCCTCTTGTTCGCCCTCAGCCTCCCTCTCAACTATCTCGCCCCTTTTTATGGAGAGGCAAGTAAACCAAAACCAGATTCCATTCGTTAGTCATTTCAGAGAATTCCATCCAACTGATTTTCCAAGATTACATTGTGCAGGACGACCTTATGGAAATCCAGTCAATGGAAAAAGGGTGTGTGTGTGTGTGTGTGTGGGAAGGAATGTTCACATGCTCAGGTGAGGATGAGAACAAGATCTTATTGTGATCCATGTGACTGTCAGCACAATGGAGATTTGCATTTGAAAAAAATGCACAGTAATGGGATGCTGGATATCAGCCAAGGCCGTGCGTCCACACGTGCACACAAAATATTAAATGTGAGAAAAGGGAGAATCACAGCAGGAGCGTTTAACCCTTTAAAAGGCAGAAGGAGAGCGTATTCCAGAGTGCATGTCAGCCTGGATGAAAGGCGGTCAATGTAAGCTGCTGTGGGACTCAAGAGAAATGTATTGTGGGTAAATGTCAGCAGAAACTCACAGATCGCAGCCAATTGCTCAGGCCCCCGGCCTTGTTAACAAGTGGCTTGGGTTTCACTGGGGCCGGCGTGGTCAATAAACGAGGAAAAGGTTAATAAGCTGATCAATGAGGAAGAGATTGCTCTGCCTGCTTACACGGCCGGCGAACAATACAAGGAAGCTCACCCGCGGTTAACACTGACCCCTTTTCTTTTGGTGTTTTTTTTTTTTACACATGCTGGGTGATAAGTCACACGTAACCTGTAATTTTCTCTTTCTCCTGTGATTTCGGAGCACGAGCACAGCATTAAAGGATTAGGAAGGAGGCCTGGGAGAGAAATAAAACCCCTGGTCTTCCTGGAACGCGGCTGACACTTTGCAAGCGAAACGCAGATTAATACGTGTCTGCATCTATGACCGCGCACCCCCCCCCCCCTTTTTTCCCCCTGATGCGATGACAAGTCATGCTGTAATGAGTTTTGTAAAGATTTCTTTAGATCGATGTCCCAATCAGTCAGCCATCGCCTGTGAACTGTGATTCACACGCTGTTGTCTGCCCTGCCAGTCAGTAGATAGAGAGACCATTGATTTTCTTTTGCTTGGCAAGCAGGGTGGATGTGGACTGTGTGTGTGTGTGTGTGTGTGTGTGTGTGTGTGTGTGTGTGTGGAGGGGAGGGAGGGTTGATTCTTTGTCAGGAGACACTGATTAACTGAGTGGAAGGACAGACGAGGCCTCACTGGGGATACAGCCTTGAGAGCTGTGTGTGTGTGCGTGTGTGTTTGCACGGGCTCACACGTGACTAAATCCAGTGGGCAGAGAGTTTGTTTGCATTCTCACAGGCATCATTCATGTCGAGCGCCACCACACAGTCATAATTTATCAAACTATTGTTCTTCCTTCTGTTCACTCTGCAGCGGTGTAATGTTCCTCCATTATAACTGAGCTACTTAGTGCATTAAGCTCTTACAGAGTTTCAGGAAAATCAGTTTGTCCTCATTAAAATGTACATTAATGAAGTAAAAGCATCCTCTGATACCAATTATGGGACTTTGATACCTGCCTAGAAGCTCTTTCCGACACCATTCCTTATTTAAGTATTGGAAATCCCGTGTTTAAAGTGAAACGCGGCTTTAAAATATCCCCTTGGCTTAAAAATAACTTCTTCATTTGCTGATGACAACACCTTAGATGTAAACCCAGACTCTGTAATCAGCAGCTTGTTTGCATCTCTTCATTTTGCTATCCTCACCACTAGATGACCTGACTGTAAACGCTGATGAACAGTCGGTATGTTTAACAGGACATTAAAATTTAGATTTACTCAAGCATGTAAACATTACATGGATTTACGATCACCCTGAGCTTTCCGCACACACACGTTTAGTCCCCAGCCTGCCTAAATTTGCAGTACAGACACGAACTGGAATGTAGCCTGCAAGTACTGCAAGTCATAAAATCCTCGTATATCTTTCACATACAGCGGAATCCTGGGAATGCTGTCCCGTGTTTACGTTTTACTTGAGATGTAGCTTTAATCTCAGTGCAGATAAATGTGAACGTGGTGTGAATGCGTGTGTTTGTGTGCGCAAGGGTGTGAAAATTGTTCAAACTGAACTTTTGCTGTTAAGAAATCTGTTTTGTTGGGTGAAAATCACTAAAGAGAGAAGATCTAGAGGATGTTTAAGAATTCACAGTGTGGTTCTTCTTACCTCTGGGTGTGTGATCCAGCCCCAGCCCTCCTGCGGGGTTGTAAAGGTATCCGCTCTCCATCACCCATCCCTGGGAGTCCGAGTGTGAATGGGGAGTCTTAGCCACGGGCGAGCGTCTGCTGTTGGATCTGGCCAGCAGGGTGTTGAGGCAATTGTGAGCGCTGGGGTCGTTCCCTCTGTGGTGGACGTGGCGGTTGTTGATGCCGGAGCCGGAGAGCGCCGCCTCGTTCACGAACACGAACCCGTTGCCGGCGTGGTCTCCGGACTGACACGGTGCCGAGTCCTGAGGGGAGAGAACGTTCAGCGATAAAGGTGAAGATCAAGAACACGTGAACATAAAAGTAGCAGATCGCTCATTTTCTTCCCACAACCTGACCTTCTACAGAGGAAAATGGATTTAATAGAGGATTTCTACATCAGCGAACTCCTTTGAAATGCACCGATGCGTCTAATTTAATAATTTAAATGCATTGTTAATGGATCAATTATGTGAAATCTATGGTACAGAGAGTTTAATGTGATAACCTGGCAGAGCTGTGGTTGATGTTAAGGACTGATGAGCAGTAGTTTGACTTTCACTTGAAGATTTAGTGACCTACATTAGTACATTCAAATGTGCCGTTCAATTAAGAAATTTGAGAATGTAGACACCTAGATTTAAGTTGATATAAACATACTGTATATTTTTGATTTGTTTGATTAGTTATTGGGCTGAGAGATGAACTTTTGCAATCTGATTGGCAACAAGACATTACAAAATAAAAGGCCATCAGTAATTCCTGACAGTTTTGAAAATTTGCACCAATTTAAAATGACATTATTCATCTTCATCATCATCATCATCATCATGTTTTGTTGAGTATCTACAGACTCTTTCAAGCTGAATTCTTATCGGAGCTTTATGTGGAGCAGACACTGTCACCATCCAGCTGCACTTTGCTCAAATTCCAGCAGAGGGCAGTCACGCTACCAACATCACATCCTGGATATTCGGACTTCTTTATCACTTTTCTGGTGATGTAATGTTACTATACGGTTTGTTGCCATTTTTATGAAGTGAGTGGATATTTTGTGTGAGCACTTTCAGAAGTTTTAAATATCAAAATATAATGACCAAATTAATTTTGTACCCTAAATGAACTTGAACAGTATCGCTGCTGGCACCGGCTCCGTCCTCCACCCCTCCTCCTTCCTCTCCTCTGTCGCTATCCCCTCTCTCCTTATCTTAACTCCTGTCCCGTCCTCACATCGCCGCGTTCTTTCCTCCTACCGGAGCCGAGGAGGCAGCGCTGCTAATTAGAATCCACGTCATCCCTCCTCGTCTCCGACCCTCTGACCCCCCGCTGCCTCCTGGCTAAAACATTAGCGAGGAACATTAGGACCCTGGCTGCTTAACACAACGCTTTTGTCAGCCTCAACCTCAAGTCGGGGCCTCAGCTGCGACTAAAATAGACAAATGGAAATAAATAAGGCAGGAAGGCGTCCATCATGTCCCGTTAAAAGCCCGGGGACGTATGGAAATTAATGAGCGGTGAGAGATATTGTAACATGAGTCGTCTCGCTTGTCCGTTCATTCCCTCTGTGTCTTTTCAGCGGTCACACCTGCTGAACGGAGGCTCACACGGATACACTGTATGCACTATATGGCTCCTCCTCACCCCACCCACCCACCCACCCTCCCCCGCCAGCCCGCCCTCCCTCCTTCCTTCACATGTAAGGTCTGCAGAGATTTAAAGGGCAAGGAAACAGTCCTCTCCTCCTCCCTCTCCATGCCTTCCAGCTGTAGGGGACATTTCACTCCAGTGCTTTTCAAACAAAGTGTCGATATGAATAATTTAAGTCCCTTTGGATACGATTGATTGGTTTCTGAGCCGGCGTGCCTCTGGTTTTAATTATTTTCACAGAGCTTTTATTTGCAACGGTTTAATTATCATCAATCATTAAGATGTTTATTGGTGAGTGGAGCTACTGGAGCACTAAGACAAATGATGGTGAAATTGCTCTCATTATCGCAGGTCGTACATCAAGGGGGGGGATTGAGTAAATGAGTGAACCGGCGTAATTCAGGCCGATAGCTGTCCGAGAAATGCGTCTGGTTAACGACTTCAGCTAAGGTTTTTGTCCGCAGACGTTGTATATCACACTCCTGTAAGGGTCGCCGGCTTCATTAGCCTACGATCAAAACCTTCAAGACTTCTTCAAAGATCGGCTGAAGGAGGAAACGCAACGACACAAACAAGCAGCAGTGGAACCGGGAGACAAATCCTTCATCTGATCATTATTAATGTAAAGGATGTGCCTTAAAAAGTTTGATCTAAATAGAAAGTATATATGTTTTGATGGAAAATAAAAGGATGGAAGGGAGAAGGGTTGGAGGGAAGGAGTGAGCAAAGGAAGGAGGAAAAGAAAAAGGACAGAGAAGGAGGAAAAGACTCATGGAAAGAGAGAAAGGAAGGAAAGGAATGACAAAGTTGAAGATGGACATACAAAAGTAAAGTACAAGAACTTCTAATTTGTCCTTCAGCTCTGTGCTTGAGTACATTTCAGGCTCTGTTACACCATCAGGTTTACAGCTCCCTACCTGTTGTCCATCCAGTGGGATCAGCATGTGAGGGATGACAGTGGACAGGCTCCTCTTCGCGCCGTGATTCCAGCCCTGCAGCGCCCTCTGCTGGCTCTCCACCTTCTCCCGCTCCTTCTCCACGTTCCGCCGGCCTTCCCTGAGCCGCTCCAGGCTTTGCTGGTACTCCTCCAGCTGCTCCTCCAGCTCGTCCCTCTCTCGCTTCAGCTTGTCGGCCTCCAGGCGGCACTGCCTCTCCCGCTCCTCCAGCCTGCTCTCCCGCTCCCCCTGTTGGCTCTCCCGGGCGTGGCACTCCCTCTCCCAGCGCTCCTTCTCCTGGCGTAGCCGATCCTGGAGCCGCTGGGCCGCCGCCACCTCCTCTTTTTGCTTCTCCAGGTTGCGCTGCTTCTCTTGCTCTTGCAGGGTGTTCCCTCGGAAACTGGGCGGGTGCTGTCGCTGGGCGCGGGGGGACGGGCGCTCTGTCTCCTGGAGGAAGAGTCTGTGGATCTCGTAGCAGCTGTCCTGCATGGTCACTGCGGCCTGCGACCAACACAGAAGGTCAGAGAGAGGCTTGGTTCATGCAAAACCATCACATTGACCACACGTGTGTCATCTCAATAGGCAGGAGAAGGTGATTTGAATGGCAAAATGTGATGGAAATTCTAATCAGTATTTTCATGCATAAAGACCTTCAGTGCTACGGAACAGATTTTAGGCTTCAGAGAGAGAGAGACTTTCATTCTTTGAATATGAAAATGCCATCGTGATTAAAACCTCAAATCCATACACACACACACACACACACACGTGTGTTCTGTGCACACACACATTTCCATTTTACACCAAACAGAATGTATGCATTGCAAAATCAAAGCCCCTCCTGAGTGTTGGAGCAGAAAAGAGATCAGTGAGATTCTTTGTCTCGTGCTGCACTGTGTTTGGCTGAGCAACAACTAAGCTGATTGTTGTTCATTGTTATTTCCTTTGTTATGTGCAGCTCTTGTGTGCAGGCACCATAATGAGCCTTCATCTTGAGTGAGTGTGACACGAACATAAGGGTTGATTTGTTCTTAACGGCGGTAGGAAAGCTTTGTTTGCTGGTTTCAGCTGCTGCCTGGGTGAGGATGGAGAATGTGGCTGATTATAAAGTGCTCACCTGCAGACTGTACAGCAGCTGAGTGAGGCTTTGGACACTTTGAGACACCTGTGGAGGACAAACACCACATGCAGATTAACACACTTTCACAAATACAGATTTCACCTTCATGCCACATTCCCTCACAGCCCGACTTGCATCTTCTTCCTGTCTCTCCTACCAGGATAAAACAAAAGTCCAAACTGTGGCGTACGCACTCATGCAGCATGTGCGCCCCCTTGAGGCTTTATGGCGTCCTGCAAAAAAAACATTCAGGCCTTATTTATCACTTTGTCGCCTTGAGAGAATAATTCCTCCTCTTCCCTTTTCGGAGTCATTTACCTCACAGGTCGCAGAAAGCTGCAGACGGCAGCGCAAATGAGGCGGGGAAACTGGAAATAAGTCTCCCGTATCTATTTTTAATGGCAATATCTTAGAGAACTAAATGGACTCCTTCCTTTATTATGAGCTGATTAATAATTTACCATATTAAGACTGCAATGTGATTCTAATAGACTGCACTGAATTATTAAAACAACTCTTGGCAGTATTGAGCCCTACATCAGGGAAGAAATGGAAAGAGGTGAAATTCAGATGCTGCCAATTACAACACAAAACACAACATACAATTAACATATTCATATTTACCCCAATCGCCAACTTTGCGCCCAATTTCAATTTATGTAAAAAGGTCAAACACAACCGAATTTGTGAAATGGGATTTACTTTGAGTTTGATGTCGGTCGTGTTTGATCTTTCCAGGTCTGGGAGGGACTGAAGGTCGGTCCAGCTCCCCTCGGTGGCGTCGGAGGCGGCGGGAGAAGCCTCGGGGTCTGAGGCGGTCTCTGAAAGTGCAACTGGGGTGGCGGGGAAGACGGCTTCCATGTCGGAATCCGGAGTGTGGACGGAGGAGGAGCAGGACCTGGACGACAGCTTGGCTTTCAGGTTCTCAGCTGGGCAAAGACAAAGCAAACGAGTCAGATTCGTAATCTGATGTCTTCATTTAGAGGGACGGGAGACGGGAGACGAGGCATGCAAAGGTCCCCGTCTCCATTCAAATCAGCAAACATGGTGCGACTTTACTACGAAATGTTCCTCTCGTGCTTTTTTCCGTACACACGTGTGAATTAAACTCATGTATGTGAACCATCAGTCCTGATATCGATGGTTCCAATGTGACATCACGATCACTTTAAGCCATAGTTTGGTACATTTCACTGTGGTTGCTATGGTTACCTGCAATGTAATCTACTCTTGTGCACTGTGGTTAAGCTGTTCAACTATTTTTCTGTGTTCTAAAGAACAAAAACAAAGACTGATGAGACGTGAAGCATCGTAGCAAATCTCCGTGCAGTGAACCTTCCCTGTGTGTGTGTGTGTGTCCTTGTGTATGTAAATTGCCTCACCCTCTAGCAGTGCCGCAGCCAGCAGCGCGGCGGCCTGGGGTGGCTCCTCCGACAGCGGCTGGACGAGCAGTCGCGGCTCGAGGGCAGGAGACGCCTCGGTGGTCCTCCCGCCGGTGGAGGAGGACATCTGAGCGTAGAGCTGCAGCTTCTCCTCCAGGTTCAGGCAGATCTGCTGGTCGTGGCTCACCAGGCTCTCTGAGGAGACATTATCACCACGACAACTGTGATCGCTGCTACCTACCGCTGCGAAAAGGGAAAACTCTTTGGATTCAGCCAATTTCCTGTTACCTTGGATTTTTTGGATCTTCTGCACTCGAGCTTCGGCCGCCCGCTTCTCCTCCTCCGATTCACTTGTGGACTCCTCTTCTTCCTCCGGACAGCTGAGCAGAGAAAAACTAGTAAACAAATGCTAGACAAATTATTCACAAATGGGAAGTCTCAGCCTCCTCCCTCCCAGCCTCCACACACACACACACACACACACACACACACACACACACACACACACACACACACACACACACACACACACACACACACACACACACACACACACACACACACACACACACACAAACCTCTCGACAGCCTCTCTAATGAGCCTCATCCATGTGTTCCTCTCGTCTTTGGAGGAGGAGTGAACCTCGTACATCTCCGGCCCGGCGGCCGAGGCGCTGATCAGGAACATCCCTCTCTCTTCGTTGGCGACTTCACGCACGATTAACTTTTGGAGTGCGATGACCGGAGGCTTCTGATCCTGAGAAGTGAGGGGGGGGAAAGGAAATAACTTTTAAACCTGCTTGTATTTGTTTTGTCTTTGCGACCCAGCTGACATGATTGATGCTCGTACGCACCACGCCAGCAAACGTGAACTTCTGGTCTTTCTCCTGCAGGAAGATGAGACTGTCTGTGAGAAGCAACGCCAGGACATCTGTGGAAGACGAGAGAGAGGACAGCAGCAAGTTACAAGTCTGGTAATTCATGTAAAGCAAATGAATGACGGCCTTGATCCAAAACCCAAATCAATAGAGTGTGTAAGTGTGTGTGTGTGACCTTTTAGTCGTCCGGTGGCAGTTTTCCACAGAAGCAGTCCCTCGTGTTTGAGCGTCTGTCCAGGTCCCATCATGTCCTGCTTGCGGAAGGTGTGTCCGTTCTTCAGCTTGGCCGCGCTTCGATTCTCCATCCGGTTGCAGACCTCCTGCAGCCTCTGGTGCCGCTCGTACTCGCTGACCTTCACGTCCACCGCCGTTATGATCTCCCGAACCTGAGCCAGCGCTCTGGACAGGTCCACATGCTCCTCTGTGTCCTCTGGGGGACACATGAGACGTATGAGATCCTCAAAATTGACTGCGTCTCATTTAGTTTAGCTTTCAGTAACCATCTAATGTGAGCGTCTGGCCACCAGAGGGCAGCAGACCACTGACCTTGTGTATAGCGGAGGATCCTCTCCAGCAGAACGGGATACTTTGTAATCCTTTGTGTCACCAGCAAGATGCATTCTGGGATCTCTTTCCGTCGCACCAAAGAGTTGTTGCTTTGTTGCTTGAAAGAGTTAAACATCAAGAGTCAGGTTACAGCTTCCCAGCATGCTTGATTACTTTAGTTTCTCTCATATTACGAGTTCATGCTCCGTTTCTACCTTGACGAAATTCTGAAATCTCTTGTTGTGCTGCTGAAGCTCTTTGAAGAAGCCGACTGCTTCGTTGTGACGGCTGCAGAATTCTCCGTACACCTGCTTCATCTTCTCTCCATTCTCGTCTAAGAACTAACAACACACACACGTACACACACATCCTTTGAATCACACCGGTGCCCGTCTCTAGCAGACGAGACGTCGGGTGTCGAGGGAAAACCAAAGCGCACCTGTTGGAGCAGGACGTCTCCTATTTGGCGGATGAGGTAGTTTTTGTGTCCCTGAGGCTCGGCCGAGCTGTGCTGCCGCTCCCTCATGGCGGAGAAGAAGGCGTGGTGGAAGAGGAGCAGCTGGTCCAGGCAGGGGAAGACCCGCTCCGCCGCCTCAGCATCCAGCTGCACCTCCTCCCTCATACCTCGGCGGAAAACCTCCGCCATGATGTGCAGAGTGTGAAGGTGGTGAACCTCCGTCTGCATCAGCTCTGAGGTTCAGCGGGAAACGAGCGCAATACACAAAGATGAGGAAAATTAGAACTTTCATATAGAAAATGGCAGAGAAATGAACTCGTGAACTAGTTTTAACTATTCAAAGCTCTTCTGTGGTCTCACCATAGATGACATCCTGCCTTTTGACCGCTCGCTTGTCCTGCTTCTTGCAGAACTTGTGCTCCACCGTCAGACTCCACGACTCGGCCTCGTAATCCAGAGCGTCAGCCGAGAGACCGTGAAGGGCGAACGAATCCACACAGTCTGTAGAGAGAAAGAGGAGGGAGAAAAGGAGTTTCACCTATGTCGTCATTCAATATTATACATTATATTCTCGATGTATGACTGAGTGTAAGCAGAGATGGATGGATGGAGGGATAAATAAACACAGAACGAGCCTGAATGAAAGCTGAATACATTCAATCAGATATACAATTAGGAGAGAAGTCAAATCACACAAAGACACACGGTCACACACCTTCTCCAAACGATGAGTCGGTGGAGGTGGACGACGCCGGAGTCGGCAGCAGCTCCTCTGATTGGCCGGTAACCTTCCAGCTGTCTGACTCCGTCTCTGAGCTCTCACTGAGACGACTGGAACACAAAAGGGATTGTTAATATCAGATAAATGAGTATTAGATCATAATATTATCCCTTTATAGAGCCTGTGAGGTGTGAGAGTTTGTCTCCGACCTGTCGCTGAGACTGGGGAGACTCCCTGGGAGGGGGCAGGACATGGGCGCCGCGTCCTTCTTCTCCTTCAGGGTCATGACCGGGAGAGACGCGGAGACGGGGACGGAACACTGAGGAGGACTGTCTCTCACTGTGAAATCTGGGACGAGCGGTTTGTCGGTAAACAAGAAGAAGAATTCACCTTGGGTGAGAATTGCATTCGCGGCGAGCGGTTAACGGAGCTTGACGGGGGGAAATTGCCGGTGACCTTTGACCCCTGTGTTGTAAACTCACTCTGTGGGAGGGATGCTGTCCTGTTCTTCACCATGGAGACAGCATACTTATCCTGAAGTTTCTAAGTAATACAAATGAGAGAGGCTGGTTAGAGCGGGTAAACATCTCCAGAGGACGGACGGAGACACAAGAGGGTTGAATTCAAACACTTGTACTCCAGTGGGACTCACCTTTAGACACGGGGGGACGGATTCCTTGCAGCCTTTATGGACGTACAGAGTGCAACCTAGGAAAATGTGGACAAACCGTTTTAACATCCGCTTCCCCTAACAGGTTAACATAGAGAGACGCCTCTGTGGATGAGACTTACTGGAGCAGTGCAGGAGATCTTTCCCAGACGCCGGCTTGTCGCACACCACACACACGGTGGCGCCCAAACAGGAGCCCGAGGAGAAGCGGTGTCCATTCAGCTGCCTGTCTTTGCCTTTCCCCTTGGAGAACCAGGACGGAGACATAAGAGTCAGCACAGAGGTCGGGCAAGACAGATAAAAACAAAAAAACGGGGACAACAAACTTCACTATGGCAACAGTGAAGAACTCCCCGCTACAAAAGCAGAAGCCTTAATTGTTATTTTTGACCGCGGGGGCAAAGATCTCCGTCTAATTTGTATTTACAGAGTAAACGCTCCACTCTGGAGTGCGGCGACGTGGAAGTGGAGCAAAAGCGTAAACACCAGATTGCAGGGTGGTGGGGTGAGGGTGGGGTGAGGTGGGGGAGGGAGGGAGGAAGGGGTCAGTGGGGGGGTTTCCACTCTGCGTGCTGACTCACCAGCATGGGATTAATCATTAAAAGGAAAGAGGCAGGACAGCGTGTTTGGTCTGTCACTCTGACCTTGGGCTTATTTCCAGAGAGACATTTCCTGCTTGTGTGTGTGTGTGTGTGTGTGCGTGTGTGTGTGTGTGCGTGTGTGTGTGTGTGTGTGTGTGTGTGCGTGTGCCCCCCCCCCCGGAGAGAGAGACAGAAGAGTCGCACATTCCAAACCTGAGAGTCCTCCTGTGGAAAACTTTACTCTGGCTTTCAAAATCCAGCTCCCGAAAAATGTAACGTGTCATATTCGAGTTTGTACGCAGACGAGACACCAAGTCCACTATTTCGCAAGTCACAAGTAAGGTTCAAGTCATAAACAAGTCATTCTTTTGCAAATCTAATGCCTTGAACGTTTGATAACCCTACATACAACTGTGAATAAGTAATATTTGCACTGGGGAAAGTATCAAGTCTTTCCAAAGTCCAAGTGAAGTCACAGGACAAAGTCGAGTTTCAAGCCAAGTTTCTGTTGTGTCACGTTCCGTCTTAAATCGAGCATACGTGCGAGTGTGCAGGTTACCTTGCTCTTGTTTCGCGTGCTGGCCATCCTGCTCTTCAGAAAGCTGAAGGTTCGAATGACTTTGTACTTCTCCGACTCCACCTTGGACGGGATGCTGTACTTATCCGACTCCTCCTCTTCAATTCTGCAGGAGAGTACAAACCGCGTCGGTCAAATCGGTCGACCTCAACATAACACGGGACAGACAACAACGGTCGGCTTGCAGATATCGAATCCGAGAGGTGACTAAGGGACGAGGAAGGAGGTCAATAAGGTGCGGAGGAGGAGTTAGTACATTCATACTATCTGGTACAATAAATGTTAGAAAAGGTCATGAAAATGTCAGGACAAATACTTTTGTTAGTCAGTGAATTGAATCATTTTCGGCAACCTGGGAACAGAAATGGAAAACTAGTTTAGAACAGACAAGACAAGACAATAACAGCACCTTTACGACTGTCCTGCTGCTAGAAGGTTAATGAGGAGAAGAGAGGAAGAAGAGAGGGTGCATTACTATCTAGCGTGCCATAGGTTGAAGAGTTTTTTATGTTTTGGTTCGTATCGGTCAGAGGTGGAGGCCCTCACATACTCTTTAAGGAACTCAGACAGCGTGAGGTGTTGGAGGGACTCAGCCAGCTCCATATTGCTCTCATCGTCAGCAGACTGGGCGCGCATACGGAACCTTATCTCCCTGCAGGAAACACCACACACAAACACACACACGCCACTTCGCTGAATGCTGCTTGATTCATTTGTGAGACGCATGGAACGTTCGCTGGCCTGATTTGGTGACATCCACCAGGGGGCGATACTGAGTTGGAGCTGGGGTTTATTGAAAATGTATGTTTCGTTTCAGTGTGTGCTGGTTTTCCGTTATACCAAACAAATCATCAATCAGTGCCAGAAAAAGAGAAGTGGGGCAAAGGGGGTGACAGTTATAAAACGGGGTGACACTGATGTTTTGCGCATCGCCGCCACAGCTGTCAGGAGGAAAGACACATGCAAAACTAAACCAAAACCTGCCAGAGGCTCAGCTGTCACCAAGCAGCCTGGTAGTCATGGTTACCTATGCACTGTATGTTTCTCTTAGCTCTGAGGGTTAGGTGGTGTGACGTAAAGAGGCATTATCTCAATTAGGGAGTCCCGCTGAGGCCGTGATGAAGCACCTGAGTCATTTGGTATTAGAGCAGAGAGCAGCTGAAGAGAGAGAGAGGAAGAGTCCCATATGTGAAGTAAACAAATACCTTTTCTCGTGCGACTGCTCTGACATACTCGAGGCTCGCTGCTCTGTGAACATAAAGAATGGGGAGATGTTAAAAAAAAAGCAACAAAAACACAATAAAGACGGAACGTATGCGAAGCGGCAGATTCAGCTACATAGATTGAGCGTTGCTCCCATCCATGTGCTGTGTTTATTAAAGCCCAGAGTTCATTTCCATGCCAGACGGGTTCTACGCCGCAGGAGAGAGTGCGACAAACAAGCCGCGGCTGCTATGCAAAGCGAGGAAGATGAGCCAACAGGTAAAGAAGCATAGAAATGAAAGAGACGCCTCGCATCCCTGCAGCAGGCTTTCATTTCATCACCCCCCCACTCCCCCCAACCCCATCTCCCCCTCCATTACCGCAGGGTCCTGATTAGGGCGCAGACACACATGCAGACACACACCAAGGCTATTACAGATTCAGATTCAAGTTTTTAACTCATTTCAATTATAAAGGCTTAATAAAAAACTTCTTACACAGTCCTACTAATATTTGAGATGATGTCTGAAGGTTCTCAGTCAATCTAGTTCATTCCATGTCTAACAATCTATGCTCACGGCAAATGGATCACAAGTCACAAGTCTCTAAACCTTCAATTTAAAGTCCAACACAAGACGAACCAAATCCAACATAAGGACAACAATTGATATAGTAAACGTGGATGATCATAGCTATCATGGGGGATTTTCTAATTTCTTTTTATCACTTTCCAGATAAACTTTATAACATAAACACACACCAATGACAATTAAAAGTGTGTTTTACAGACCAAAGGTTCATTGTTATCTTAAGGATATTGTCGTTCTGAGTTTAAAGGTTCAAATCCGAGTGAAGTTACAAGTGTCAAAGCCGAGGTGCCAGTCTTGTTTTGTTCACAAGCTCGAGTCTCAAGATGGCTACTTTGTAGCTTTTAAAGACAGTGGGTCTAATCAAAATCAAAAAATCAAAAAATTCTTAATAGGTGAGGTTCTGTTAAAAAATGATAGCAAGCTTTACGTTCAAAAAAAAAATCTTAAGGGGGTAAATTATGGCAAAAGGTGAGTCAGTTTACAATAATACCCTTGGTGCACATACACATACACATGCACATACACATACACACATACACATACTGTACACATAAGCGGTGCCAGAGACAGAGGGGTGCTGGGTATGCGGGGGCCTTAGCGCTGTGGGATGCAGCGGGTATCCAGTACTTACTAGCAGGGTGGAGCAGAGACAGAGATTTAGACAGAGAGAGCGCCTGAAGGAGAGATCGGCTGTAGCTGACGCCGTGCAGAACGCCATCTACAGGGCACAGTGGACAGAGCGCCACTCACACATCATCATGGTGTACAACTATCAGGACGTACAGGCAACTCAATGACATACCACACGATTAGGATTGTTGTTATTACATACAGGATATATACACACACATACCTCCACCAGGGCTACACAGGGCTCAGAATGTAATACTGACATAGCGGATTTTGCAGGATCACCGTCTAAATTCGGTTGCACAATGTGTTCAAACACGACGATTTAAAATTTGCAAACAAATTGGAAAGAATTGTGTTGATATGCAGATAATAATCTGCTAAATTTGGTGAATTATTGGATAAAATTTGTATGAGTAGTGGAAAAAACAAAGTAAACACCAATCGCCAAACTTTCCACCACATTTCATTGAAATCTGTGGTGGATACTCTGAGATATTTATAACTGGCAGATGAGCTCATCTTCCTTGGCAGAGGTAACAAAATCACTCTCAAGTAAGGCATAACTGTGAAAGCAACATTCATATTAGTGGGAGTTGACTGCACTGTATATTAGTGGTGAGATTGAATTGTGAAGGCTAGTTTAAAGACATGAACACAACATTAAAACAATCCACTCTGGCACAAAACAGTGTTAGTTCTTGTAAAAGGCTGTTAGTTATGAGGTCAGACGTATTTCCTGTTAGGGTGAGGTGAAGTTACTGACCGGGGCTGATGTCAGCAGACGGATTGTCCCGGGCAAAACGAGACGGACGCAAACTGATTTTGGGAGAGGAGTAGGAGTAAGAGCGCAGACGAATCCCCTGGTCTGCCATTTCCTAGAGTCAAAAAGAAAACAAGAGAACATTGAAAGCACCGACAGAAGGAGAAGCTGGAATATGGGACGACTGGAACGAAAACAGTATGAATCCAAGATTGGATCCATGTGTGTGTGAGAGAGTGATTTCACTTCACTTTTGGGGTGGGGTCACATGCTGAGGAGGCGGATTTGGTGCGAGTGCAAGTGAGGTCAGGGGAGGGAGCGAAAGTTTCCCTTTTGTTTTCACTTCTCCCCGTGTCAGAGGAGAGGGGGGGCAGCGGCTCCGTGCTGTCCTCTTCACTGTCCACCTCCAGGGCCACCAGGCTGGGACTAGAGCGAGGAATTATCAGTAACACACACACACATAAATAAAAATGTTGTAAATCCCAGATGAGGACAAGTGAATGCCCCAAAAAGCCGTAATTATGAGTTCTACCTTTTCCAAAACTAACATCATCATGGTGGAAGCCGTGCCCGTGCCCGTGTCATGTTTTTATTTTATTTTACTTTATTCTGTGATAATTTAGTTTAATTTAATCAAGGAGAGTATCTCATTGCCAAACAATAAACATTTCTCCCCTGCACTCATATTGTTCTGAACTCCTCTAATATCCCCTACTCAGAAGTCGGAGCTTTTGAGGAGCACTTGAATGCAACATGATACCTGAGGTCGCAGGTTTCCATGGTGGGACTGCCTCCTCCGTCTCGCTGGCTGTGATCGGCTGGCTCTGAGACGGAGGCGCAGCTCAGCCTGGCGAGGGCCTGATCGGCAGGAGAGAGGGAGGAGGAGGAGGAGGAAGGGCGGAGCTCGTCTGAAGAGGGCGGAGGCGTGTCGGTGGCCAACAGGAGGTCGTCCGAGGCCACGGCGTCCCACAAGCTGCTGTCTGTCCCCGTGCTGTCACTCGTCACCCCGTCCACTTTGTACTTGCTGCTAACGTCCATCTGACGTACAGGAAAATAATGTAAACAATAAATGAAAAAAGCGGGTCGTCAACTGAAAAGACCTGATGGTGTCCAACCTGTGGCTCCTCGCTGCTGCTGCTGATCATGGTGAGCTGGGGGTCCGGAGCACACCGGCTCTGACAGGACTGGATGCCATGTCCGTTTACTGTGAACAGACGTACAGAGCACAACCCTATTACAGCTCCAACTCCACATATAATCAGCACAAGAGACTCCTTCGCCTCGTCTCCGTGCACACTCGGAGATAAAAGCCTAGAAATATGGAAAACATGGAGAGCTTTCAGCCCGGCGGAGTGATTTACAGTCAGTGCTCAGGGCCAGGAGACACTTTTTATTATCATAACTCATCCCAACATTGGCCAGACACTTAAAAGGTCCGACTGGCTGAATACAGAGGGTGGTGCTGGGTAGCGTGCAAGAAGTTAAAGCCAGATTTTACAATCTGACACACACACACACGCATACAGAGAGAAAAACTATGAAGATCTATTCGAATCAAAGCAGCAGATAGAGCAGGAAAGAGAGGATGAAATTGTGATGGAGACTTTTTGAGCCATATTCACTCCAGTTCTGATAATCCCCTTGTTTGGCTTCATTCTGGTCATTTGCCGTAATTCATAAATGTCAAAGTTCACACACAGAACACACAGCTGCATACCTGCTCCCCGTCTGACCTTTAAAGGTTTGTTTTCACAGAAACATCCAGAGAGAAATCCGTAGAAGCAGAGCGTGTGCTTCAAGGAAAGATAAATTCGAGAATAACAAAACAAAAACATGACAGGAGAGGACAAGTGAGAAGTAAAATGGAAGCTGTTTTTGTATTTCTCTCCTGAATCTATTTTTACTCTTTATAAGTGGAAACACGGTGTCTCCACATTGGGGAAGGGTGAGGTGATTTTCAGCACGACATGGAAACTTCCCCTCTCTAGATAAAAGCCATTTTCCCAGCGGCCTTTGATGTCTGGACGAGTCGTGCCGACGCTAATGTAAAGGAAATCCTGGGCATCACTGAGGCATTTCCTCTCCGCCGCCGCCGCCGCCAGAGCAGCTCTCACACAGCGAGGGGACGCGAGCACGCAGAAGCAAACCTCTCAAATTCATTCATTACATCTGAACTGTTTGTTCACAAGTCTGCCTCCTCTCTCTCGTGATTACGTGTGTGTGTGTGTGTGTGTGTGTGTGTGTGTGTGTGTGTGTGTGTGTGTGTGTGTGTCTGCAACTTTTAAAACCGGCTCGCTCCAACAATAACCAAGTCGGCGGAGATCATTTTGATCAATCTGGAAAAACACAAAAACTCTAAATGTCAGCGGCCTGGAGCGATGTCATCATAACAAAACTATTCAGCTGAGTAACACTGAGCTATAACGTCTATAATCCATTTGAGAGGGAAACCGTAGGATGGATGCCCTCGTGTCATCACAATCGCTTCGGTGCCAGGAGAGGCGACTCGCACGCTTTCCACAACAACACACGGGAAATTAGCAGTCACGGTAACCATGGCGATGCCCTGGCCAGTGTCACCATCCTCCTCCTGTCTCTCTCTCACTCTGGAGTTTTTACGAGCAGATGAACTCGTGCGTGCATGCGTTCGCGTCAGAGAGGCGTGTCAAGGTTGCGGCGTGCAGCCTCGTCTAAAATGTCAGCTTTGGTTAAATCGGCGACACTTGAGCTCGTTAAAATTCCTCCTCGCCGTTTGGTTACAGAGATCCACTGTCCGGGGGCTGGATGGGGGGAGGGAGAGGGGACGGCAGGGGACGTCGGGGGCATGTCCCGGCTCGGGGTGGGAGTTTGGAGTGGGACGCCATCTGACCCCATTCCTGTCTTTTTTGTCTCTGTGACGGGGCAGATTCCTGGACGCGCCGGCTGAGTCATTGTGGGAAAAAAGCAGGGAAAAGAGCCAGCGTGCGACCCCGAAAAGACAGACAGACACAGAGACGGAGACAGGAAGAAAAGTGTGTCCCTGTCTGTAATGGTATTGATTTCCGATGATGTGATTTTACAGCCGAGCTCTGCACAGCGTCCACAAACACGCGCGCACGCACACACACACACACGCGCGCGCGCGCGCACACACACACACACACACACACACACACACACACACACACACACACACACACACACACACACACACACACACACACACACACACACACACACACACACACACACACACACACACACACACACACACACACACACACACACACACACACACACACACACACACACACACACGTCGTTGGTTTTAATGATACTTGTATGGAGTATCAGCATGGTAGCGGCCAAACGGATGAGGTCATCTATGTTCTTATAAAATCATAACAATATTGTGTTTTTACAGTGTGTTTCCATGATCATCAATCAAACTGATGGGTGAAAAGTTCAATAAAAAAATCTAAATAAACAAAAATACGATTATTAAGTTTGAAGACAGACGGACTGACGGACGGACAGACGGACAGACAGACAGACAGACAGACAGACAGACAGACAGACAGACAGACAGACAGACAGACAGACAGACGGGAACAGAGGGCTTACCCGCTGATGACAACAGGTACTCCTCTTCCTCGTCGTCTTCATCATCCAAAGACAGAACAAGCGGTTCTGTAAAAGCCTTTCAACAAAATCAAAGTAAACACAACAATTACACAACAATCACACACACAGCTCACAGCAATAATGAGTTGCATATAATCGGCCGAGGGGCGAAGCCATAAACATTCCCAGCACGCAAAACATACACAAACACACACACACACACACAAACACACACACACACACACACACACACATACGACATCTCTCCGTGCACTCACATTGTCCACCAGCACGTGCTTGTCCACACGGAGCTCCTTGCAAACTGCTGTGGAAAAGAAAAATATTTAGGCAGGAGTTGATGCGTGACACGTTAACAACCTCCTCCTCCTCCTCCTCCTCCTCCTTATCCCCCTCCTCTTCCTCCTCCCTCCCATCTGGATGGCACCAAATCAGCTCTCCTATACTCTGGAGGTGACTCTGCTATCCAGGAATGGGAAAACTGGAAAACAGTGACATGTTGTGCTCGGCCCCTTGAACGCAGCGGGTCAGCAGGAAGAGCGCACACACACACACACACTCCCCGCTGTGAGGTTGTTATTTTTCGAGGAGATTAATGGACGGCTGCTGAGGTCAGAACGGGGTTGAGGTCAATACTGAGGTACACTTCCTGCTTCCCTGTGCGAGTCGATATCAGCCTGCCATCTCTATGGTTACTATAAATATGTGTGCCTGTGTGTGTGTGTTTGTTTAAGAGGAAGAGGAGCGAGAGTGGCACAGCTGAATGGAGTGTGTGTATGATCCCACTTGTATGCACGTGTCCCCTTCACTTCCCTACACATTCTCGGGGAATAAACAAACGTGTAAAAAGACGATCGTGCCATTTATGGAGTCTGCTGGAAGCATTTTGTCGGACGGATGATGCGGATGAACAACACACACACACGGGCATGCAGAGCTGATTTTCAATGCAAATCTAAGTTAAGTGTCAGGTCTTCAAATGCATATTGAAAGTCACAAAACGAGTCTTTCAGGTCTCCCCGTGGTTACAGAGGATTTATGACGAGAACACGACACCTGAATCATTTCCATTAAAGTCGCTTTAATATGACAGATATAAGGTTCACGACTATAAGCAGGATGTGAGCGAGACGACTCGAGACACACACCAAATGAGGCGCAACCGAGTCGTCTTAATGTCAGGTCTCAAGTTCTGTCTGTCTGTAACAGACCTGGCTTACGCACGTGTGACGTTTTGTTATTCCAGTTTGTGTTACACACACACACACACACACTCACACGTGCACACACACGACAAGATGGCACATGTGTGTGACAGGCAGTGAGCGGCAGGTAAGCGACACAAACACCAGTGTGTGTGAGTGTGTGTTTGAATAATTCAGCTCATCAAGCAGCACTAGAGAGTTAGAAAGTAAATTACAAAAACGTTTCTCATTTATTTCTCTACTCTAAAATCTGCAGTTTCAGTGGAATCCCAGATGAACACTTAATGAACACTTAACACAGATGAACTGAATGTGCTGTCTTACCTCCATCATTAGAGGGGACGCCCTGTGTGTCCCTGCTGTCCCCATTCAAATGAGCCCTGAGCGCATTGATCTGCAACAAAGAAATGATCAATTACAAAAACAACACAATCATACTAAACAAGACAAAACAGTTCATCACCTGCGTGTTTGCATGATATAAATGTGATCCCATGTTATTATTCTCTCTTGTATGTAGTTTGTCTGTATCACGACAGTTTGAGAGCTCTAATCCTCATCTGCAAGACTTTGCCTTCTTTGGAATTAACACACACAACTAACACACCTTAGAGGAGGCAACAAAGCGTGTTAGCGACTTCAAAGGGAGGTATTTTGCTTTCCTGAGCTATGATTGTTAGTACCTGAGGGGATGAATGAAGATTTGACATGGAATTACTTGTTTATCTATTGAGTAATCGAATCTCTGCTATTCAAATTCCAGCTCGCTCAGCTCGCGAGGTACTTTTGTAGCTCACATGGGAGGAATAAAGTTGATTCTATCTCTGGATTCTATCTCTCCCCACACCTGCATCCCCCTCTTTTGTGTTGCGCTCCTCCTTTAACCTTGCGCAATCAAACTGCCATAATGCCTGACTTAAATAAAGCCCCTCCTCGGGTGCTGAGAGAGGCTCGGCCCGATCCGACATGACCCAACACGTCGACTGCGACACACCCTCACGTACCTTCATCTTCCACGTATTAATATCACTGCATCTTCTTCCTGTTGCCCTCCGATTTACTGGCTGCAGTAAATCTCACTGTTTTGTTTTGTCTGCTACTTGCTTAACTCTTATCGAAGTGTGTGTGTTAAAGGTTGTGTGTGTCAAAGGCTTAATGTTTACACAACCCCCTGTGCGAATAGTGTTATTGCTCATTACATCATACACAGAGATCTATGGGAATAGCTATCATTTTTGAAGACTTTCAAGACATTCTCACCTGTTTGAGGACGCTGGGGTCCCTCATTCTGTCTCGGAGGAGGACGACGGCGTCTAGAGGGCAGCTCCAGGCCGCCCGTTGCACGCTGAGGGTCAGGGAGTCCGACGCCGGGCAAAACCTCAGCAGGCCGGAGCTGGCGGACCACAAGTGCCCCACGCCTGGATCCAGAGGACTGATGAGGAGAGAGAAAGAGAGAGAGAGAGACAGAGAGACAGCGAGCGAGTGAGACGGGGCGAGAGATTTAAAAATAGGCCCCCAGTTGCAGGTTAGTGGACTTAAGGGGAGGAAAGTAATCACCCTCCCTCATGATTCGGCTTTATCTTGGCTCTTGTCTCCATCAGTCATATTGTGCTCGTGTGCGTGTGTGTGTATTCGGTCTGCCAATGTGTCTAGGATAATCTCGCCCGCTCTGTCTCACTTTTGGAGACAAAACAAACGTACTCCAGGGATGACAGAACGTTAACAAAGCGCTCTTGGTTTGGAATGTAACATCGTCGGCCAAACAGATCCTTAAAAAGGAATTATTATTATATTTTTTCACTAATCAGATCTCCCGGAAGGTGAATTTAGGATTTAGGAAGTCCGAAATCCAGATCATTCCAGGTAAGATACACGGTCTGTTTGATGTACCTTACCTGTTCCAATCTGGTGTTTTGAGCACACTTTCAGATCTAACAGCCAAGATCTCCCCTCGGTGTCCAAAAAGTCCAAGTTAAGTCTCATCAAAACAGTTACATAACACAGGAGGTCGCGGCTCGGATCAGACCCGTAAAGTCTGCGGCCACTCAAGTCTCCCCTCTGGCATGTGCTCTATAAACATGGTTCTTTCACCGCTTGAGTGGATTTCTGTGAAGTGTGTGTGTCTTCCCCCCCGTGAAAGTGGATTCTAAAAACATATTTCCTTTCTTTTAAACCTGCCTCCTCACTGAGTGTTTGTGTTTTCAGGTTGGTATGTGTGAGCGTCCAGCAGGTATTCCTCTGCGCTCACTGGGACGTGTGTGTGAAATGTGGCGTTTAGGTGCTGGAGTTTTTCTCTGCGACATGACAAAATAGCATCAACCTCATAACCAGGCAGCGTTCCTCATCCTGTTATCTTTATTATTGTTCATTCTTGGGTCCACGTCTTTGGCAGAAGTTCTGTATTTCCTTGTGTTTATGACACTGATAAGAAAAGGTGCTGCGGCGTTAACTTCACTTAGGAGGAAAAATAAGAGTTTCTAAATTCCGTGAATGTCGAGAAACATTTCAGGAGGCCTATAAACGGCGTAAATAGCTCGCAGAACAAACCTTTAAAAAGGCCTCGGAGAGCAATTAAAGCTGTTTCTGTCTGAGTTACGCTGGAAAATCTCAGACGAGTGATTGTTTTGTTTTCGGAGGTGTAAAACTGTATTCCATTCAATGCCGCGATTCCTTTGTTTTGAGCTCAGACGACGGGAAGAAAGGAGAAAGGAAAAAGGTAGCCTCACGTGTCGAGCCCGTCGCACGGAGCGTCTCCCTCCCGGTCGGGTGGCGTCAACGCTCCTCGGCCTCTCGGTTGGCGCCTCAGGAAGCGGGACAGATGGACCAAACCCAAGCGCGCTGCCAGGTGAAAGAGAGTCTCTTTGTGCTCAGTCGCTGGAGACGGAGACAATGAGAGAAGAGACGCGGACGTTAAACTCTTATGTAACGCAATCGCAGGCTTTCAGTTTGTGCTTCCCCCCTATGCGACACATTCTGTACATGCTATCCCACTTCGGCAAAAAGTCACAAATCACCTCCTCGATACGTTTGGAATGTGGTGCAGTAGCATAGAAAAGAATCCGGGGTTACAGCAGGTCCACAGCACAGCTTATTTAAGGATGTTATTACCTAGAAAAACAAGATATTTCACTGAGCCCGACACCTGCAATTACATCTCTGACAGGGGAGGACGCAGGGATAAACAACAAGCACTGTATTTGGAACATCTAAGAGGACACTGTGTCCATCTGTCCGTCCGTCCGTCCGTCCGTCCGTCCGTCCGTCCGTCCGTCCGTGTGTCTCACAAAGTTATTGACAGATTTCAATCAAACTTGGTGGGCAGGTTAGTCACACTCAAGGAGAGATCGGATTTCCAGTCCAGCAGAAACAGCAGGAGATGTTTACCTGGAAGGGCCGAGATGAACCTCAACAGACAAGAGCTGTTTTGGGGCCAATAACCTTTGAACTGTAAGTCATACAGTCGCTTTAGGGGTCAGTTGTCACCACATTTTACATATAGAGCGTGTGAACCCAGCAGGATTTAAGTTTTGTCTTTGTTTTCCTCACCGTTTTGTAATAACAGGCTGCCTCAAACTTCATAAACTGCTGAATCTGAGTATAGTTTAATCAAAATGTGGTTTGTTAGTCAGACATGCAGAGTCAGGGTTTCATTCTACTGGGTCTTTCACATGTAGTCACATATTTCACACACACACACATACAGCACTGGCAGGGGACATAAATCTAAATAAAGCTTCGTACTGACTAATGAAAACGCTTAGCAGGTGCTTATTCGCCCCACACCCTGGTTTTATATAAGAGCCGATAGAAAGATGAGCGCTGCTTCTCTCTCTTCAGGCTGCTGCTGTGTGAGGCACGTTGCCATGGCATTATCTCTCCGCTCTGCAAACAACGTGCAGAATTCAGATGTTATTTTCTGTTTTTCCCCTCTCTGATATGACGCCCGGAGCTCCCGTGTGTACTAGAACACACACACACACCCTTCCACCGCCCCGTCGCCTCCACAGTGTCACTGCTAATTGTGACCAGAGTGAATACAGAACATGCAGTCCTCGGCAGGCAAAGTTCAACAAACACAAACGACTACGTCACACGCACGCGCGCACACACACACACACACACACACACACACACACACACACACACACACACACACACACACACACACACAGGCCCTCAACTGTTTTGCATTTATATCTCAACTATGTTTTGCATGGATACTTTATCTATACTATGTAAAACATTTATATATATTACTGTATATTACTGCTTAGTGAGGCAGGATGCTCACCTGAGGTAAATATTCAATTTTAATATTCAATTAGGCTCCTCAATCTAATATATACTCCACTATATTTACTAAGTTAGTAATATTTCTAACTACTAAAAACATGTTAGACATTTTCAGCCAACATAATGCATAAAAACACATTTGTATTAAGCATCAAATCAAAATGTATTTGCGTCACTTAATTGGGTAAATAAAAGTTTTAAATCAAAGCGTATTTCACCAAAGTGCAAGGTTTACAAGTTTGGTGAACATCAACGTGTTTCTGTCTGAATTTCAAAGTTGTTATTGTTGCATATTGCATCATAGCTCAAAGCTTCTGCATGCTTTGTTTGGCCTCTGGGGACAGCTAAAAGCACTTCAGTCAAGTATTTTAGCCCTTAACCATTTTGTGATTTATAGCCGCAATATTTTGAAATCGATTCTTGGTGTAATGAGTTCAAACTTTAGAGTCTTTGTGCATTCTGAGCGAGCCGGAGCTTCCTGAGAGCTTTTTTTAACCACGCCTACTTACATCTCAGTATCTTCACTTAATTGAAGTATCTACAATAATCAAACATTGCATATTACATAAACTGAGGCCCGGGCGCCAGAAAGCTAAACTCTAAAAGAGATTTGTTGTGCGAGGGAGTGACAGTGCGACGCAGAGGAGGACAGTGGGAGTCGATCTGAAACCGCTAATCTGGCCCGAGGAAGAATAATGGCAGTGATTGCAGCCGTGTGTCCGCCTGCCCTGCTGCTGTTCCCACACACACACACATACACACACACAGACCATGTGATGGAAGAGTCCTGCTGTACGATCAGAGCTCGCACCTGCCACAATGACATTAACCTAAGTGACAGTCAACATAAGGGCCAAAACAAAACAGCAACATGATTAAATAAGATTCAAACCAGATTTTGGGATCTTTCCCGCAAGGGGAATTCCCAATAAGTGACCTCTGGGCAGATCCAGGAAGTAGCTGAGTATTTGAGCGTGACAAGAGACGGGAATCCCCACCGATCAAAGCTGATGAAGACAAGTGGCAAAGCATATTTAGCTCATCTAAAACCTGGATGTTACAGGAACATGAACACCTCATGAATCAGCTGCTGATCTAATACTGATCACTGTCACTTTAAGAGTCTGTCACAAAGTTGGGGAGAAAAGTTGGAGCTGGTAAGAAACATGGGCGTGAGCGAATCCTGCTTAATGCCGCATTTGTTCTTCCTTCCAAAAACTGACGTCGTCGACATTCATCAGCTCCACCGCAGGACTTTTCGGAAAGGAAGAGGAAATTCAAGCCACTCTGTTTTTGTGCTTGTGCTTTCTCACTAATGCAGGGTTTCATTTAATTGGATGTAAATCTGGTTTCTTCGTTTTAATTATGATTGTGTTAATAAACCCTGGACCCTTCGTACAGCCACAGACTGCCTGTCTGTCCCCGTCTCCCCCCTGTGTGTGTTACCTTCTGTGGGTTGTGTGTCGGCGGGTATCCACTTCTGAGGGAGATCCACGTTAGCGAACGCCTGCGTTATCTTCTCATCCAGCCGACTGAGCCCAGTTTCCTCCTCCGCGTCCTCTAAGTCCCCCACGTCCTCCCTGTCCTCAGAAGCCACCGTCCACGTAGAAAACCTCTTCAGAACCTCCAGGTGGCTCTGGGGGCCCAGCCGGTCCCTGTTTGCGTCCAGGTACTCGGCCACATCCTGGGCCACGTCGCGGACGTATTCCAGAGAAGATTGGCCTCCGCACGGCTTGACCTCCTGCGCCCCTGTGTGGTAGTAGGACGTGACGAGGACGACCTCCGCGCGGTCGTGACCTACAGGAGAGATGGAAAGTCCCGATGACGGCTTCAGGAGCTCGATTGATGTTATGAGATCGCGCCTACAGAACAGAACGTACCTGGAACCATGAAGCTAAGCGCCGCGCCGTCATCCGGCCTCTTCGCCAGAGTCACATGTGTCAGCTGAGAGCCTTGCAGCACAACGTAATACTCTGCGTCTCCAGGGGCGCCGGCGCCATCTGGTAACGCCACACGGGCCTCCACTTGTCCCTACGATGACAAAGACAATGATGGACAAAAGTAATATGAAATGAAATCGAAGAAACGATCACATCATCACACTGAATTTGCACATTCAACAAGTTCAACCTGAGAAGAAGAAACCAGGAGCGTTTGTGTGTTTTGTACTCATGCTTGTGCTTCACAGCTGAAAAGACAGAAGAAGAAGACGAAGAAGAAGAATAGAACACTGGCAATCTTCTTCCAGTGAGAGTGAGCTGCACCCTACTGAGCCTAAACTCGTAACAATCCATCACAACCGTCGTTAATAACATCAAACTCCCCGCCGACGCCAACGATTGCGTCTATCAGCAACCGAAGACAATAACTGCAACCAGATGGGTCATTTTGCAGAGGAAAAAGGTCAACCACTTCCCAGATGGGGTCGCCCAGAGGACCGAACCTGAATTTGATGATCAGACTCGGGGAAGAAGTGCAAATAGAGAAAAGAGGCGGAGGGGGCGAGGAGTTATGGTGACTGAGCACAAGTCAAACTTTCAGCTTCAAGACGGATTGCATATTTGGAGTTCCTCGATTGCGCAACATTCCCGACTTCTGTTTTCCTGTGCTCAGCAATAAGCTTTTTATCGCGTGATTGATCAGGTGCAACCTACTGCCGTGTCAGCTCACAGTATCCATCACGCTGACCTGCACCTTTGAAGATTACATTCAATCTATCACAATCTTTCAAGAATGCAAAAAATGGATTTCCATCTCAGGGAACCAGCAATTTGCCAACTTCTGTCCGGAGACTCAATTTCTGTATTTTAGCAAAGACAGAACTTTACTTCACTCGGTGTATGGATCCAATAGAATCATCATAAAGCACAAACCTTAGCCGTGCCTGGTATTGATCGGGTTTATTCTGTTTGGGGTAACGGCAGCTGTAAGTGACGTTTGAGGTCATTGCTCGTTGCCTGGCACTGTGATGACGACTCCAGAGAGAGAGAGAGAGAGAGAGAGGGAGAGAGGGAGAGAGAGAGAGAGAGAGAGAGAGAGAGAGAGAGAGCGAGAGAGGGAGAGAGAGAGAGGGAGAGAGAGAATGAGCTCTGATCTAACACAGAGTCTCTGCTCTCATATTCAATTTTACCAAAGTGAAACAATATTAAACTTTTCCTAAGACTTTTTTTCTAAACTTTTGGGGATTATTTCATCATTTTCCAACAGATTTCCAGCCTGGCAAACACATTTTCTACCCCTATAAAACCTTTTCAAAAGTATATTTTAAATGAATGTAATGTCAATAAATGTAATATTATTCATCTATCAAATTTTACCAACATTTTTTCTGCTATATTTCCAAAACGTTTCTGATACATCCTTTGTTATGACTGAATCCGTCCTCCTCCATTCTTAGATATCAGCTGATGTGAACCGTTACCGATTCGATTTTCTGATTTTGTTTGTGACTGAGCGTTAAAACTTTTATTTTTACGACTATTTCTTTATTATTGTTTTTCATTCTCAGAGCCGTGTGTGAGGCAGCCTGAGCCAATACAGCTTCACACCGGTCAAATCGGATCAAACGTGACTTATCCGACACGTAAGCGTATCTGCGATGCCTTCAGGGGACAAAGGACGCAGCAGCGAGACGTGGGCCCCGATGTGATCTCTCGACCTTTTTACTCTTGGCCGCTTTATCATGACTGCAACACAACCTGATCCGGAGGCGGCAATGAAATATTCACAACCTTAGTAGTTTCATCTCTCGCCTCCCATACGGCCACTTTGCTCCGACATGATGCATTAATTATGGAGCGTAAACACGTGGAGCTTTAACATATAGGAGAGATTCAATTTCAACCTTTGCTTTGCAGGATAACATGAATGTGGCATAATTATTGGCAGAGTTCATCATTTTGGCTCATTTAAAGCCAAACCAGAGGAAGAAACTATAATCATAACTAATCGTCTCCACATGTTGTTATGCGTCCATGTGGGGTAAACAACACCGGATTTGCTGCGAGTAGTCTCCAGGAAACCAGCAGCCCTCCGCGCTCACACTTGTTCGCTTGTTGTGATCTCCTGAGTGCGGTGTGTGTGTGTGTGTGTTTGTGTGTGTATGTGTGATGTCAGGGGAGCGAAATCACTGCGAGTGCGACAACAAAAACAGCTCGGGTAACGTCGAGTACTGCTCCGGTGACATCAGCGATACAGGAGCAGGGTCAGGAGGTCAGAGTATCATATCCCCACTGACATCAAGGGATGACGTTGTTCACAGAATATGACAGGAGACTCATTCACAAAAATGAATGCCTTGAAAACTATTCAACCACTTGATTTCAACACAACGCGTTCTGTACTTTACACAGTTTCACAGTCCCACCTCGCCGATGCACATCTGAGCTAAATGAAAGTCAGCGGACCGGAGTCTCATCGGAGCCTTGAGAGCAAAAAAGCTAAACGGTGCCAGGTCGTCGTCTCTCTCTCTCGTCTCAGACTCAGGCGCATACCAGTGATTAAATCCAGTGTACAAATGTGATACTAATCACTGCTCTGCGTGTCATATATGCTGTCAGTTATGTTGGCGCCGCTCCAGGAATAATTTCATTTTCAAACGCAGGGACGCCAAGAATGGATTCCTCGTTGCGTAACCTTACTAGAAAAAAAGTCAAAACATTTCACGCAAAAGTGAAAATTTGGGAAGATTCTACTCTCACGCACAACGCACAGCAATCAAAGCTTACCTCGGTATTTGCCGATGTTAAATACTTCTTTTCCTTTGTTTTAACCCTTGACCGGTTTATCCAACTGCCATTAAAGACAAGGTAGGGTGTGGTTTTATTACTAGATTGACGTGGGAAAAACACAGCTGACTAAAACTAAAGCGGCACTTAAAGAGAGAAACAATCAAATCAATCACCCGCGTAGCTCAAAGAGTGTGTTGATAACCGACACTATCAACCGTAATGGCAACTAAACAAACACCCAGCAACAAGGATACGGCTAATCTGGCTCCATTAGTGAAAATGTAGCTGTGTGTGAAGTGTGTTAGACGTGTTTTCAAAGCCATAACACACACACACACACACACACTCTCTCTTTTGCAGCAGCTTTCTCACATGATGTTCTTTACTGGAACTCACAGCAAACACACTTTCTCCCTGCAATTCAATGCAACCTTTATCCATTGATATGGATCTAAGGGTTTTTGGTACAGGCCCCAACTAAGTGCTGCATGTGTGTGTGTGTGTGTGTGTGTGTGTGTGTGTGTGTGTGTGTGTGTGTGTGTGTGTGTGTGTGTGTGTGTGTGTGCCGCACTATAAAACTTTACTAGGTGTGTTACAATCACAGGCTTTCTGTCATCGCAGTACATTGCAGTTTGCTTTACACAAAGACCAGCATTGAAATCTGGATCTCATTCTGCAATGAGAGTTGCCCCGGTTGAGCTGTGACCTTAGAGGGTGGAGACTTGCACTTCCCCTTTAATGGAGAGGCGTGTGTGTGTGAGTGCTAGGATCCATAATGCCTCACATGCCTGGGTTTCACACATCAGTCCTCAATCAACCTCTATAGTGGGCTGAGAGAGAGAGAGAGAGAGCGAGAGAGAGAAGTTTTGGAGCGAGCGAGCCCCCTACGTCTGAAACTGGTGACACAGCAAAACAAACAGACACTCTGCTTACCCGAAATCTGGCAATGCTTCACTGAATGGGCCACCCAGGCGTCCACACACACACACACACACACACACACACACACACACACACACACACACACACACACACACACAGGAGAATAGGGGCACGAGAGACGGAGAGAGAGAGAGAGCAGCGGCGGATATGAAGGATTGAAAAGAGAGACGTTAAAAAAAAAAAGACCAAATGAAGTGTAAGACAGCGGCTAAGACAGAGTGTGTGAGGACAGATTTGAAACAGAAATCCCAGCATACCTGCACTCTCAAATATGCTGACAGCAGAGAATGTGTATTGACTTAATTCATACACCGGGTGTGCGCCGTCTTCACCGAGCTTTAGAAACATGTACGCTACCTCATTGTGGTTCCTCCCCCTAGAGTTCAACAGAGTCCGAGTCTGGAAAAGGCTGTTGTGCATTCAGAGGAGGCCTCTCACAAAACCTGACTTCCCCCCGGGGACTGAAACCCCGCTGGCTTGGGTTTCAACCTGTGACACCGACACAAGGGCCCAAGCTAGTGGACGCGAGGAAGAGGCAAGGGAAAGGGTAGCGAGAGGGGGGAGAGAGAGAGAGAGAGAGAGAGAGGCTGCTCTAATTTGGGTGAGAGAAAATAAACAGAAGCCAGTCCAGAGGAGCATTGGGAGTTCAAGCGACCGACCACACCCAGAAACAAGCCCCTCTGTCTGCAGGACCACCAGGCACCATCAGACAGAGGCAGAGCATGGGAGCACTTACATATAAAGGCATCAGTCTTCTGTTCGCCTCCATTTTCTCCTCCAATCAAACAGATGCCTGGGGAGAGAATGTAATCGTGTTACTACAACGTCTGGACAATACAACATGAAGGCGCTCGCTACAAGAGAATCATCACATTGACATTTATATCCTCATTTGTCCAAACTTGTCTTCATCTGAAATAGTGAGAATAAGACATGTGAGATGACAGATTTGTGAGATTTCCCCTCTAAAAACGTAACAGTGTATTGTGTGTGTGTGTGTGTCTGTCAGTGTTCAGTCAGGATGCAGCAGAGGAGGACAGTGTAACTTTAACCACCTTGCGTGCACACACACAACTGATCCGCTGTGACTTCACTCTCAGCTGTGAATAGTGCATGACTTCAAAGCTAGACGGCGGTGTGACTCTGCAGGCTGCTGCCCCTCACACCCACGCACAGAAGAAGAGATGAGCCAAGTGTTCTTCTTCTCCTTCTTTTTTTAGGCATATTTACAAGAAAGGCACTAGAGGTCATTTCCTTTTTTAAATTGTTGCTTTAAAAAAATTGTTGTTCCATAATAATAATAAAAATAAATAAATAAATAAATAAATAAATAAATAAATAAAATAAAAAAAATAAAAATAAAAATAAAAATAAAAATAAAAATAAAAATAAAAATAAAAATAAAATAAAAGTAATATCCTGGCCAGTTCTTTAAAATTCATTAAAACAATTGTGAGAAAAAATTGGTTGTTTATCTAAGATTAAGTTTTGATGTTAAAAAAAAGAAATAAACAGCTGTAAAATGACAGCCAAGCAACAACAAGTGTGGGTAGTTCAGTGTCATACAATGTGTGGTCACATTATTACACCCTGAACAAGGTCCTAAGGGTTTGTCTCACAATAATATCACTATCATAGTCGTCTACTGTAAGTGTTACATCCATATCAAGTGGACATCTTATCAATAGAGGACTGCAATGCCACAGGCTTGGGCGTGTGTTTATCCTGTTATTCCTCCTCGTTTCCATGGGGATGCACTATTCTCACCTGGATCTACAGGTTTATGTGTCATAATGTAAAATAAATATTATCTCACGTTAGCTGGTTGCACGCCCTTAGGTCAACAAAAGTGAATATATTGCTGTGCTTTTGTTTACCTGAGGACAAAGGACATCAATTGATTCCATGCACAAAGAGAAGGGTGATATTGATCTAGACTTAGGCTTTGAGGCCCGTCAGAAGCTTGAACAAACTGTCTGAGAGAGACTGGAGTCCAGCAGGGTGACATAATCTAGAATCTGCAGATTACAGATGGAGTTTGAGAGCGATTTTTCCTCTCTTAGTCCATTAGTCTCAACCATTGTCATCATGCCTGACTTTAGCCTCTGACCTGTGTTCCTGCCTTTGTGAACAAGAAACCTGACCTGGCTGGTGGCCACGCACCCGAGCTCAGACCGTGAGAAAAGAGATTAGTCATAATGAGAGAACGCACGCTGTCAAAAGCATTCGTGAAGTCCATGTTGACATCCGTACATGTGACAAATTTATTTGCAGATGGGAACAAGCTGATCTCACTGTCCTTTAAGATTGAACAGGAGACGCATGATTGAGTAATTTGATTTCTCCCACTTGGCAAAAGCTGCCAAGAGTTCCTAACTTCTGTTTTGAACGGTGCTTTACAAATAAAGTTTAGTTTTACATCATATTTAATGGTTAGGGATTAAATAAAATGATTTACTTTACTTCTTTCACTGATTCATAAATGATGCATAGATGTATGACCTTGTTGTAAGTCTTAACATGTACACAAATTAAAGTGGAGCTACAGAAAACTACCTTGTAAACAGTGTTTGTCTCCACCACCCAAAGCACAAACAACACACTGCTGCTTCTCTACTCCACTTTAATTAACGAGATTTCTGAAGGGAATAACCTTTCTACAAACATACTGGGTAGACTAAAGGGCTCAGCTAGCGAAGTGAAAACAACCTTCAGACGTTATAACAAACACTGCAGACTGTTATCAGCACTCACAGCGTCGTTTCTTATCCAGACATTAGCGAGAAAATGACCTCTACCGCTTTCCGTGGGAAGAAAAACCGCCGCATTTGCGAGACCCTGAACGGTTTCAACTGTTCTCTATTGTTAGACACGGAATAAAAGAGTTCGAACAAGGTATAAATACAAACATGAATAAGAACGCTTGGAAACATCTAAATTTACCAACAACTATCGGATATTCCTGTGACTACATGCAGTATGTGTTTTTCACGGTGTGGATGAGTTTTTGCCATTACCTGCTGTCGTTTCTGTCTCCGTCCCTTTCCGTCTTTAACTCCAACTTTCCCCCGCAAAATAAAGTGAAATTCGCTGCACGATTACGCGCCAAATCCCTCCTCCCTGTTCACGGACGCATTTCCGCTTTATCATCGATCTTGGATTCACCTGGAAGTAGCCAAAACAAAGAGAGTCTTGTTTGTTTGCTGCGTTTTGCAGGTGAACTCCGGCGCTGTTTCTCCTCCACAGCATGCAGATCCACTGGTCCAGCCCCCTCACACACACACACACACACACACCGGCTGCAGTAGGCAGGAGGATACCCGGACGATGCCCGTATGATGTCATATGACGCATTTCTTCGACCACAACAACCTAATAATTGGACGTTATCATGTTTTTATATGTTTAACAGGGATCCAGATTTGCCGCAGAAAGTTTGAGGATCACTGCTCAGTGTGTGAGAGCGACCGTGTGAACTGGTATTGCAGCTGTAGAGGGCGCTGCGCACTGAGATCAACAAGTGTTTACCTCATGTTAGTACTGATAACAGCATGTTTTGGAACCAAAGCTGCTCCTAGAACTAAAAGGCGTGGTTGTCATTTTCTAGTTAATTGTCTTCAGTATCAACATGAACTAACGACCGTGATATATGATTTATGAGGCGATGACTGTAGGAGCCACTTGTTTATTGTTGGCATGTTGTATTATTTAGTTTATATTGCAGTATTTTGTGGACACTTGTTGGGCTCATTAGATGTACAGTGGATGGGCCAACAGAATCAAACGTAATTTTAACAGCATTTGTTTGTCTTCCAATTGTCAATAAACCCAAAATAAACTGCAAGTAACGACTGGAAATCGTTTTGTGGGTCTGCATAAGATCACAGCTCTAACCAGTGGATTAATAATGGAAACAAGAAAAGAAAGGACATTGGAAAGATTGCTATTATAATCATACTCAACAGTGAGTTTACCATGATGAATTAGGATATAAAAGTAATGATATCAAAATGTTCCCATAGGATTTGGACCTTGGATATTGCACATAGTCAAGGTGATCTATGGTATATATTGCTTGATAGACGTTATCATAGGACTGACATAAATTGTATAGAATATAGATAATCTATTATCCCACAACTGGGTCACAAAATGTTTAATGCCATGGGGATGTAACTATAGTGCCAAGCCGAGTAGTAATCTTTTTAGTAAAAAAACCCAAAAGACATTAGTATCGTGCAAATAAGTCTCAGATGAGCCTTTAAAGTTTGTATCTCACTCTTAAAGCTCTTGTATTGGCTTAATCTCTCAGTTGCAATTGTTTATTACCCATAATTTCCTTGGAGAAAACACCGAACTATCCCACATGCAGGCAATTAATGGAGGAAACAAAGAAAAACAAAGATTTCCCCATCCACCCAGCCCGCAGGCCTGACCCCTAACAAGCTCCACTTCTTTATGAAATATCTGAATTGGGCCCAAAGCTAAAACAATATAACAATAAAGCGTTTCAGCGTCGGTTTCCCGGAAAGTCACGTTAAATTGAGGACACGAGGACGTTACAGCACAAATGGGGAGAGACGCAGAGTGCTTGCGTGTGCTTGAGATGATCGCGATAAACGAGTATATAGCGCCATCTGCAGGCAAACGTTTAAAAGAAAATAATAATAATAAAAAAAAAAAGGAAAGTAGCATATAAACTTACAATACTGCCATCTTATGGCAGAAATCTTTCCTCTCCATTACAAAAGACAAGACATGACACCTTTGGTCTCCATGCACCTGTGGTCATGCTATATAGGGACTGAATATATAACAAACCTCATAACACACTGATAATAGTGCTATATGTTAGGTGTTGTTGTATGTACGGTGCATAAGTACATTATTTTCATATTTGCATGTCATATTTATCTGATTAAATTACAAATAGCTCCAATACTGCCTAAGAATGTAAAGCACATGTATTTACAGCGCATGTGGCCCATTTGTCCAGTAGAGGGCGTCAAAAGCCTGATTTACGCTCTCTGCCCCGTCTTTAGCCAAGTCCCTTTTTCTGAAGTGACATTCCATAAACACTCCAAGAACAACAGCTTATAAATCTCGAGCTCCTTTTAAATCCCAATCAGAAAACAAACAAAACAAACCTACAAAGCAATACTTAGGTATTTAGATTTAGCAACACGTCTTGTAATAATTTAAACACGTTTTTTTTTCCTTGGGAAATTTGAGAAAATGAGTTTTAAAGGTCAATTTCAGACGATCACTTGATTTACAAGTCACTTTTATTACGAGAAAACCCTGGATTCAATTCATTATCAACCAAACAAAACAACATTTGAAGACTAACGGCATCATTATTATTGGTTTTTGTACGGAGGCATAAAGAGTGAATACATCATGTGCCAACACAAGAGCTTTAAAATTACAAACACTGAAAGACTTGATTCAGTTTGCAAAGCCTGATCACACCAGCAGGAAATAAGCACCGAGTTAGACAGTCACGCCAAAATAAACAAGCCCATATTCAGGATTAGAATACCAACGACAACACAACTAAAACAATGGAGAATGCCATGTTTATACCTTTCATTGGAGGGATTTGGAAAATATTTAATATAACTGCCAAATCAGATTAAAATGTTGCAACTTTGGCCTCCGCTAGATGAACTTTGTGCAGCCAAGTCATTAATTTGGTAAACTGATCTAAAAGAATATTAAGCACACATTTAGGGTTTCTTTAAGTGCGTCACACTATTGTTCTTTTTACGTCAACCAGATGGACCAAAACAGGTTTCATTACTTGATTATTTTTATGGAACATCTGGCCATTAGAAATGTCAAGATTAAAAATACACTGGAGGCACAAATGGAATTATAGACATCATTGGGACACCATACGCATCAGCTTTGCCAGAATAGACTAGAAAAGGGGCTTGCAAATGTTTGATTAGCGGTTGGAGCAAAGTCAGGTAATCATACAAAAGTGGCTTTATTACTGAAACGATCACATTAGTTCTGATTAAAACTTTATTTTCTTTTGTTTCTGTGCAATCTTTCTCATCGCGTAAGTCATGGACATCATTTCTATTTCCGTTCATGAATCAATGAGCAGCTATGAGGATTCTTATAAACAAGTGTGACATCATTTTCATTGCCCTTATAAATCTAACATACATCCCTTTATTTTGGTTGTAGCAGTATTATATTATAAAAGTGGCGGTAGTTGTAGTAGAACTTGTAGTGGTAGTTGTTGCTGTAGTTATTGGAGTAGTAGTAGATACAATAGAGTAGTAATACGTCACATTAACGTATATATAATTTTATATAATTATTAGTATCATAATCATTATTACTACTGCTATTGTTATTATTACTTTTACTACTATTATTACTATAGTTCTTATCATTATTACTATTATTACTATTATTATTATTATCAGAGATGAGGCGCTGTCCGGATCCGGAAGTAAACAGGGGGAGATTTATATGTTCTGCACTTGTTACAAACGCGAAGTACGCATGCGCAGAAGGATCAAAACACCACAAATGTAGAGACGGCCGCATTGGGAAAATGTCTTGATTTACAGTAACGGTAAGCTTGTCTCTCTATTATATTTGATATATAATACAGAATAATACGGCTTAGTGTTGATATTAGCGTTACACATATTCTAACTTGCTAAGTCTTTGTTATCCTCCGTTAGCACGTTCCCCTTTTAATGAAATGGGCCAAATGCTAACGAATGCTAGCCGACGAATGCTAACCAGCGATCTAATTCCCTGTTCCGCCTCAGGTCTCGCAGTTTAGCCTCGTTGTGAGCGGGACGATGGACGGCGTCACGGTGTCTGACGGGACCGCCGAGTGTCCAATGGTCCCCGAGGACATGGAGGGGCTCTGTGTCATGCCCGACATGAGCGCCATCAAGACCGAGCAGGGTGTGGACGACACGGGGGGCGCTCAGAACGTCGCCATGGGGATCAAGTTCATCCTGCCGAACCGCTTTGACATGAACGTGTGCTCCAGGTTCGTCAAGTCGCTCAACGAGGAGGAGAGCAAGAACATCCAGGACCAGGTCAACTCTGATCTGGAGGTGGCTTCTGTTTTATTCAAAGGTAACCTGATTGTGGCTATCAAGTGATGATCTCTCTCTCTCTCTTACACACACACACACACTTGACACCAATCCCTTCTCTTTCTTCCAGCTGAGTGCAACATCCAGACTTCTCCTTCTCCTGGAATACAAGTGCGCCACGTCTATACGCCGTCCACCACCAAACACTTCTCCCCCATCAAACAGTCCACCACCCTCACCAACAAACACCGTGGCAACGAGGTGTCCTCCACTCCTCTCCTGGTGCATTGTACGTACCACAGCGTCCCGCACACACACCCTTCTTTTCTCCCCACACGTCTCTACACTAAGATGGTCAATAGATGTGTGTGTGTTCTGTGGTTTCAGCGTTGTCCATCCATCAGCTGGCGGCGCAGGGAGAGATGGTGTATCTGGCCAGCAGGATCGAACAAGGTAGACGTCAGGAGACACTTCTTCAAGCTCGTGCATAGAATATTACCTGCCTGATACATTATCTCTATTTTAGTTAATGCTCCAATCAGAGATGCTGTTATAACTGTGTTGTCCGTCCTAATTCTAGAGACCGTCATCAACCTTCAGGACGAGGAAGGCTTTACCCCGCTCATGTGGGCCGCAGCTCACGGACAAATCGCCGTTGTGGAGTTTCTGCTACAAAATGTACGAAAGAATCTAAAAGAATTTGCATTTAATCGCAACATCGGGGTCTGTTTTTTTAGAAATAGATGATTTTCTCTATTTGGTTCTTGATGTTTGCTTGTTTACCTTAGGGTGCTGACCCCAACCTCCTGGCCAAAGGCAGGGAGAGCGCTCTGTCGCTGGCCTGCAGTAAAGGATACACTGATATCGTGAAGATGCTCATCGATTGTGGCGTCGATGTCAATGAATACGACTGGGTGAGAATATGAGGTTTGAGTCTACAGAAGAAGTGTGATATAAAGGAGGTCTTACTTTTGTGTGTGTGTGTGTGTGTGTGTGTGTGTGTGTGTGTGTGTGTGTGTGTGTGTGTGTGTGACCTGTCGTGATGGCTTTCAGAATGGAGGAGCCCCTCTGCTGTACGCCGTCCACGGGAATCACGTCCGCTGTGTGGAAATCCTGTTAGGTGAGGATTCTGCTGAAACGTAACACTAAACGACTAAAGCACTTCAGTTTTAACCTTAAATAAGACTTTAAAGGACAATGATTTGCTTGTAATTGCAGTACTTACATGTTGGTGTGTGTTCCTCCAGAGAGCGGTGCTGATCCCACCATCGAGTCCGACTCAGGATTCAATGCGATGGACATGGCGGTGGCTATGGGCCATCGGAATGGTACGTGTGTGTGTGTGTGTTTTGATCTAAAGGAAATACTACTAAACCATTTAAAAGTAGAGAGATTGTACTTGACTTCCTGTTAATGACATACATCCCTTATGACGTTTGTGAACCCCTGATTGAGAAACCTTGCTCAACTTTCCAAGTCGGCATTCTGGCTTCTGGGAGCATTCTGTGACTTCTCCTTATCGGAAGTCTGAAAGTTCTTTAGTGTTTTAAGAACAAAGCCCAAGCAGCACATGAAAGAGGAGTGAAAAGTTCTGTCAATTAAGTCTTTTATTAGTTAGTTTGATACGGAAACAACCTAAGAAATGCAAGTAAATAGTATAATAGATCACTTATTCTCTCTCCTTTGTGTTCTCTGCGTTCAGTTCAGCAGGTGATGGAGGCTCACTTACTGAAGTTACTCATGGGAATCCGAGAATGACCCTGGAAAAGCTTTGAAAAGGTACAAAAAGATCCCGGGGGCTTCCTGGACAATCGACTAAACAGGGAGCCCGGGCTCGTCGTAAGCCGCCAGAAAGGGAAGTGTTCACGCCGTTACTCCAACGCCAAGCTCATTAAGGCCGACAGGAAGAATAAGACGCGTCGTGCCGAGGGAGATTTCCGTTCTAATCCGATGTTATTCTTTGTTACGTTGCACTTTATCCACTATGAAACTGACTGATTAAGGCTTTTTGGGACAATTAAAAAACAGGAATGTTTTGTTTCTCTACATCGGAACGACACAATATCATGCAAGAGTGCTTTTTTTAACTTATTGTTACGACAGAGAACTTCGCCGAGGCTCCTTTTAATCCTCGAAAAAGACAAAAAAGATGGATCCAAACATTTCTGACTGAAAAGCTTTTGCGGCGCTGCCAAGTTTGTGTGTTTATGACGATTGTGATTGTGATTTGTACCGGTTTGTTTGTTTATTTATTGAAGTAACTTTAGACACGTTGTTGTATGGTTAATGGTCTAATTAATACTCATATGAAAGTTAATGTCTTTGGTTTCCCTGTAGTGCATCATTACAAATACTAAGTGTGAGTTTAAAAGCATTTAAAGGTCCCACTGTGGTTGTGACAGCGGGTTGTTCCTGTGTGAAGGTGCTCCTGTACTTCAGTAATAAGTGGTACATCAAAAATGACTGTATAGCGACATCACTATTTATCCCTCTGTGTAAATGATCAGGTCAAACCGACTGCTCGCTATTATAACTGGATCTATGCTGGTATTGAATTCAAACCTCAGACGTTTTAAAGATCTGCATTCTCCAGCGTCGGCTTCACAGAGAGAGATGCTTCTTTCAGAGCAGAGCAGACGTTTTGTGGACACATTTAAGGTGCAGAGTACAATTCATCATCATCTTACTATTACTAAAACTAATGGGACAGAATATTAGAAACAGGCTGTTGTGTTTGATTCCTCTGACGAGTGCCATTTAATCATTAAACTCCCAAACTTTTCCCATTTTCTTGACCATTCATTCTTTCACTCTGTCATCAACTTGTTGTTAGCCATTAGTTTTCACGGAATATGCAGACATTGGCGAAGACTTTGACGTGCAAGAACGGGGAATCTCCAAGTCTGACACACATTTCCCAATTGAATTATGTTCCAAGAATCCAAGCCGTCCAATAAAGCAAACCCACACCCCTTCTTAGGTCGAGATGATGCCTTCAAACGGGACTTAGACAAAAAATGGTTTCCCTGGCTGCTGTGTCCGAAACAAACGCTCCGTCCAACACGCTCCAAGAAAACACAAATCCCAGCGACCTGTTTACAGTAGCAAAGGTTTATTCCAGACATGATGGGTTTTTTTTAAGTGAGGCTGCAGAGAAATTAGGTTCAGTAACACGGGAGGAAACGGATGTACAGCTTGGGAGGCGTTGGACATCACATTCTACACACAATCTCACACCCTAACTGGACGTACAGGCCACAGAGCACGGAGAGCATTTAGAGTCTGGTGGCCAACAAAGAGGTGGAACGCGTACTAAAATACCTTACTCAAACATTAATACGTACTGCTACCCTAGATTCTTATCAGTCCACACACACCTCTCGTAGAAAATCACTCCAAAATAATTAGCTTTAAGAGTATGCAAGTACAAGTTTCGGATGTTGAACACGTTTGCGGGACACGCGTATCAGATTACTGATCATCCATCTGCTAAGGTAGTTGAGTATCTGTAACTAGTACCTTTCCACCTCTCGAGATAAGACAGAAAACCTTGTGCCCCCGCATGATCCCGTCAAGTTTCGACACCTCGGGGTGGAGGGTTGGATGATGGGGGGTGGGGGTGAGAGGGGGGGGAGGGAGGGGTCCCATTTCCTTTAGTTAGCCTCATCCTTCGACGCTTCGTCAAAGTTCTCCACCAGATCTGGAACGACAAGAAAGGGTTTCGGCTGTGAATTGATTGAGCTTTGTGTGTGTGTGTGTGTGTGTGTGTGTTGGGGGGTGGGGGGGTGGAAGGCGCGACCATCTGCGAAAATGCCTCTCAGAAGTGCCAGAGCACAATTCAGGAAAAGCGTGATTATCTGAAACGTGATACGCGACGCGGCAAAATCCCAGTTCTCTGCTCATCTCTCCAACTCCTGCAACCAAAAAAAAAATCGAGATGTGCTCAGTGTACGGAGGGGGTTGGGGTTGGACCTCACAACTGCCGCGAGCAGCTGTAAAAATTATGGAGGAGAGGATCAAAACGTTGGCTTCAATTGCTCCGTGAAATGTGAGAAATCTGCCGTTCCGCGTTTCGACTCAGAGGGTCGAGGGGTTAAAATGGAAACAATTCCAGAGGTCTGAGTGAACGTGTTCTTTCAGAGCGGGGAACAAAAAGGAAACTTAACTCCAATAATAACACGATGGCAATGGCTGTTAACCTTGTGCCATCAGACTTTAACGGCTCCCATTGCTGAGATCGCATGTAATGGTTTGTTACATTAGTGTGAACCGGCCTTACAGGGAGGAGGAGGAGAAGAAGAGGGAGAAGAAGAAGAAGAAGGGCCCTGGGAAACGCAGAGACTTGTCTAATGGCAACCTCATGTGTTCGGCCCATTTGCTTCACTAAGAAAAGCAAACGGGACGTTAAGATCTTATAAACAATGAACACGAGATTCAAACACCGACCCTCTCGCTGCACCATTGTCTCCGGTCCCTGATGAGTGCGACCCCCTCTCTCACGTGCGGAAAGAAAGCAAACCAGCCACGGCCGTTTAGCCGGGACAAACACGCGCGCAGATGTGGAGCTACGTTAAAGCTACAAGCGTCGGGTAATGTCAGATGACGCGTGAAACGTGAGCGGAGATGAAGGGGGCGCATGAACGAGACTGGAACGCTCACCTGGAACGTCGTCGTCTTCCTCCTCTACTGTTGCGATCGGCGCTTTTCCATCTGAAGCTGAAAGAGCAAAGGTTGGTCGGTTAGAGGCAGAGTAAAGTTTGATGGACGCCGTGGGTGCAGGCGGCAGCGGCGCACTCACCCTGTTTGGGCAGAGCCTCGGCCAGTCTCCGCAGGCTCGTCAGGCTGTCAGCGCCCAGCTGGTTCAGGATGCCCGGCAGCATCTCCGTCAGCTGCTTGGTCTCGGCGTGGCCGGTGATGGTGAAGGTGTTGGCCGCCAGGGACGCCTGCACTTTGGGGTTGTTGAAGTGGATCACCGTCCCCTGGTTTGTGAACATGTTAACCTGCCACAGACAAAACAGTGTCACGGTGAGATTGATGGTGATCCATGCTGAACTGCACAGTGACAAACCAAAGCACTGACCTCTTCAATACCAGAGATGTTGTTGACGCCGAGTTTCTTTAAGGAGAACTGAAGCTTCTTGTCATCTGCAGTTGCTGTTCTGTGCACGACCTTCTTCTTTCTGCGAGCACTGCCCTGTGACGCAATCACACAAGGTTCAGCTCATACAGATCTATTAATGCATTCACTATACTGGGATACCATGACTACATCTGGACCATTTCTGTGTACTGATGGTGTGTTACCTTTCCGCCGATGCGGACTTGTGCCTGTAGTTTAGCGAGTTTTTCTTGATTCATAATTGTTTCTTTCATCTGCAAAAAAGAGAAAAAAAAAAACTCTTATCACAGACAATCACAACGACGCCACAGGTGTCGCAATGGCACACTTCATTGTTGGTCATTCAAAACAGGAAGACAAAGAGGAAGCGCAAACTACAGCCGAGCCGAGACAACAAAGAGGACGACAGGTCGGTGAGAGACATCAGGCTGATCTGAGCTACGGCACTTTCTTTAGAATCTTTTAACTGCACTGCTGCTGACCAAAGAATAGAACGGAAACCCACCTGGTGTACACGAGTTTCCATGACAACTTGATCCATACTGATATTTTTAGGTACAAGATCCATTACATGTTCACTTGTTACTGCAGGAGGCTGAGGTAACACCCACAGTGCCCACTTCATTAGCTGGAGTACATTAAGGACTTTAATTATGGATGTAAACAATCAGACTTGGGCTCAGCTGTCAGCTGTCTAAACACACAGCTGTTATCATTACAAAGACATTTCTATCCAACTGTCTTACTCTTCTTTCTTTTCATATCATCATACATGTGATGTAACCAAATGGGTGTGAATTAGATTAGAACACACAGATGGTTTGTTGAAAACACAAACCGTGTGATTGGGTGATTTCATGCATCTCCTGTCTTACACATAGCTGTCACATAAATCTATTACACTATTGATCACAACTCATTAACATTTCTTCAGTAAAATCGCGGTATGGTGCGTTCACGGCGCGGCTCTACTCGATTATACATTCATGTCACGTTTCGCCCCATTCAATTGAACACACACACACACCTTTACAGCTCGGTGACACCTGCAACTTGTCAAAACATTACTGGATTATCCAACAATGGCTCTACATCAACGCTGACAGAGCAAAGGAATGGAAGGACTTATCTACTCTCTCACACACACTTGCACACACACTCACAGGGAGGGGTAGCTTTGGTGTGGGTGTGGTTCAAAGCATCGGACGCGATAACCGTGCACATTGAGAAGCTGTCAAAGCTTCATTAGCATGCTATCGACAGCTACATCGTTCTTCTTTAATGTTTGTTAGCTCAGTCATCACCAAGCAAACACAGACGTGCACCACCGCTTCTGTTAAAACCAAACTACGCCAAAGGAGCCGCTGGTAGCATCATGGCGGGTAAAAATCAGCATTGACGTGCTGTTTTAGTCAAGAAATGATACAGAAACAAGGTGTGGTTTTGCGTTTTAGTCACGAACTTGTGTGCTAACTTCATTAGCACTGTTGCTAGCACAGTGGGCCCGTTTAGCAGCCGTCCCCGTCACTCGCGTTAGCCTCGCGCCGCGGCAGGACTCGACCACCCGAGCAGCGTAGCCGCCCGTTGACCGCTGACTGCCGGGCTCCGACGAGGTGGACAGAGCGGTGGGGTTAAAAAAAATAGTAATGAAAGCTCAACACTGACCTGTAAACTATCAGCAGACACATGCGGGGAGCAAGATGGAAGCGGAGAGAGGAGGGAGGAAGTGACGTAAGACACAAGAGCAGAAAGTGGGCGCCAGACTTATTCCCTGAGTTCGGACTGAAAGGTAGGTGTTTGGAACTGGGGTGATCAGGGTCACAGTAAGGGTCACGGTAAGGGTCATACAGCTTTGGAATACGACTGGGAGAAGCACTGTTGGGGTTTGGAATATGGTTAGGATAACAGATGGAATTTCTGAACATTTTTGATGTGATTGGTATACAGCAGTTTGGGATTCAACCATTTTCCCCGGCTGGACTCGTTTCCCACTTGGACACAACAACGGACAGCATTTCTCTGTTTATGCATGTTTGATATATGTGGGAAGTTCCAGAGTTAAATTGTTGAGTCATGGCAAGTCCCCCAGTCTCGTGTTTCTTTCCCTCTTGTAATAAGACACACTGGATCACCCACTGGATCATCTGTGACTTGTAAAAAAAACTGGCAAAAACACGCAAAACACCATAACCATACTCAAGTAAGCTTTTCGTTTGAATGTTTCTGTCCAAATAGCTTCTCTGGTCTGCGTTGCCGTTTTTCATTACAACAACTTTACACAAATATGCGACATGAACGTTCTAATGTTATTGTTCTGCACAAGCTTTATTTTTCATGAACATAATAACACAGAAAAAGAGGAAACCCATCGTATCCACTCATAGCACTCTCATCAAAATGTCTGTCAAAGTCAACTAATATGAAACAGTTTAATGTCGTCAATCTGTGAAGTTTCAATTTATGCATGTAATAGCGCACAAAACAGCTCTTATTTTGCCCGCAGGGGGGCGCTAAAAGCTAGTTCGCAATGCTATACATGTTTGTGTCAATTAGTTTGTTTTTAATTAATAAGAGATCCTTTCTCTAGACCTCTGCCCCTAAAATAAATTGCATATTTTTTAAATTTTTGTTTATTATGTAAATTATGGGTTTTTTGATGGAAATTGATTGATGTTGTTGTAATGGCCTTATTTTAGATTTATGTTGACAATGACAATTTTCCAGATTATGGAAATAAACTTTGTAACAATCCAACCTTCCTTTGAAGGTTATTATTATTATTACAAATATTATTATGATCATTATTAATATTGACCACATATGGACACCTCCACATTGTTATCACAGTCAATGTGAATGGGAGTGGATACAGGATGAGCAATACACTGAAAACACTGTTTCCAAATTATATATCACACAAAATGTAGTGAAATAGGAATCATCCAATCACACACTCTCTCTCTCTCTCACACTCTCACTCACACACTCTCTCACACACACACACACACACACACACACACACACACACACACACACACACACACACACACACACACACACACACACACACACACACACACACACACACACACACACACACACACACACACACACACACACACACGTGCGCGCGCGCGCGGGAATCAATTCTTCCGATCTTAAAGTCCGTGGCCTTGTTGGTGAAACTCGTGGCGCGTGTTTGGAGCAGCAGACAGGCAGGCAGGGATCGCGTCTCACCGCGCTGGGTGCTTTGGTACCCCGTGGCACGGAAACACACCGAGGTCTCACAGAGGGAATTTAGAAAAGACTTTAAGGAGGAAGGGTAGGGGGGGCTTAGCGCACACACACACACACACACACAGAGAGAGAGAGAGCGAGAGCGAGAGAGAGAGAGAGACTCTCCATTCAGCCTTCATGCTTTACTCTCTGATAAAATCTAATAAACATTATGTGGTAGAACAAAACGTCTTGTAGGCCGGAAAACACTTAGTTGCTTAGCCAATCAATAATCAATCGAACCAAATATCGTGTTATATCATGAACCATAACTTTGATGCTTAGTTTTTGGATTAATGGAAACACACAATAGGCGGTTTGCATGTCGATTCAATGAAATCACCTTTTCAAATAGAACATAAGAGCATTAAGACACTGAGGTTCAATTAAATCCCTATCGTCCTAAAAAATCGATAACATTTCTATATAGTATAGTGCAACAAACTGGTGATGTAATAAGGCCAATCAATTATTCAATCATCATTCCTGATTCTATGTATACACCAATAAATTAAACTATATAAACAATATTTAACTGTAACTTGTGTTTATTATAACAAATAATAAGTTTATAAATGATTCTTCCTAAGCAGCAGAGTTACAGTTAAGTGTGTGTGTGTGTGTGTGTGTGTGTGTGTGTGTTCATATCTTCCTCACATCCTCTTCCTCCTCCATGTGAGCCCAATATGTGTGTAATAAACACTTTGACTACAAAACACTGGTTATACTACTGCACCTGTGAAAACCCGTCTTTGGCAATTACGAGGCAACAAATTCACCGCTAGATGGCGCTGATCAAACGGAAACCTCTGAAAAGTGACTGAGGGTTCATTCAAACACATCCACCTATAAAGTTACATCTGGCCTACATGCAAACAGACTTTTAAGATTAATTTTTATCCTTTAAAGGTAGAAAATCTTAATAATTATATGTTTTATAAGCGAAGAAGCCAGATGTTCGCATCTACAGAGCACAATTACATTTATGAAAACAGAAAAACATCACATTTCTGGCGTGTAAGCGGAGCAAGTAGCTTCAAAATGCTTCATCACAGCTGCGTGCAACATTTAATTTGAAGTATTTATGCTTTTTAGAATTAAAAACGTGAATGTTTTGTTAAAATGTGTGTTCCAGCCAGTGAAGAAAATCATTCCCAGCCTTTATCAGCTCCAATCTAAATTCATTTGAGGCGCGGTTGCGAGGTAAATACGCAGAATAATCATACAAATATACTCCTGCTTCGTTATTACGTACATTTTTTGCAAATTAGTACGTAAACAAAACGCCATTCGACTACTTCATGCAAAAAGCCATCATCTTAAATAATAGAAAAACAATATGTATGAATTTTAAGGGTTTGGATTTGGTTTCCAAGTTCTTAAAGTTGTACTAATGAAGTATAGGTTGAAAATGTTTTGACGTGACCATTTATAATCTGATCATTACTTTCTTAAAACCATGATTTTCTTTTTAATCAATGACATCATCCAAGATTAAATCCAATGTATTAGCATTTTTAATAGAAGTATCAACCCACGCATCGTGCACATGTGGGCCTGTGTGTGTGTGTGTGTGTGTGTGTGTGTGTGTGTGTGTGTGTGTGTGTGTGTGTGTGTGTGTGTGTGTGTGTGTGTGCGGGGCTTGCATGCTCTGCGTGACCCGTGACTGATTCGAGTTAACAGCTGACTCTTTTCCATTACAAATGGCTTGCGGATAATCTAGATAACTACCGGATCACGCAAACTCGGCACGGTGCACCAGTCAGCTGCACGTAGAGGTGTAATTTACATTTTTACAATATTTTCATTAAGTTGAATGTATATATTTACCTCAAGCAGTCTGGATATGTAAGGCCTATTGATTTAAACAAACGCTCCCAAACTAATACATTTAACACAGCCAACACAAAAAGCCTGTAAATAAAAATATCCCAAACCATTTTAGCATGTTTATAACAGTAATTAGACTTTTTCAGGGTCTTGTTATTTTCCTAAATCTATTTTTACGCCCCAGAAAAGTGAGGCGGTACGTTAAAGGCCCCGTAGATGAAGATTGGGAGTAAATGTGGACTCCTTCCCTTCAAAAACACGGAGGCTACACCAAACTTTCTTTAAACCGCTCAGTTAATTTACCCTTTTTTTTTTTTTTTTTTTTTTTGGTCATTTAATTTCTTTCCTCTCGTTTTCATTCGCCCCGCTGACGTCACCCGCTCACGTGACCCGGGTGCCAGTATAAAGCCGCAGAGAAGATCCGCCCCCTCCGTGATTCACGTTTGCCCCTTTTGCGGGTTTCCCCCCATGCGCGTCTGTCTCCCTCATCCTGGGCTAGACGGGATCCTTCAATTCCCGGCGTTCCAACATCCAGGAACATTTATGGAAATAGCAAGAAGGAAGAGGATATCTCTCTCCGGCGGCGGCGACACGTGGTCCTCTCCTGTCCCCCCCTCCTCGTTTATGAGTTTGTGAAAGCGGGAGGGCAGGGGCAGCTCTATCAGGCGCATCATCCATCGTTTTCTTCCTCATCTGGGCTTCTTCTCAGGGAAGAGGGGGGAAGAACACACCATCATGACTCTGAGCTCCGAGATGTCGGATGCCTCCATCCTTTCGGAAGAGACCGACATCGACGTGGTGGGAGAGGGCGAGGATGCGGACAGCCAGACGCGCTCCTACGTGGACGAGGTGGCGCAGATGCACGACGACGGCATCCTCCTGTCCGGCTCTCCTCCTCCTCCGTGCATGGACAGCTCCTCCTCCTCCTCCAGGGACACCTACAAGCCGGCGAGCAAGAACACGCTGGTGAAGCCCCCTTACTCCTACATCGCCTTAATCACCATGGCAATCCTGCAGAGCCCCAAGAAGAGGCTCACCCTCAGCGAGATCTGCGACTTCATCAGCAACCGCTTCCCTTACTACCGGGAGAAGTTCCCGGCCTGGCAGAACTCCATCCGGCACAACTTGTCCCTCAATGACTGTTTCGTGAAGATACCGAGGGAACCCGGCAACCCCGGGAAGGGCAACTACTGGACCCTGGACCCGGAATCGGCTGATATGTTTGACAACGGGAGCTTTCTGAGAAGGAGGAAGCGGTTCAAGCGGCAGCAGACGCAGGATTTGCTGCGGGAACACAACAGTTTTCTCCCCGCCGCCGCCGCGTACGGGTACGGACCGTACGGCTGCGGGGGATACGGCATCCAGCTCCAGTCTTACCACACACACTCCGCGCTGTTCGCCTTCCAGCAGCAGCAGCAGCAGCAACAGCAACAGCACTCCAGGCATTCACACGCACACACGGGAACCATTATCCCCGCTCCCTCTTTGATGCCCACCACGGACTTGGCCCGGAGCAGGTTTTACCCGCAGCTCAGCTCCGCTCTGGGACCCGCCGGTGCCCAAACCGCGGCCCCGGCGGCGCAGAAGTCCGGCTCCCCGGCGCAGCGGTCCCCGTTTTCTATAGAGAGTATCATCGGGGGCTCGCTGAGTCCCTCCAGGACTTCTCACGTCGTTGTCCCGGTCTTACCGTCCTCTCTCGGGCCCCCGGCGGTCAGCCAGCCGCAGAGCGTCCACCCCGGAGCTGTGTTACACCCGGTTGAAAACTTTCCAAACAGAGTCCTCAGCGGTTAAATGTCTCCACAAACTTTTTCCAGAGACAAAAATCAAAAACTGAGACAACAGCTAAAACAAAAACGCCCCTCTTTGAAGGTAGGATTATTTTTGTATGTTTATTTGATAGCACGCAGCTGAATGATGGACAACAAAAACACACTACTTGTGCCTATATTCATGCTGTTAAAATTATATATATTTATGTTAATTTCTCGGTGTGAATCAGATTTTTCTACCCACAAATTTCCTTTTTATTATTTTCCATGAAGTAATTCGCTTCTTTCACCTTTTTAGGATGTCTCAGGAGAACGAACTTATAAATGATCACGTGTTTAAAAACGGCTAATGTATTTGTGTCAAACACAGTCCTGTTTTTTTACGTTTTTGCAAATCAAAAACCTCTTTTATGGTTTCGATTTGAACTTTGTATGGAAAACACAGAGAGCAAAGTCATACATTTATAATATGCAGTGTGTGTTTCTTTCAGTTATAATAATAAAACATTGTACATTTTTTTGGCAAGTATTGTGTAATTGAAGTGTGATATTTTTACACGGTTTGTTTTTTCAAAAAAAGAATAAATATCATTTTTGCAAAAAAAAGAAAGGATTTGTTTGGGAACAAATTTATTAAATATTATTAGGTTGTATTTAGACTATTGTGAGGTACATTTTTTATCGATTTTTATGGGCTGTTAAACCGGTGATTGGGTTTGGTAGTGAGCTCGAGCCCCATCACATATAGGGGTATCAATAATTGTGACGTAATTATGTGTAAGGCTGTTTATAGAGCAAAATTGTTGCATCCATTTCAGAAAAGGTGTGTGTGTGTGTGTGTGTGTGTGTGTGTGTGTGTGTGTGTGTGTGTGTGTGTGTGTGTGTGTGTGTGTGTGTGTGTGTGTGTGTGTGTGTGTGTGTCTCTTATATGAGCCGTGTTTGTTCAAAATGCTGCACACTCCCTTGTATGTGTGTGTGTGTGTTGTGTACACTGTGGCTCATGCGCACAGTGGGCCTGCGTGCACATTTGACCCCTCGCACACGTAATGATGATGAGCGGACAGGAAGGTGTCAGCGGGGTGGCGGTGGATGTGTGTGTTTTGGCGGTGCTGATGCGGACGTGCTGGCCCATACACACACACACACCTCACCCAGTGTTTCATTATCTGCTCTTAGTTTCCTCTGAAAAACACAATATTCGTCTGGGGTCCATGCCCAGGGCCACCATGATGATGCCAGCCTTACTCACTCACACACACACACACTCTATCTCCAGTTCCACCTTTATTTTGGTTAAGGTGAAACCCATGGCTGCTACATTAAAATACAACATTAAACAAGTATAGCGTGCAGTAGTTGAGAGTTGATTGTAAGATCTACAGACAGGATGTTTACGTCCTCACGCATCACTGGATTTGGCCCACATGCGAGCGGCCTTCATCGCGAGAGAAACGGACACACACACGAGCCAAACATCGTGACGTGCAGAGCTATTTAGAGATAATTAGACCAAAGAGCCATAAGAGCCGTGTGGGGATTAACAAACAGGGTATTTTTAAACGAGCATTACTCAGCAGCAAAGCGCGCGCGCACACACGCACTGTTCCAGTCTGCAAAGCATCTGTCACCGACATTTTATTTTGAAAATTTCCACGAGTTCTCTTGCGTGGCGTGGACCGCGGGGTTTGTTGTTGCGTGACTGCCTGGTCGCCTCCCGTGATTCCATCATGCGCCGTGTGTGTGTGTGTGCGTGTGCGTGTGTGTGTGTGTGTGTGTGTGTGTGTGTTCAGTAGAGATTGTTTCATTGGTGAAGCGCCTGGAGCCAGTTCACTGTAGGCCACGAGAGGACAGCTATTGCGTGATGATGTAACACGCAATGAGACACACACGCACGCACACACACGGAGAGAGAGAGAGAGAGAGAGAGGTGGGGAAGGGGGTCACTGTGCTGCACGGGCCAAACAGGGATAACATAGCAAATGCAACAATAAGACAATTTTACTGTCACAATAATCCTTAGATAGAAGATATTATGTCATGAGGTTGAAATATCAATCTAATATCCTAGCAGGGCCTGTCAGTGTGTGTCACCATAGTGACCCTCACAAAAAAAAAGATCTGAGATGGTCGTATAACCTACCAGATCTCATCTAAACCTATATTTATATGATTATTCTCAGTAGTTACACACATGTAGTGCTGCTGTAGCCTTTGTCTCATGAAAGGTGTTAATATGATGTGATTTAAAAAAAATAATCCATAGGACTATACAGGAAATATCCAGATATCTAAACAAATACCTTTCCATATATCTATGTGTGTATCTGAAGCTGTAATCTCTTATTTTCTCAGTTTCAGTATGTGGACGTGAAAATGCCCATAATGCATCTGTACACTGATAAATCATACATGCATGTTTAAAATACAGATTATTTAGGGAGAAAGTGGGAAACATTTACAGTTCACGCAATAATCTCTTAAATGTAAACAGTTAAATTATCAAAATTATTATTTAATGTTAAGTTTAAATCTGAATGTTATTGGTTATGTTGATTGTTCTTCCAGCTCCTTCAAATCCTACAAGACTAGAACTTAAGGAGTAGTCAAGAATAGTCAGCACTCAAATACACCAAGAGTGGATTCTATAGAAAGACAATATATACATTTAAATGCATGGAAGCACAAAATACAGCATGTACTGTACGACATGCTTATGAATGATATACACAGATGGTGCTGCTATACAATATCTATCTATCTATGCAAATATAGGTTCCTCAAAATAGTGTTGAACCCTAAAATTCACAAAATAAAAAATATTAAGATTATATTTCAGGCTTTATATTAATGCAAATGTATGGATACAAATACACCATAGTGATATAATTATTATTATTATTATTATTATTATTATTACTACTACTACTATTATGCAAAAGTGCTTTTTAATCAAACATGGTTTCATATTATAATAATAAATATAATATATAATAATAATAGTGATAACAACAATACTAATAACAACAACAACAACATGATAATAATAGTTGTGGAATAATAAAAAATAATGGTTTAATAATAACAGTTTACTTGCATTGAAAAGGACAACAATTGATATATAGTTAAAATTTTACTTCTTCTCCTGACGTGACCTATCAATGTTTAGAATGGAGAAGGACGATTTTAAATTTGCCAATACCGGTCAAAGGAAAAGCTTTATAGATGAAGTATTGTTAAAACCCGGAGAGAACTGAAAAAAGACTGTAGTTGTGTATCTGAAATTATTATTTAAAGTCAAAATACTTTCATGTGTGGAATTGTCAAGTGCTAAAATGGAGACTTGAGCTTTTCCAGTTTAGTTTTCTGTATTAACACAGAAGTGAATAATACAAGCTTTTCATGAAATGTCACAGATCATGTGGGCATCAGGCTCCTTGAGCATGACTGAAGCTCTGCAGTCTGCAGTTTATCCCTGCGGGGTCAGAGGTCAGGAGGAGAGGGGCTAAGCCACAACACTCAGACCATAAAAGACACTGGGCTTAGGCTAAATGTGTTAGAGTGCTCACATTCAACACTAAGAGTGCAAATAATGTTTCAGAATGACTCCTCAGGACTTTAGCTACTCCTGAGTAAATCACAGCCAGTTAAGCGGATGTTTTGTCAGGTCTGGACCGCTGTATTTGATCTATACGGCCTTATGCTATATTTCATTTTTAAACTGACCCTCATTAGCATAATTCTTCAAAATCACAATGAATCATTCAGCATTTTACTTAGAGAGAGAGTGTGCTTCAGTATATATGAACGTAACCTCCAACAGCTCTACACCAGCAGTGATGCATGGTTACAGATGGTCACAGCTCAGACCTTTGAAGCTGCACAAGACAAATATAGGGGAACATCATTTTTTATTCTTATTTTTCAGGCTTTAAATGTCTGCAACTATGAAATAAAGTTGAAAATGTTTATGTATTACATCACTAATTTTACGACCTTATCTATCTATCCGTCTATCAATCTATCCTTTACATGTGAGGAAGAAATGTGACACAATTGAACGTCCAGCGAGGTGAAACTTTGAAAAGAATAGATCCAAGAAAAAAAAGAGCATAAGGGGAAAGTGTATGGAATGGAATGAAAAAAAAGAGTGAAGTAAAAGAGTGAATACCTCCCAGGGAGGCGCAGAATCTCTCCATCTGCTATTCAGTGTATGGAACAGTCACTACACTTATCCTCGCTCTCTAAAAAGGAGCTCCGCTTTCCGCCCCATTAAAAAGTTTGGGAACTAATGCCACCCCTGAATACAGGCCTAATTAGAGGCTGCTCACAACTGCAAGGACCTGCTACACAAGAGTGGGGTTTGGGATGGATTCTGCTCTCTTTTGCCTTTTGTGATGCCATCATTTTGCCCTTTCTTTCTTTCTTCCTGCCTTTCTCCCTCTCTTTTCTGAACAGAGCTTTCATCCTCCCCTCAGCACCTTTGATGGAGCGTTACAGAGACGAGCTGTGATCAAAATGAACATATAGCGGTTGCCACCTTCAGATGAGCAAACGCATTGATCCTTAGGGGTTTACATAGAAGTGTGACGGCGGCTCCACCGGGCACGCCTCCCTTCAGGAGGAGGAGGCGGGGGGAGGGAGGGAGGGAGGGAGAGAAACACAAGGCCTTCATCACTCCGGCAGAACTCAGGCCTGCTCGTCCTCGCACATAATTTATTTCATTCAGGACTTTCACTCGTGTTTTTATTTGTTCTACATCTTGCCTGTCTCACCTCAGTGTGAACTCGCAGATCCGGGTTCTGCTGCAGAATTATGTTGCTGCTTCTCACTGCAATTTTTCACTCTCACTCTCTCTGCCCCCCTCCATCCCCGCCCCCTCGCACGTGTTTGCTTTGGCATGCTATCCGCTCATGCAAACAACCGGGGCCCATAGCTTATCCATCACGCTTGTGCAGAATGTGATGATAAAATAACAGGCGTCTTGAAATAAACCATTTGTTACTGCAGAATTTATTATTCTGTCCACTTGAAACAAAGTACAGAGGTTACCTAGACATCTCCTACTTAAGTTACAACAATAAATAGAACAGAAATTGGCTGCACGTACGTAGCTACAGCATCTCAGCCAGTTGGAAAGTCCCAGGTTCTGGTCACTCCGAAAGCCCAGCTGTGTGATGTCACCACGATCCCTCGCCGCCCCCCCGCCCCTGACCATTTGCATCCTGCACATCATTAACCATCATCGCGTTGCTGTTGCAACGGGTCTGCAGGAGGAGGAAGCTCTCTCCTTCTGTCTACCAGCTACAGGCCTGATTAGTTACATGCAACAACGCCTTTGGGTCATAAACACTTCACGGAACTCCAGCCGCCCGTTCATCATGGTGACACCCACAGGTAAACCACACCAACGGCTGCAGCTGACACAAGGCAGAACCTAAACATTTCCTCTGAGTCGGACCGGCTTCTAAACACAGACAGAGAACCCAAGAGTGAAGGGCTTCAGGTTTATATGCAAATATATATATATATGGAAAGGATAAAACTATGTGTGCTAATGGGTGCTTGGATGCATGTGTGTGTGGAAGTGTGAGGTAGAGTGGAGTGGAGGCGGTTAAAGCTCCTCAGACAGCTTCTGCGTTATGTCATCTACTTCTCAATGACGATGCCCTTGTCACTCAAGAGGCCAACAAAAAAAATACTGGAAGCCACCCATGTAGGCCCATTCACTCACTTTTCCTTCCCTAAATATCCCCTCTCGCTTCTCCTCCCCCAGCATTCCCTTCTGTTTGTATATTTCTTTCCTTCCATCTTTCCCTTTCTCCAGCTCTCCGCCTCATTGACTCGACCACAAAGTGTCTGCGGCAGGATGACTCCATTCTCCAGAAAGCGGGGACCAGTCAGATGTCAAAGACGAGCATTTTTGAAAGCGGTCAGATGGAGACCCCCCCCCCCCCAACCCAGTCCCCTGTGTCTTCTTAGGCTTGTTGGACGTGCGCCTGAATGTGTCTCATCAATACTCGACAGCGGACGCGCTCAAAGCAAACCGATTGAGCCACAATTAGATCCAGAGTCTTTATGATACAACACAAGATCCAAGTCGTTGCATGTACCCTTTTTGCCAAAACGCGAGCCACATCAAAGGCTAAACCATGACCCTCTGCAACGTATTAAGGATCCCAGCTTTGATTTGCTGATCACACTCTACATGGTTGTGTATGACATTTTGGAAGTGAAGAAAATCCCTAAGAGCGACACATTCTTAAACTGTCAACTCCACTCTGAGTCACGACTTGAATCATGTCACGGCTGCGAAAAGAATAGATTGAGAGTGAAAATATGCGTGTGTGTGAGTGTGTGGGTGAGTGCCGTGTGGAGTCACAGCAGTGCATCGTTGAGGGATATTATGGATATGAAGACATCTACTCTTCTTTCTGTACCATGCGCCACCAATCCCGTCTCCCTTCGCCTCGTTTTTCCTCTTCCAGGTTTGATAAAATAATCAGAGAAAATGTAAACCCACAGTGCAACAACCCTGTGGACTCTCAAAGGGAAGAAAGAAACTGTAAAAACATTGAGGGTTCCTACGAAAGCCGCATTTTGTCTGGAATCCAACGCCGAGTTCACAGCTAAGACGAAGAAAAAGAAAAAAATCTAACTTGCAAAATCTCAACCGAAGTGGGGAAGAAGAAAAAAAATAGAAATGCAGTTTTATTTGATACTTCCTCCCAAGGCAGTAGGCACTTCCTGTAGTCCGTCATAACATTTTGGAGCGCCCCTATCAAAGTATAACTTGGCTGCAGGGGGTAGTCCAGCGGGCCCCCGTGCTTCAGGGTGGTCAAGCCGGCAGATTCTGTGCCGATCTTTGTCGGGAGACGTGACGTGGCTCCACTGGCAGGAAACCGGATCCACGTTCAGGGACGAAGCCGCTCAGCCTTCACCTCCATATCGGAGCTGGATCTACCTGCTACGTTTCAATGTCATCCTGCATTAACATAAACTAAATATACCTGAACACACAGTCAAAATAGCCTACACTCGCTCGTTCAGTCACTCACTCAATTCTATACAGATTGCAGCGGTTCACCGAGTGATGAAGAGGTCCCATCTTTGTGTGTTTACTGGATTATACCACGACCTGAACTCACTCACTTCATGTATCTCAGTTGAATCTGTGCTCACTCTGTTTTTTTTTGGGCTCTAAGCTCAGAGTGTCTCACTTAGGCGTCCATTTTTCCCCTCTCCTGCACGGCAAAAAGCTGGGAAAGAGGCTTTTTACACACCCACGTCCCCCTCGGTGCACACCAAGACTAATTACCACCATCCAAAAGCAGCAATGCAGCTCAATCATTATGAAAGCAGACTTCTTTTAAAACTACAAAATATCAGTCGGAGCAGAATTTCCCTCCCGTTACCGTGGTGACATAAGCCAGTCTACTGTCGATTTACAGTGCTGACAGCGCAGGTTAATCCATTTTAAGCACATGTGGCATAAATTAGCTCCTCTGTCCCGACGGTTTCTGGTATCTTTTTCAAGAGTCCGAGCCACACCTGGTATACATAAGTCAAATTAAAGATAATGAGGATAAGTCTAGAGGTCAGTTGGGGCCTTTTATGTCTGCTGTTATGTCAGGTGTTCCCCACAGGCCTTTGGGCACACAGGCACTGTACTGTAATTTCCTTGTTTATTTATAACAAACAAGCAAGCAAGCAAACACAGAATACAGATGAAACCTTAATGATAATCTGATGTTTGAATGTCTGAAATGTCCTCATCCAGGACAGATTTTGCATTTCAGCTTTTACCAAACACATTCAGAGCTTCTCCAATTATGGTCGGCGGTATTTAAAGCTTATGATAACATTATCTAAGTCTGTATTTGTTTCTTTAGTTCGACTCCGCATACTTTCAGGTTGGTCTTTGGTGACTATTTTGTCTTTACTGATTCATGCGCCGCTGCCCAATGCGGCCAAGTCAAACACGATAGAATAATACATTTGGAAACTTTCTGCACAACTGGGTTAAAGAGTGAATTCTTGTTCAGGACAAAAAAAAGAATCTTTCATATTAGGTGACAGTTAGATGTAAAAGAGTATTTGGACAAAGACATAAAATCACGCAAGCTGTGACAGCGGCAGAGCCAAAAGCTCAAAGGATCCAACGTTCACACGCACAAACACATACAGTCGCAATTAGGCAAAATAATAAATGCCATGCACATGAGGAAGGAGGACATCTGGGGAGACGACATGATGACAAAGAAGAAGAATTATTACAAAACCAAAGAGCAAATCACATCCACCAGTGGCTTTGACACAATTTAGAGGAACATTACACAGCAGCTGCCAGAGTTCAGGTACACTGTGTTAAGCTATAATATGGCGGTTCTCAAACTGTGTTATGTGACCCATATCCTGGTGGTGAATTCCGCAATTAAAGCAAATCAAATCTTTGGAAATGATCAGGTTCCACTTCTCCTTTACGTCACAACCAACAACAACAACGCCGAGGAAAGACATTAGAGGCAGAAAGGAGAAGAAGATGATTCGGTTGTTATTCTATTCCGTGCTTTCATTAGAAAATGGCTGCACTTTCATAGCAATACTGTCAACAGTGCGGTGAATTGTGATCGAAGCTCAAATCACCTCACAGTTTCCACATCTGTTTCAGCCGCATTGAACCCTGTGTTCTGTAATATAAATGTGGAGGAACGTTTTTATTGGACAGGTTTAATTTTTCACCGCTTTGGGAAGAAGTTCATTTCCTGCACGTCCTCAAAGGGGCGGGATGGGGGGGGTGGAGGTTCGGGCGGGGGAGCGATCATTGAGCATGTGGTCATTAATGAGAGATTTGTGTCGTTCTTTTGTAATACGAGCAAGAATCCCGTCGAAATGAAACTTCGGGAATCCGCGAGCCAAGATTGGTGAAATTGATGAAACTCGCCGAGATGAAATGAAACTCGACAAAACAAACTCGACGACGGAGCCAAATCTGAAGTCGTGCAAATCGGGGAAACGCAGACAGTAGCAACAACTCTGACAGCTGTGGACTTCCCGGCTGCCTGTGCGCCTCTGTTGTTTTTACAGTAGGTTAATTGATTTGTTGGCTCTTCTACTCTGCTATTCTTGATGTCTCCATCCACTTCCTGTCGCTCAGGTGGAGCGAGGCCGCGGGGTGGGTGGGTGTATTCGGGGTGGGGGGTGTGATCTGTGTCCAACGTGAGCACATGTGCTACACAGATCAAGCGCAGTTCCATTTTTCTGCCCGTCACCAGAGGGGATAGAGTTTCTGCGCGGCGATGAGGGAAGAGGGTGAAACGCAGTGGCGGTGGTTGCAGGGTGCTATAGGGTGTCACGGAGCAAACACATAAATCTGAGCATCTGAATGCTGGCTGTGAGGCTGAGGAAGCTTACCGCCTCCATGCCAAATGAATCCAGATCCAGGTTTTGGGGTTTCAAATCCCGAACTGCAGCCTGAAATGTTTGTTCTCCCAATCATCAAAAACATGTGTGTCAGGTTAATGACGCCTGCCACTGCCCTTGATCAAGGCTGTAGGTCCCTGGACATCACACTGTGTGGCTGCACACGGCGTCCCACAGTGAGGATGGATTACATGCAGAGGAGACCTTTTACAATCATAATAAAGAGAATCGTCTTGGTGGATCGATGCAAAATCAGAAAAAGGAGAAGATCTGTGTGGTTCATCAATAAGCTAAATACAGAGAATACAGTTTAATCTAGATCTAGAGTTAGAAGCTCATGTTGGAAAGATGCAACAGCGAGATCAAAATTGGCCGATATGAAGTGAAGCAATGCTGACAGTGATTCATTTCATCCCAAAATCAAACTGTCCCACTCAGTTGGCAATGGATCCTGAAAATTACATGAAAAATGGATTCAAACCTGGATGATACGGCGAGACTATTTGTTAAGTGTCATACTTTATTTCCGGTCACACACTAACACTATGTTTGGTGGCTCTATAAACAATGAAAGAGTTGTTTCTACGAGGGAAATGTTTAGTTTATATATAGATAAATTAAAATGATAAATTAATAACTTAATACAGACTTGTAAATTCTCCCAACTGTCTAATGGAGAAGCTCGAATTTTGATGCTCAGATATAGTTTAAAGAGACAAATCACACACACACACACACACACACACACACACACACACACACACACACACACACACACACACACACACACACACACACACACACACACACACACACACACACACACACACACACACACACACACACACACACACACACACACACACACACACACACACACACACACACACACACACTTTTAGCGTAAAGCCTCCATTTATTATCGGGGCCCATACGGCGAGCGCAGGTCTCCACAGTTGTTACTTTATTTCCTCTTGCTAGCTGCTGGGGCTGACAGTCGCAGCGCCTGACAGATTGATACTCTCTCGTTAATGCTTAACGACTTTACCAGTCTAAACAAATAATCAGTCTCTCAGTAGCTGAGCAGGGGGATTCATGGAGCTATCAATTCACTCTTTAGGGACGGAGAGATGGGAGGAGGGGGGACGGAGGGGATTTATCCTCCTTGTCTTAGAAGTTTGTTCTCCAATGGCGCTACTATGAGGGCGGTCAGTGCGGTGACCTTTCCCCCCTGGTAGGAGGGGTCCACTGGTGACCCCTGTATTCCCCTGCATCCCCTTGCAGCCCCGGCTCAATGCGGGCCATTCATGAGTGTGTGTGTGTGTTTATCCTAGTGATGCTCCGCAGGGACGCCCGGCTATCCACTGCCATTTTATGGAGCCTGAGGGGCAGACAGAGAGAGAGAGGGAGAGAGAGAGATGGAAGCTGTCTGGGGGAGTCAGAGGGTTAACTACTCCACTCACACTTGCACACAGTCACATTTCTACTCACTTCGCAGCATTATTTGCTTTTCCTTGTCGTTTCTCTAAAAAGGCGTCACAGCGCCACCTGATTCCCTTTTCTTTCTTTCAACGTTTCTCCCATTTAACTGTTTTTCGGTGCGTACACGTAGAGGGATTGATACGCGGCGAAGAATAACACAAACTTTCACTCTCTCACACTGCCTTAGACAAACATACAGTGTAGGCGCACCCACCACGCAGACACACAGAGACCAGAGTGCGAGAGAGAGAGTGCGAGAGAGAGAGTGCGAGAGAGAGAGTGCGAGAGAGAGAGAGAGAGAGAGAGAGAGAGAGAGAAGGAAGTGTTGAAGTATGTCTTATGGCACTTAACCAAGTGAACCTTTAAGTTATTTAGCCTCCTTTTTGAAAAACCAAGCATCTGGCTCTCCCCAAAAACGGACTCCAGCGTACCCCCATCACTGCCGCCGCCCCCTCCTGCATCCCTCCAGGGACCTGCTGTAGGACAGTGTGCGGAGGAGGTGATGGGTATACCGTGTTTTCACAGCTGAGGTCATTAAAGCTCTACATGCTGGATTAGACAAAGAGCAGAGTGAGACTACTGACAACTACAGACAGCAACAAGTCTGTATCCTGTTATGAGTAACATATAGGCAGGAGTCGTAGAAGTAGCAATACAGTATACACACACACTTATGTTCGCATGCATGGCACACGCTGGGCTTGAAACACACCACCTTCTTGCTGTGAGGGAACAGACAATAATATCTAAAATGCTTCATTTCGCAATATTAAAGAAGAATTTCCAACATTCCAGGATCTGTCCTCTGGGTTTGGATCGGCACCAAACTGAACACAGAACAGGTTCTTTCGTTAATGCCACAACCTTCCGTCAAGTACGTCTTAAAAAGGGCCTGGATGTCACCTCAGAAATCTGCACCTACATCCACAGTGTCTCTAATATCTTTAGATCCATGGAGACTTTGCTTTCTGACACCAAAGCTCAGGCTTGTTATAGTGATTTAGGCCTGACATGTTTTCAAGGACTTAAAAGTGAAAAGTTCAGGTGAAAGCAGATCTCAAGGAGCCTTTTCTATTTCCTCAGCTGTTCCGAATAACAGGAGGATCCCTGACACATTCCTTAACCTTCCTTTTGTGTACACGTGTGTGTGTTTGTGTGCATAACAGCCAAGCTAAACCTGAGACATCTATTTTTACAGCTACCCGATCATCAGATTGATGGAAAGCAGAGATACTGTACGCTGAGGTGGCCAAAGTTAACACTGAAGTAGCACAGGGGTGAAGCATTCTGTCTGAGTTAATTGTTCAGTGGTACATTAAACATTTTTAAGGTAAGTGTTATTGTTAAGGTTAAAGGTTGGAACGTGAAAGTACAACTATACTGTCATCTTTGCACACAGTTGGTGATCTTTAGCGTCTCACCAATCACACCCCGCCTTGTTGTGAGACCACAGGTGCTCAGAGGTCAAAGTCTGCGGAATGACAGTGACGACATCATCTTATTACAAATCAAGCACTCACCTATTTATGTTGTGTTGCAGAGAGCAGGAGCAGATTCCTCACAGCAGGAGGACATGATGGATGTTTTACAAGGTTTATGACTGACTGGAGGCCACATGGTAAAAGGTCATGTGATCATTTCAGTCATGTGACATGGTGTCATGTGACCCCGATCTCTTTTTTATACTCATCAAATCTTTATTTACATTTTAACATCATTGTGTGACACTGTACAAACTCAATCTGGCATCAGGTAGATTTCTACACACACCACCCACAAACAACATTGAAAAAAATTTAATTTAACCTTAAAAGCAAATAATAATCACCATTGTAAAGTAAATTATTCATTGCATCTTAAACATCTTTTTCATACTTATATCAGGCTTTTATAATCAAATTAAATTAATCAATTACAATTAAAGATGTTGTAATCCTACAATGTTTTGCATAGTTACCTACAACAACACTATATTGTAATATTATACATATTTACGGTATCTATGATAATTTTTCATGGCCTGTACATGAATAAGGTCAAAGAATAAACATTCCAAGGAGCCACATACTGTACACTACAAAGGAGGCACATGGTTTCAAATGTCCCATAAAGGAAGTTATCATGTAACCTTGACCGCCTGTAAACTATCTGCTGCTGCTGCATCATAAAAGATTTATGAAGGTTTGGGTTTTTTCCTGATAGACCTCATATAATTGTCACATTTACTGAATAAATCACTCCGGAGTAAATGGATACGTTCTGCTTTATTTTCATGTGCTAGAGTTTGATACTGTTCCACTTTACTCGCCTGTGTGCCAAAGCTTTGGTCATTCCAGTAATTGTATAGCGAGGTCTGACTGTTAAATTCCTCTAAAATGAATCCTTAAATGAACAGTGTGCAGGTTCTCCAACTTCATTCATTAAATAAGCTTAAAACAATAAGGAAGAAGAAGAAACAGAGTGAAGCAGGCAAATACTTGGGCCTTCATTTCCCTGCTCTTTTCATTATGATTAAATTTCCTCACTTCTGTCCCTGCGGAGCTTTCGAGGCGTTTCGGTTCACTGGGAACGCCGCTATTCATTACACACATGGAGTAAACACACTCGGGGGGGGGGGGGGGGGGGGGGGAAACACACGCGGAAACCACAAAGTGATTAAAACACGTCCACTGTAGTTACACATAACTTTAAATAGCTTTAATTGAACAATTATGACACCGATGCAGTTGTAAAAGCACATTTGATGCTTAATAGTGTTGCTCACACTCTTTCGTATTTACTTTACTGGATGCTACACGCTGTCATACTGTTTGAGCTTAACATAAGCCTTCAAATGGTTCAGCTCAGATATGATTTACTCATTGAAATGTCCACATATGCATAATTTATTGCAATTTCAATAATAAATGAACAACAGCAGGTACAATTAGTGGAATAGAACCTGACAACAGTACAGTAATGTATACAGTTAGCTACTCCTTTAATTATTGTTTGGGCTTGTTTGTTAATAATAATGATATATTTTGTATTACCATTATTATTACTATGATGATGATGAGGATGAGGATGAGGATGATTATTGCATCAATCAATTTTTCAAGCCCTTATCTGAGTTGAGGTCACAGAGGCAGCGTGCTAAACCAAACAGTCCATATTCTCTCCTATTCTCTCTCCTTGGCCTCACTCTCCTGCTGCTCCTGGGGGATCCAAAGTCATTCCAAGGCCACGTGAGCTATATAATCCCCGTGGATCTGCCCTGTGGTCTCTCCTCCTGGTTGGACGTGCCAGGATGTCCTCCCTAAGGATGCCCGTGTCCAAGAGGCGTCCCGATTAGATGCCCAAATCATCTCAACTGGCTTCTTTCAATGCAAAGGAGCAAAAGTTCCACCCTGATGTCTGAACTCCTCACCCAGATTACTTTTATTATCATTATCATTATAGGTAGAGTAGATTAGAGTAGAGTAATGTAAAGAGGAATAGTGTAATTGTGTTTTATTGAACATTATGATTACGGTTATGGGTTATTTAAAATAGGGGAAAAAGCAAATGAAAAAGCGTTTGAATTCTGCCTCATCCTCCAAATTTATCAGCTTAGCTCAGTTACATAAACAAATATTACTGCCTGCTGTTAAAATCCTGTGATTTTAGTGTCCAGAGAGAGAGAGAGAGGGAGAGAGAGAGAGAGAGAGAGAGAGAGAGAGAGAGAGAGAACAGCGTCGCTATCTGTTTCCATCCATGAAGGTGCTGTGTTGAGTGATGTCTCAGTATGTGTTTTAAAGCTTTGTAAGCAACACAAACTACAAACCAAAGAAGTCTGTATTTCAAGAACGTTATAAACCAGAAGACCACATGACTGTAAGAAAACACAACTTCCCAACATACATACACAGCTTTTCCGAACCAGCCAAGAGTGGAATTTTGTTGTCCAGCCTACAGTAATTTGGGAACACTGATCTTTTTTTTCACTTGTCGGTGTTCCGTTCATAATATACAGTTTATGCAACACCGCAACCATTTTTGCTAAATCACATAATTAGAAGGCAAGTGGATGTAACTGTAAAAACAATGCAAAAGATCAGATATTTTAGGTGCACATCGGTATAAAAACACACTTATAAGGCACTTATATGTCTTTGTTCCGTACGAGCATTCATGTGTATTTTTACAGCTCTGCTATCTTTAGTTGCTTGGGAATATCACATGAATGCTACTTTGCCCACTTCCATAAAACTCCTGCTAGTCCTCCCACTTTGAGGTTTCTGGCTTTAACGTGCTCTGACATTCTTAAGTAAATATAATTTGTGTTATTTTTTTTATGATTATTTCTATACCTTGCCGTTTTCTGCAAAGTTTACTACAGAGCAAACCTTTTGGCTAAACCTTTTTTCTCCTCAGTTATTGGGTTCATTGCCAGAGCGCCATGACCTCATGCTGCAATTTTAGTCTAATTCCATTTGAGGGGAAACTCAACTGAGCAGGCCCTTGATTCAAGACCAAAAAGGTTAAGAAACTACCACTGGCTAATAGCAGAGGTAGGGATGCTTAACAAAATAAAGATCACTTTTTGACCTTCTTTACTTCCTCTTTCAATTGCGGCCCTCAATCATTTTTCCCTCCAAAGGGCCTTCTGCACATGTTTTCATTTATGAGAGATTATTCACAGGGAGATTCTGCTGCAGAGAAAGTTACTGCAAAGTTACTGCGAAGTTTGCACTTTTTTTTTTTAGGTCAGTCCATGCAAAGCAACAAACAAATCAGTAACATGGTACAACGCTAACCAACAACAATTAAATCCGGTGGAAATTACAGTAAACTCACTGCCAGGGGTGGAAGGAACACAAAAACAAGCAAAGAGCGTGATCAGGCCTCTGTTACAGCCTGGTGTCATTCATCAAACTGCAGGACATGATGGGATCACAGCCAGGGGCATCATCAAGACGAGGTCGACGACCATCTTGGCACAGATGAATGGGCGGACGGTCTTATCAGAGCTGTGTGGTGAGCGTGTGTGTGCTGAAGTCTGGGTGTCAACCTGCTCTAAGTGCTGCAGTGGGGATGAACCTGGGCAAAGAGTCAAATCACTTCGTCTAAACCTGCTGAACAGAGGAACAAAAGATATTAAGACACATTTTCCCTACAGGATATTCATTGTGCTGATCGTGCTGGGATTATGTTGTTTAATGACCGTCCCTCCCTTCTGAGTGTGTGTTCTTGCTGGGGTGTGAAGCTCGCACTGTGTGGGAGCTCAAAAGTCAGCGCTCCCCCTGTTTCTAACAAAGTGTTTAGTCCTCCCTTTCAACACGCAATCACATCTGTAATCCCATAATATGTCTCCTTGTCTATTCCCATCTCAGACACACGTACGCACACATGTCCATGACACCGCCCTCCCTCGCTCTTCAGACAGCCCGTCCTCCTCTTCCAAACCCATTCATCCCTGTCCTTCTTCACTGCTATTTCTCATTCTGTCCATCCCTTCATCCCAACATGTCAGCTGATTTATTTTTTATCATCATGTGGATAAAGAAATGTCCCTTTAAGCCCATTGCTTTTGGAATTATTTCCAAAATGAGCAAATTTATATAACGTATGTGAGGACAGATATACTGCACAGCTGCCAGGACGACCATTATATACATCACTTACTGTAAGCACGTGGGAATGACATCTATGTCATATGGCAATTCCATATAGTTCTTTATCCAAATGTTTTTCATAAATGTGCATATAGGTGTTGCCATTCATTACACATACAATTTTTTTTTTTTAAAACAACAAAAAGTGAAACTCTCATATATTATAGATTCTTTACACACAAAGTGAAATATTTTAAGCCTTTATTTGTTTTAACTTAGATGATTTTGGCTTATGGCTCATGAAAACCACAAGTTCAGAATATCAGAAAATGTTAATATTGTGAAAAAGTTCAATATTGTAGCCTCACAGTGTCTCACTCTAATCAGCTCATTAACTCAAGTCACCTGCTGAGGTTTCCTGAGCCTTTAATTGTCTCTCAGTCTGGTTCAGTTTGCTACACAATCATAGGGAAGACGACCAGATACTAATTTATTGAGATGCACCTGTATTTACCTTTATATTTTTATGATACAGAGCCTCCTACTGTAAAAATATGCTGCATAAAGAAAGTCACATACACAAGTGGCAGATATACTGTATGTTATATACTATAGCTGGCACATACAGTATGTTATATATATGTGACACATTTAAATAGAGATACAATATAATGATCATATATTTAGCATATTTACAGTGGCCAATATATGTTATTTGCATAATGTAGTTAGATACGTATGTTTAACATACATGAGCTACACATGCAGGTGTATTGACATAATCCAGAGGAGGTTAAACTGTATATTTGAGATATGACCTAATTACTGTATCTGTCTATAGCAGCATATACTGTATGTTTATGTGTGTATTAGGTTTCTGATGGGAAATCCGGTCATCAGCTCCATCTGTTTCTGTGATGTTGCTTCGTATCACTGTTTACACAATCATCCAGGGAGCAATGATGCATGGCAAGGAGGACTAATACAACTGAAGTGATGTATATCTGTGTGTACAGTATGTTTGTGTGTGCGTGTGTGTCTGTGTGTGTGTGTGTGTGTACAGTGGGCTCCTATACGAGTCGCCGGTGCAGCCATCTCGTGCGTGGAGCACTTGGGGACACTAAAGCCACACGCAGCATTTATGAGAGATTATTAGAGCGAAAGATATCGAGTCTGTCGCGGTGGGAGGAGGTTCCTCGAAAGATTGAGCCAGTGTGTGTCTGTGCGCCATAGGTTTGAAATGTGTGTGTCTGTGTGCGTGTGTGTGATAATATTACTGGCACTCACAATACCACGAACCACAATCCATTATAATCTAACACTGCAGTTGTTTTTGTTTTAGCTCCTTAACTACAAATGATTTACCTTTGAAATACTAAGAAACTGTAGAATTTCACGTTTTGAATCTGTTTTGACTACTTTTTGAGTGACAATTTCCAGAATGTATTTTGTTGTCAAGGCAGCATTGCATTGCATCGTATTTATAATTGATATAATAGATATCTTTGACTAAAAGTAAATTCAGAAATAGTGTTGAATGTTATGGATTATAAATCTGAAGCAGGTTTTCAGAGTTTGCTGATTGATTTTTCCATCATCCTGCCATGAATGGAAACCAATAGATGACTATGAAGAGTGAAAGCAGACAACTCTGAGCTCTGACCTCCACATGCATCATTATTAAATCGGGTTGAAATAAAGTAAAGTTAACATGAAATACAGCAAATGGACAAAAACAGTGTTTCTCAAACTCTGGTATGTGTCCCCCCGGTGGTATATCAAATGAAATCCTCTTATTGTGGTGAATTATAGAGTTAAATATTTGTCTTTATCCTTTTAATTAAGATTGACAGTTTACTTGAGTCCTGTAACCTTAATGCATTCATTTGATTCTTTCAAATTCACGGAATCCCTAAATAAAACCCTTCCAGTGAGAATGTTTTGCAGCTTAGAGGTTTGGTTCTTATCGTGCATGATGTCTTTGATCGCCGATCCAAAAGAGCGACAGTGCATGTTTTTTATTTTATCAAATTTTTTTATTAATAAGTGTCTCAGCAGCCACTTGTTACTCCAGCTGGGAAACTGCAAAAGCAACACAGGCAAGACCGAGGGGAAAGTACATCAATAACACAGCTAAACACACAAAAACAGCCTTGGTCTTACACACACACACACACACACAGACTCACTAACGCGGCACCGATCTGTAGCGACTTTGTTCCCTATTGTTCTAACTTAAAGTCAAATGACGAGCGAAACGTAGCAGAGGAGGAGGTCGTGACAAACCTGCAGCAGGGGAGATGAAGATGGACGAGCGGGGTGATGAAGGTAAAGCCCCTGTCTGATCCTCGGTGCCCCCTTCTTTGAAAGTTTGCGTGAGGCAGCTTAACGGAACGTCGGGTTGTTTTTCCGCTCCGCTGCTTCCTGGACTGAACTATAAACTCAAGACGACATCCTCTCATTAGTCTGCCCTCTGTAGCAAAGCCAGGCCATTTAGTGTACCCCAAATCCCCATTGTTTAATTGCGTGGGTCAAGTCAAAGGTCAACCAAAATATTGATGAACTTTTTTAAGAAAGGAGGGGGGGGGGCACTGAGGCTTGACACAGCGGGGGGAGGGCCGGCGAGGGGCAGAGGTGCAAGGGCCACAAACACAGCTGTACTGAAAGCACACGGGCACACACATACACAAACACACACACACGCAAGCAAAGCAGGCAGGCTCTGCGAGAAGAAGCACATTTCATAACCGCAATCACATTCTCTTGATCAGATTTTCAGCTGACTCGAAAGGGAATGGCAGATATCCCACCCAAATCTGATGAAGGTTGTGGGATTAGAGCTGCAGCGCCTTGTTCCTTCCGTAGAACAATACAAGCAGTGAGACAAATCGCCCACTCAAAGCAGCACGGTTTAAAGAGCAGCAGAGCTCAGAACCCGGGTGAGATGGTGTGCAACGGCCCGGTGTTATGGATTACACTGTTTGTTTAAATCCATGTTAGGTGGATTATTCTCCTTCACTAAAGAGGACTGGGGAGGGCGGGGTCAAAGGTCAGCGAGGCAAAGGCTGCTAAGAAGGTCCTCATAACACAGCTTTCTCTCTGACCCGGGGGAATTCCTAGACGCTGGCGGGGTTTTTTTTCGTTGCTTGTGACTGGAAGTTTGCTCCGTGTGTGTGTGAAAGAGCCGAGAGAGAAGCAGCCAAGCGTCTGTCACGGAATCTGTGGGGAATTCTCTGAGTGGACAGGAGTCAAATCTTGATTGAGACGTTTATAAACCCGAATACATCTGCATGCATACTCTAGGTTACTTCAAGTAAGCATTCTTTGATTTATTCATCATTATTTAGAGTTTATTTTTTTGTTTTTGGTCTGAATCGCAGGATAAACACATTTTTTAAGTCCATGTGAATGAAGTGAGTGAGGTGCAGACAAGTCAAAGACAACTCTGGAGTTATGAAAGATCATTGTCTGGGCCTCCTTCCATCACAACACACCACAATTTATATTTTCAATTTTTATGCATTTAATCATGTCTCCACTGGCATAAATCAAACTATTTTATTTGTGTTCCTCTTACATCTGAGTTATCGTCACATTATGAACCATCCAGATGTCCTGACAGCCGTCTGACCTCTCAACTTGCATTAACATCCAGAGATAAATATCATATTGACACAGGATGAGTTGGACTATTTTCAACAAAACAAGCAATTCTGAGCTCAATTTCAATTTTACTCTTAATGAAGAGTGAGGAATTTGCCACACAAGTTGTAATTTCCCTGCAGAACTTGGAATATGATCACAAGCACTACTGGTGATACACCTAACCCAGTTAGAGAAGTGTTAAGTTAAAAAGCTACAAGTTAAAAGAAAGTGTGGGTTTCTGCACAAACAAAATGTGATAACTGATCATTTAATTTATAGCTTTATTGGTCTTTGATGAGTTAAAGATGACATAACACTCTGGGTTAGAGAGCCACAAATTAAGCAACATAAGCATGCAGCAGTTTTGATGGTTTTTGAAATAAGAAAAAAGGAATTTAAATTATCACAATCTGTGTTTTGGACCAAAACTAAAAATGGAATTCCATCCATAAAAGACATCAGGTGTAAGCATCAAGCCAACAATCACTGAAGAGGGAAGGGAGAGAGAAAGAGGAGGAGGAGGAAGGAGATTGTTACTGCTGCACATTTGGAAGCTTTGGGGAGGCCCAACATCAGGCTCTTCTTCAGTGGGGGCCCCCAAAGCGCTGTGCCCGGCCCTGCTGAGGGGTTGGAGCCTTGTGCAGCAAACACAAACAAAGCGGTCACTTCATGCCTCAGGCGCGCTGCATGGTGACATTTAACAGCAAGAGAAGCTATTTCCTTTACCGTTCAACGCAAAACGCTCTTAATTGCCCCAGAAGTCTGCTGCACTTTGGGAAACACTTTGTGATATTCCTCCTCCTCCTTCTTCTCCTTCTTCTTCGCTCTCCGCCTGATCGCTGCGGTGCAGCGGAGTCTGTGTTTATTCCCTCTGCGGAGAAAATTGGTTTACTCGGGCGGTAATTTTGATATGACACCAGAATATTCCCCCCATTTGTGCGCCTTTGTAGTCCTAATGGCTATTCATTATGGCTCTCAAGATAAGTTTACGTTGTCATTAAATCTGACTAAACACAGAAACAAGCTTTTCCCCCCTCAAACGCACCTTATCTGCTCCGCCGGGCCCGGGCCGCCTGTACTGATGTGATTTGTGGGGAGAAACGTATCAGATCGCCTCAGTCATCTGGATCTGCTGGATCATTTCACCGATAGGAATCTTTGTGGGAATGTTGCTCCTTATTGCAAATTGCGGCGGGTCGCTTGTGTGAGCAGACGGCCCCGGTCTCCCAATAGGGAAAAAGGGAATTTCCTCCATGTTGTTTTAATACAATCTATAACATCACCACAGCTACGAGTACTGAAATGGGACAAACGAGCCCGAATTTAGTCGAATTTCAAATCTTTGCAGGTCTGATCAGCGATTATTTTACATTTTATAACAAGTGTCACTAGATTTAAATAAGAACATTTATTAATAGGCATTTTCAGCAGCTGCATGTTTATTTATTAGGCACATTTACGCAGCAATGATGCAATTATAAGTGTTCTGTGCTGTAAATAAAATACCAAAACAACTCATCACTTATTCTAATTAAGCCTGTTGTGATTTCAAATGTTGTTTTGGACTTGAGTGGACCTTTACTGGACCTTTTCCAGTTCAAACTGATCTGACTGGGGCGAGTTTAAGAGTTGTGAGGCCTTCATTTCCTCAATCGATGAAGGAAACGGGAACTATCTATTAAGAAAACACCATAATAGCCTTTTAAATGACTCACTTTTGTAGATTTTACAGCTTAAAAACAGGCAAACACATTGACTTACACGTCTAAAATACGTTTAATGTGTACGAGTCTGCTGTCTGTGCGCAGGTCTCAGTCTGGTGACGGATCAACTTAATGGAAATATCCAATATGGAGGTTTGTTTGTATTTTATTAAAACAATTGCTTCATTTTCTGTTTACTTTATAGTGAAAATCGTAATTATACAAAGTCGAGAGAAACAATTAAGTAAAGTTTGATCTGATTTTCATCAATCCATTAATGGATCAGTTTCAGGTGCATTGTTAAAGCGTCTGCTGCTTTAAAGGGGCTTTACGTCTGTAGTAAATTAATTATTCATCCTTCTCGTCTGCTCCTCTGTCGCACATGACGCACAGATTGAGCCTCTCGGTTCCCCTTAAGCGGGATTCGGCGTGTGTTTGCTCTCTAATTAATAAAAGGTTTTGTGGTAACAGGTTGGGAATTCCTTATGCAGTTTAATAAATCGACAGGAACTATAAAGTGACTGAAGAGATTTTGTTTCTCCTTTTTTTTTTTTTTTTTAAAGATTTCCATTCATTTATGTCCACAAAGCTTCCACCATCTGACTCCTAAACTGTGTAGCTTGGCTTTACCATCACACGTTAAATATTAATGGCTAACAGTCAAGCTGATGAAAAACCTGTTTAAAAATGGATGTTTTGTTTTCCCATGAACTGCTAAACATGTTTTTCTCCCAAGCTCCATGTGTTGTGTGTGAGTGTGTGTGAGTCGTGGTGGGAGGCAGGCTCATTGATGAAAGAGAGGAGAGTGTTTCGCCTGGAGCTGAAGCTGTTCCCCTCTCCTTCCTTTACCCACACACACACACATACACACACACACATTCACCACCACACACTCATTCAGCTTTGGAACAAAGTTTGCGCTCATGGACACACACCTCGGTGCAACACACAGAGCAGCAGAGCAGAAGAAGAGATGAGAGAAAAGTTTAGATCACATTTTATTTTATTTTAAATAATACATTTTAGAAGTTGAGGGGGCGTGGCCTGTAGACTTATCGTAACTAGTCATTCTTGTTTATTTATTTACTGAAGCACTAATAGGAGAAAATGTATCGGAACACCATTTATCAAACACACACACACGCGCGCGCACACACACACACACACACATACACACACACACACACACACACACACACACTTTTGAGTCCCAACTTAGTACATAACAAGGAAAACTTCTTATATCGCCAGAAATGTCAATAGAGTCTGTTTAACTTGACGCTTTGGTTGAATAGTTATTGATAAACAGTCCTGACTTAACGAGGAAAAAACGTGACGGAACAGAAACCAATTGAAATAATCGATAAATATTGAGCTAAAGTGAGAATGTGTGTGGGAGACGTGGTAAATTGAAACTACTTGGAAAAATGCAGCAATATTATATTTATAGATTGTTGTGATTTGATTTGAGCAGAGAAAGAGGCGATATGAAAAATACCCCAAAGTGTCAAAGTAATAATGATAATGGTTCTATAAAAATGAAAACTGGGTCATTATGTCTTTATTTCTCATTTTGAGTTTGAGTATAATAAAGTCAAAGATTGTCGAGACCAATGGAGACAGAACATGGTTACAAACATCATCGATCAATAACGATAATATTAACCAGACCACCAAGGGAGAGTAACGCGTAACGAGCAGGCCGATAATAATAAATACAAAAATATTACGTGTGAAATAAAAACAGAAAATACCAGACGACCAATATATCTAATTGAATCAATTAAATTTAGAAGCTGAAAAATCTGTTTTATGTCTCTCACGATGGTCTTCTAAATCCCGTTACACCCCGCGATAAATCACCTAATGGACTCTTCCATTCAACAACCAAACACGCAGCAATGTCCGATGCGTTTCACGGGATTTCCTTCTTCCAGCAGCCGCGCTTTTACACAATCCATACCGTTGATGACGTCACGCCGCAGTGTGGGAACGTGTGTTTAATACCAGATGGATCCGCGCTTATCTGTCGCGCAATCGCATTTACAGTAATCCGCGTCCGTTGCTTATTGCACATTCCGTAATAACATTATGAAAGTGCGCTAATCCTCCTCTTCACTTCGCTCCACTGTAATCCGAATGCGAGGCTACTCTGCTCGGACAATAACAGGTGGAATACGTCATTGATGGACATCAGGAGTGATAGAAATCAGTGTTAAAGTCAAATTTGAAGAGTGAAATTGCAGAATACATCCCCCTGAGACCTGGACATTCATTTTGTATGCATTTTTAATTTCTCCTTGCTATTTTAGATTATTGGGACCTAATACATATATAAAATAAAATAAAAAACACGAGGATAACAGGTTTAAGTCAAGCACAATGATTTATAAGGTGCAGGGAAGAAAAAAACATTTTGTCCACATATGAGGACGATGGGTCTCAGGAGGTTAAAACACAAAACACAAAATGTCCTACTTTTATGTCTTAAGGGTTTGATTACACGCAGCTCACTCAATAGCGGTTAAATGATGGGATTCAAATATGATAATGAAATTCCTTGGGCACAAAACAACACAAGAACAAAAATGCCTCTTAACCTCCCAAATGAGGTTGGAAACATGATGTCACACTTCTCCACATCCAAATTAACCTCCAGCCGTGCACATTGATTTTTGCAAATCCGGGCCAGCGTAAACCTCCGCTGACTCCCTCGGCTATTCACTGCATCCTCCCAAGTTCAACGAGCGCTGGTGCTCACCTGCTATGCTTTGACTGCTGCCAGCTGCCAATTAACACCTATGGCATGTTAATGAGGCCGCATGAGTCTGCCACTTCACCAGACTTTTCAGACCCTTCACCACAAGTGCCTGTATTTTCACAAGGGCTCAATCTGCAATCTGCATATGCATCTTGCATGGGGAATTAGGGGATGGATGCCGAGCTGCTGGGAGTTGCCAGCGTAAAGCGACGGCTCCAAAACATTTGGGCGTTGTGTGCGGATTGCAATATTAGACAGATCGGGGATATGCATGCGTGTGGTGGATGGAGAATGATAGAGTTGAGTTAATGATGAGGTAATGCGAGTTAAATGCATGTAATGTCTCGATTTAGGCCTTTAACCCTTTCAATAATATTCATGACAATTCACAATATACACGAGGGAGTAGAGGAGAAAATGAATGGGTGTATAATACAATAGGAAATCAAATAGATGTGTTTAGTGAGTACAGTACACACACACTGTACCGATTCTGCTTCTCCCTGACACACAAACACACGCGGATGAGTAAGACAAACACAACCTCCAAACAATTAACAGCAGTCTGGCTCTTCTCACGCACAACGGGACGCCGTTCCTCCCATGGATCTGTGAATAATCAGCTCGTCGGACGATGCCGTGAGTCACGTAAAAGAACCTGCTGAGAGGCAAAGAATATGAAATTAGACGACGCGGTGTTATTAGCGCTGAAGGGATGCTGTCTAAAAGGAGGTGAAGAGGGTGTTTGAGGGGGAGGGTGTGTGCGTGTGTGTGCTCGGAAAAAGGAAAACCACCTAAAAGGCTTGAGAAACACAATGACACATCAAAAGGGATAACCTGAAAACCTCGGCATAATAAGCTCAGATCCCAATGGAACGAGTGTGTGTGTGTGTGTGTGTGTGTGTGTGTGTGCGCGTGTATGTGTGTGTGTGTGTGTGGGAGAGAGAGCCAGAGAGTGAGTGTGTGCGTGTGTATATAAACATTAGTGCATGTGTGTGCCAGTGTCTGAAGCTGCTCATCTGTCTCTGTCTTGTGAATGGCCTTCAATTCTCAGCAGAATGTGTGTGTATACGTGTATGTGTGTGTGTGTGTGTGTTTGTGTGTGTTTGTGTGGTGCTCTGAAATCACTGACACAGCAGGAAAACGTCCCTTATCCCACTTTAATGATTCCATTGCTTCTCATAATCATTTCAGCTCTCGTCTCTGGTTGTAGTTCAGACAAAAAACTTTGAGCTTCTTTGATGCTCAGAAACTTACAGTGAGAACACGTTGAACTCTGCAAATAATACAGAGAGAAGCGCTTTGCTTTTCAAATGGGCAAAACGTTTACAATTCAGCGTAAAATGGGGAAATATCTACATGAATCAGCACGAAGAACACTCTGCAGTAGTCCAGGCAGACCTTTTTCATTTAATACACTCTAATTGTCAATGCTTACATACTTATTTCCTGCAACATTAGCACACAGAGCGTTGAAAATGCATCTGGACTTTGTTTATTTGCATTTTTTATGTCTAAATTAGATTTCCAAATCAAAGGGGGAGCATGCCGCTTGGTGTGCAGCGTATAAGGTAATGGATCCTTAAAGAGCCCATGTCTTTCTACGGGATAACATTGCTGCGCGCTGAATAAACATTTTTGATTAAACCTCGTCGCTCCAGATGCTGTCAGGAAGTAAACTCGGCACAAACACGGAGGAGAAGGCAGTCATCTGGGTTGTGTATGGTCAGACAGAACTGTGACTCATTAGCCATATGCTTCATTGTTTTTGGGGGGGTGACACATTTCTGCCTTTTCGTTTTATGGTTTGTCAACAAATAGCTTGTTTAGAAGATCCCTTTCCTTTTATGAGTCGACCTCCTTCTCCGTGCTGTGTGACATCATTTCCCCCATTGTGAGGCGATTTCACGGTAAAATGATACCGTGCCAGAAGTTAAGGGATCTAACTTCACTCCCTGTTGTAAACAACAAGAGGCCAGCCGGCTGGAAAGCGCCGAGCGTTGGGTACGGTAGGTGGGAAAGGCTCTTTGTGTGAAAGTCAAACAAACCGTTCTGAGTGACAATCACTTGAAAGAGTTTATTGCGTGTGTGAGTGGTGGGGTTTTGTAGAAATGCATTAGGTTATGAAATATAGCCAAAGGGGGTAGAGACAGAAGGAGCCAATCAGACTGTTAGAGCTGTGTGAGACCAAAACACTTCAAGCTTCAACACCTAAACGCAACAATTGTATTTTTATGTTTATGTTGAACTTTAACTTTTAATATTTAATGATGAGCTTTAAGATGGACTGCAGCTACATGAGGAAGAATGAATTATATTATGTAACGAGTTAATATTTAATTGGCAACACTGTATTTGGCTCTTGAGTGGAAGGAATGGTACAGGTTTGATCTTCAAAATCTAGCCAGAACTAACCGAGTTATGTAAAGTAGGATTGTAGAGTAGTAGAGTAGGGTAGAGCAGAGCATAGTAGAGTTCAGTAGAGTGGAGTAGAGTTGATTACAGTAGAGTAGAGTTGAGTACAGTAGAGTTCAGAAGTAGTGCAGTAGAGTAGAGCAGAGCATAGTATAGTTCAGTAGAGTGAAGACGAAACTAGTAGGAGTAGAGTAGAGTAGCGTAGCGCAGCGTAGATTCGCGTAGCGTATAGTAACGTAGCATAGAGTAGAGTACCCTACAGTAGAGCTCAGTAGTAGTCGTTTAGTAGAGAAGAATAGAGTAGAACAGACTTCAGTTCATTATAGAATTCAGTGGAATGAAATAAAGTACAGAAGTAGAGTAGAGTAGAGTTCTACTTAGTTTAGAGATTAGTAGAGTTCATTTCAGTTCAGTAGAGTAGAGTTGAGTGCATCAGAGTAGAACTCTGCCATATGGAGTTGAGCAGGTTGAAGAGTTCCCGCTGAGTCTCTGAGGTTAAACTTTCCCATTTTCCCCCTATTATACAAACCAAATCAAACACTAACTCACAGATATGAATCAAGCGGCAGACTGTTATTTTGATGAGCTGTGACTCATGAAAGCCTCATGAAAGCTCTGATCAGCTGTGAGGCTCTCATCACTCTGCACATGACAGAACCTGTGGTGGACACATGATGAGCTCCAAACTCCAAACCTCTGATTTATGACTTATACGTCACGGATCACTGCAATAAAAACCATAGAGGACGTCTGGATGTGTTATAAAGTCAAATTTAACATTCTAAAAAACATATCCTGTCTGAGTAAACAGTATACATTTAATCAACCTTCTATAAAATGTTAATGCTATTGTTATTTAACATAATAGAGGGAGAAAAGCATTTGGAAATTAGTTTATGTTACGGTCTGACATTTGACTGCATGCTTGGTGGAGTTTTCTCGTTTATACACACACACACACACACACACACACACACACACACACACACACACACACACACACACACACACACACACACAGGGGACTTAAGTGGCAAACACTCTGCAGGCCTGCCCAATTTTCAAGGCGATTTCCTAACTTGAGAAAGAGCGGGCTGTGAATAATTGTGGTGCTCTTCATGCTCGTGATAATAATGTTTTTCTAAAGGGGTGAAAGTGGTACAAATGGTGGAAAAAGCACTTACGTAGAAAAAAAAAAAGAGAAGCTAGGACAGTGTTACAAACCACACGGCCTAACTTACCGACAAATTACTCATTCATCATGTGGTGCGATTTACTTTAACAATTAGAGCCCCGCGTCTCGCCCTCTCACTCACCTTACACACGCACACCCATCGACACACTTTGATCATTCTAACCGAGCAAAAAGCCAAACTATTTCACATGTTAATATTCATAAAACACATCACATCAACATCACAACTGCTTTTCATTATTATTTGTCATGTTATTTGTAGTATTTCCAAGTCTATTTTGTTTATTAGACTTGGAATGGAAATCAACGGCATAAAATATGTATTAAGAATCTGAAGAAAGAGACAAATACAGTTTGGAACCGATGGGAAACTGTACAACATTACCACAAATGTAAGTACTGTAAAGGGAGTGATAGTGAACATATAGAGTAGATTGATTCTGTTCAACTGTGGTGAATATGGAGGACTTGAGGTACATTAAACATATTTCTGAATTTATGTTTATATTTGAATCTAGATAAGAAGTGATTATGTCATCCGAATAGATTTGTTTGTTTTAACAGAAGCATGTCAAAAATATCAGTTTATCAATCTCAGAATTCTTGACCCCCTTATCAAGTTTTGTCGTCCCACATGGGGTCCCGATCCAAAGATTGAGAAACATCAGCGTAATGTTGATTGCATCATATCAAACATGTCAATCTTCTCGATTATAATATTTTGTTTGTATTACTGTTTTGTAGTAAAGTGGCAGATTTGCTTATTTATGTAATATTCAACAGACTGTATTTATTCATATTATATGAACTGTATATAGTTGAATTCTGATGCAGTTGCACGTGATAGTAAAGCTCTTTCTTGAGCGTGTGTTTGTGTGTTGGCCTTCGCGTGTTTGCGTGAGTGGTCAGGTCATGTGTGTGTCTGTGTGCCTTTGTGTGAGAAGGAGAGAGAGGAAGCATGTGTGTGTGTGTGTGTCTGTATGCTTTCAGTGTTTTGTCTGTGGTTTGCCTGGCCAGACTGTCGTAGGAGTCTGCATGTGCGCACAAGTCTGTGTGTGTGTGTGTGTGTGTGTGTGTGTGTGTGTGTGTGTGTGTGTGTGTGTGTGTGTGTGTGTGTGTGTGTGTGTGTTTGTGTGTAAGACTGTGTGTGAGACTGTGTGTGCGTGCGTGTGTGTAATACCTCCGAGAGCACCGCCTGTCTGTGTATGAACTGAATAATGCACGAGGAGAATCACTTCCTCTCTTCCTCTTATCTCAATTCTTCTCCCGCTCTTCTTCACTCATCTTAAACTTATCGCTGCTTCTGTTGTTTCTCTCTTTATCCGGCCTTTTGTTTGGTGTCTCATCCTCTCCTATCAATCTACATCATCCTGCCCTCTCTGCTCCCCCCCCCTCTTGGCCTTCACCTCATCCTCCTCCTCCCCCCTCCCTCCCTCCATCACTCGGCCCCTCCTAAGCCTACTCATGCGTAAGGTAGCAGGGGTGAAAATGCTCTGCTCTCAATACAGCCCTCTGCACGCAATAGCGGCAGGGTTGTGTGAGAAGGCCCGGCAGACATGATGCAGCCCCACATGGTCGTGGCGGCGGAAGAGAGGAACGGCGCACAGAGCAAAGGGGAGGGGTGTAAAAAAAAAGAAAATCCCCCCGACAGCCCCTTTTTGCCCACCACGAGAGGTCTTGGCTCACCCGAAACCATGGAAACGTTTCACACTGATGAGGGATTTCTTCACTGCCGCCGTCGTCGGGGCCAATCAGGCGGGTCAAGGTGAAATGGCTGCCAATCACGCAATGCCACTCTTAAGGGGTGGGGTCGGTGTGTGTGTGTGTGTATATGTGTCAGAGGGTGCGGGGGGGGGGGGCAAAGCAGAGTGACAGAACACGCAGAGGCAAAACAAACAAAGCCGGGTGACTTTCTGTTCATTTGGGAGGGCACCTAATGGAATCTGTGTGTCAGAAAATCCCTGGGCATATTTCTTTGAAACACACTGATTTAAAGCGGTGATTAGCGTGAAAGCTTAGAGGAGGAGGAGTGGGCTCAAATCACACCCATCACTCATTCTCTTTTGATTTCCAGGGCTCAATCCTCAAAGGCCGGGGCCAGCCTGCTCCTTTGACTTCTCTTTCCCCATGGGTCCACCCCCCTACCGCCACCGCCGCCGCTCTCCACACCTCTGCTGATGTGGTCTCATTTCTGGGGTGAGAGCGTAATGAAGCCCTCGCCCTCTGATGTATGTTCCTCCGAGGCGGCCGGCCGTGTGGGCCAGGCCGCTGAGCAAGCGAAGGCCTCTCCATTACAGACGGGTTAACGTCTTGTGTCAAGCTCTGGCCGCCGCGGCTGCAGTTGTGATAACAACGTAATGACTTTCTACCTCTGATTACCAAAGAGTTAGAAACATACAGGATCAAAGTAAATAAAACAGAGTAGCACCTTCAGCTAGAATAATAAACCTCCTCAGAAGTGGTGCATGCTGGGAGGATTAGTCATATTTTCTCATCTAATTAGGACAATACATCATTTCCATTGCACATGAGCCAAAAATGGGGGAGCAGGGCCAGAATGGAGAGGCCCAGGTAACCTAACATGGGGCTGAAGCTCATGAGACGCCAATGAAAGTGAATCAAATACATTAAAAAGATTCCGTATTCATATCAATGTTTGAACTAAAATACTTCTAAGTCAGGATTTGGATTAAACTTTTCATCTTCAAAACATGTTTGAAGACAGGAAATCCGTCAAGGTCAACTGCAGCTTCTCTCTCAAACGGCTTCATAGGGAATGTGTGGCACTCTGTTTGAATACAGAGCTCTGGATTTGTGTGTGTGTGTGTGAGGGGGCAGGAGTGTGTCTCAGATGGCGCAGGTGTCTGTGTGTGTGGTCCCACAGCGGAGGTGTGGGGAGTTTGGAGGGCTTTGAGTGAGGAGGCCTCTTGGAGAACCATCACTCGCAGGGTTAATATCTGTTTCCCATCTTTCCCAAGTGGCTCTTGAGGAACTGTGGGTTTCCCCCATTTCATTCTCAAAAAATAAAGGGAAAAGAGAAGAAGAAAAAAAGCCCACTCTTATGAAATTACAAGTGCTTGAAAAGATCTAATGTGGTCTTAATTGTCTCGCTGCATTTGACAATGGGTGGGGATGGAAGCTGTGGGTGTGTGTGCGGGGGGTGTGCGGGGTGTGTGTGGGGTAGGGGATTCTCAAGCATGTTTCAAATTACAATAGGCAACTCTAGAGAAAATGGCCTCGGCGGTGTTGCGCGTTGCTTTGTTGTTGTGAACAGGATAAGGAGGTGCAAGGCTGGGACACACACACACACACACACACACAGACACACACACAAAAGCTTGAATCTTGATCACACAACTTGTGCAACACAAAATAAAATACATTTGTGTCATTTTCATTTTCTTATCTCCGTCTCCATGGTTTAACGCCAACAAACACGGATTATGTGTTCAGACGGAGGTAAACAAAACATTGCAATGAATGCAAATGAGCAATCAAGATCCACGGTGACTTAGTTCTAATAAAAGTCAACCATGCAGAGTAGAGTGCTTGATGCATTTGAGGCATATGTGGCAATGCTCCTTCCTATTTCATTCATATGGAAAATCTTAAGCCGTTTGCTCTACAGTGACAGTCACTTTGGCAGATATGCAAAAGATCCGATATCAGATTTCTTCCCAAATATGGATCCGATATGAGCCACATGTGAGCAAACAAAATTGGAATTTGCTTAAAAAAAAAAAGGAATGCATGCATGTTGGGATTATGTCCAAAATCCAATCCCGATTGGGCCAAACTAATTAAATTCCCTCTGAAAACATCCCGTCAGTTGTGTTCCCTCACTGTCAAATGATGGCTAGTGTCCATGTCAAAGTGCAGAAGTACAGACATCCTTCAAAGGGAATTTTAAGATCACATTGAGCAGTTTTGGAGGATTATAAAAATACTTTGCGGGGACGTACCGTACCATGGGAATGTGGACACACACTCCCTCTTTCGCTCCCTGCAGATGACGATGATGATTTCTTGCACCTCACAACCTAACGAGCGCGCTGAACCGCAGAAACCAAAAACCGAGTCGATCCCTAAAACTGAATGAGTAGGTAATCTGTCAGGCCACCCCGGTTGCCAGTTTTCTCCTTTACCAGCTGCCGTTGCCTAATTAGCCAGTTCGAGAATCACCGCAGCAGAGATGTGTTTTCATCTGTGTGTGAATTCTCATGTATGTGAATTTTACCCTCAGCAGTCGCTCAGTTCAGCACATTTCCCACCCGGCACGACTACAAATCTGCATATGGCGCACATCTGGGCCTTCATTCATGAACTTTGAATGCTTAGGTGGTTATCTGATGAGAGGAACACACAAGGAATTCTGGCAGGCTCTCTCTCTCTCTCTCTCTCGCTTACCGTGCAACAGAGCTGATGTCGTTACGGGGACACACACGTGCACACACGCACATGCACACAGCTCAATCCCGTTTGTTGTTTTCCTTATTAACTATGAAAACCGGCAACTTGAGGGGCGACGTCCGACTGCACAGCTAAAGAGGCGGACACACCCGAACGCACAAAAGGCACACACACACACACACACACACACGCACATACACTCGGAAAACGATCTGTAATTGGATAAGGGCAACACTTCTGGCAGATTCACTGACCATGGAGGCCTCGTCCGCTCATAAGTAGGGATCTAAGCGGCCCTGGTTGTCCACAAACACCTGACACATTGAGCTTATTCTCCCTGCTGGAGCCTGATGTCTGAGACCACCATCCCCTCTTTAGTGTTGGTGCAGTGGGCCGCGTACACATGGGCCACGCCATCCCGTCACCCTTCCAGCCCCCTCGTCTCTCATTAGGAGCGGAGGAACCTGCTTCTTCACAAATAGCTGGAGCTGTAGTCAATGCGGGTGGTGGCGCAGGGCTTTCCCACTTACTGCGTCTCTCTCTCTCTCTCTCGCTGATAGATAATAATTAAGCCCAGAGTGGCTGTAAAATACACCCCTGGGTCTGGTTTTAGTTGGATTTATACAAGCATTTAACATTATGTGGCTTTTACAACAATTTAGAAAAAATTATACCCCCCTGATATTTGCCTTAAGTTGTGGTTTTCCCCATTACACCGAGCATGTGCGTGGCAAGAGCATGCCAAGGGTCCCAGCGGGGAACCTGAACGATATTAACAGTATGTACGGAATACAAATTTGGAAGGAAGGGGGTTCGGGTTCCCCTGAAACCCCAGAGACCCCACAGAGAGCGCTGAAGGTTTCCTACGTTTCACACATGCAGCCTGGCAGTTTACTACCTCATACATTCAATTCTGCAATATCAATTTAGTGATTTAGTGCTTTCTAGGGGCTTTGGGTGAAGGTGTGCATCTGGACAATTTGCAGGAATGAATCACTCTTGGACGACTTGAGTGCTGGAGTCTGGGATTCGTGGCGTCATGTTGCAGAGATTGAATCAAATTCGTGTCTGTTTGGACGATAACAAAGATGCCATTCACCTCATGAGGAACTCAGGAGCCATTCTTTTAGGTCCTGATCCTCCCTGATGGTTAAGGAACAGCTGGATGGACCTCGCAAGAGCAAACATTGCTGATTGGTCGCTCATCTGACTTCCCTATATGGGCAACCACCACTCAGGACTGAGTTTGTACACAGCGAAACAAAAAGTGATGTTTCACCCAACAAGATGCTCCGACATGCTTCTAAAACCAAAGATAATGGTGCAGGAAATGAAACCTTAGAACCAATATGGATCCTGGTTGCTTGGTAGGAAAGAAAGGAAAGATTCCCCAAGTTCCTGAGAATATGCCTGATCCGTGAGAACAATCGCAGCTCAGACAGATGTAGCAGCTGCAGAAATCTGAATTTACACTGCACCTCAGTATGCAGAAGAACACACTTGTTTACCTCTGTGCCACACAACAAAACATGAAAGCCGGTGGAAATGAATGCTGTGGCAGAGAAAGTTAACCGGCGGTAATCTTTATCAGCTGCCTCGCGTTTTGCCACACAAGTAGTTACGGATAAAAGGCACGAAATGTAAATCGAGTGCAACAAGTTGACAAAGTAAAATATGAGGGAAATTTGGATTGCAGCAGTGCGGCAGCGTGTGTGTGTTGTTGTTCAAAGGGCGAGGACAGGACACTGACACCGACACTGAGATCAGTGGGAGCAACCAGCTAATGAATCATATCATCACAAACTCGGGGCTCCACGCGAAACGATCAAAAATATTTGCAGCCGGAGAGAGAATCAATCATTTTTGCCTTTTCTACTGTTCTTTTCTGAAGCCTGCATTTCGTTTACGACCCAGACGTGAATCTGTCTCTCCTTTGCACATGCTCATCCGACATGGGTCCCATCCAATTATGGTTAAAAAAAAGAAGGGATGATGCTCATTACGATGGGTGGAGGAGCTCTCAATCTTCCTCCCCTTTACTGTTTGACAGATGCTGTAATTCATTGTGTGAGAGGACGATTAGAGCATCTGAAATACCGAGCGCAGCCTCCTCTCTAATCTGAGTGTTAGAGCGAGCCGGTGGTCCGTCACAGTCGGGGTTAAAGAAATGTTTGGTGTGCGTGTGTGCGGGTTCAACTTTGCTATTTTTTTTTTCCGTAGGACAGGGAGAGACACTCTTGACGAAGACCGTCCTACAGGCATCCATTATGTCCCGCCTCATGTGCCGTCTATGAACACCACATGTTGCCGGTCAATGGCAGGAAAAAATACGATTTACTAAATCACTTGTGGCATTTTTACAATATACTTCCCTCTGTGTGTGTGTGTGTGTATGTGTGTGTGTGTGTGTGTGTGTGTGTGTGTGTGTGTGTGTGTGTGACCGTCTCGCTCGCTGTCTCTGTCCATTCTTTCCGAAACACACAAAGACACACATATAAAGTTGCACACATGCACACACACATTACACAGGGGCCAATATGAAATACCATCATTCAAGACACACACACACACACACACACACACACACACACACACACACACACACACATTAAATCATACATATTGCTGACATCTGTCAACTGTTAAATGAGTAGAATTCTACTATAATGGATTTAAAATATGCTTTATAAATTATCCCTTATTCTCTTAAAATACTCCAAAAGTGCTCACATTTTTTTTTAATTTACCAAACATATGAAACTCAAATTTCCCTCACGTCAAATGGACATAATTGATATCTTTTTAATATGCGGTTGTGTCTTTGTAACAGTTGCTTTTGCCCACACTAACAATATAATTTGAATTTTTCAGCAAACATCCTTCTCAGACTGCGTTGCCTGCAGTCGGACTGTGGTAAGGGAAAGTTTCCCCCCATGTCTTTCTTGGACTTCTGCATTAATCGCTCGACAAATGTGGTCACATCTTCACCAAAGTTATAATAAATTACACACACGATCTGTTTAAGGCAAGAATAAAGAAGTTATAGCAGCAATGAAAACACCAATTTGAGTTGAGAGTAAGTGAACGCTCACAGGCAGTGAGACGGGATTGGAGGTGTAGATCCACTGGTAGAACAGATACAAGAGAGGCAGTGCTTCTCTTTGCTGATGCTCCATCAAAACAAGTATCAATACATAGAAGAAGAGGAACCCCAATGACCTCGTTCTTCATCGACCCACATTAAGACAAACTAAATGGAGTGAAGTTCCACCAAAAGCGCAACATGACATCACATAAAAAGCCGCAATTCAAATCAATCAGTCACGCAGCCAGAGTTGTTTGTGCAAGAAAAAGAAGTCGACTCCAGAAATATTGATGAAGCGAAGCAGCTTTGTAATTCTCTATAATTCCTCCCTCATTCCTCTACAAATCTGATCAGCAGCTACAGGAAACACTTGCCGCAGGTTAATGGCTTCCCTGCCCGGGGTCGTAGGTTCAACTTCTGTTACCTTTTCCCCCGGGCTGAACCGTGCATGATAGAAGAGTGTGTTCAATTAAAGCACCGACGACTTCGTTTGTTGGTTCACTCGCTTGCTCTTGTCACCACACTTGTCAGTGTGTATTGCGTTGCGGGTCTTTGAATTTGCCAAAACACAAACACAGTAATTCACTCCACTTCTAATTGTAAAAAGGCATTTGAGCAGATGATGATGATGATGATGATCCCCCTCGTCATTCCTCCCGCCAAGATCTTAAGCTGTTTCACTTTCTTCCCAGGGTAAACACTTTCATCGCCACACGATCATTCAAAGTGAGTTTTATGTAAAGAGTGTGTGACCTCAAAATGAGAGCCAGTCCTGCTCGTTAAACAAAAGACAAAAAAACTTCAGTAATTGCTTGTTTCGATCTTCCAGCTTAACGATTCTGTGAATCAAACATCCATCCCAGGCGAAGGGGCGTGTCTTTAAGAAGCTTCTGCAATGGACAGTAAATGCTCCGCCCCCCCCCCCCCGCCCCCCGCCGCGGCCCAATAAGATGTACATCCGTGGCGCTGTTTTCCGAAACGCTCCACCAGGATGAATGACCCGGAAAAGACGACATCGTTGAATTCCGGGCGACTTGTACGTCTCCCACTGGAAGCCAATAACTTGCTGATGTTCCTGCCTACTGCCTCACTAAGATACACACCAAATGTCTGCAGACAAAGATGTTTACAATGTACAAACTCAACCTCAAATACGGCTTCAAGTTCCCCCAGTATATAAATCTGCAAACTGAATCTAAGAATGGCGAAGTTCCCTCAAACCGCTGCTGCAGTGCCTCATGGTAAAGTAATGACACGCTCGGTTTAGACTGGATCTGGCGGGGATACTGGATGAAGGGACCATATGACTTCTTTGCCTGTTAATAAACCGTAGTCGAAGTTCGAAAAGCATTTTGTGAAGAATTATTCACTCTGTGTACGCGTGCAATAATGGCAACAATGAAAATCTTGCCTGTGGCTGTTTGATGATGCTGTATTTAAAAATGAACGCAAATTAATGTTATTCCATAAGGAAGGAAGGAAGGAAGGAGGGAAGGAAGGTTATAACACAATGGGCCCCTGGGCACAGACGCTTTAACACAGCACTTAGTGACATCATCATCATGCACCAGGCTTTGGAGGACCTGTGCCAGGGTAAACACTCAAACATCCGTTGATGGGGAAGAAACAAAGGAAGGAAGGAAGGAAGGAATGACACACGCAAGGAAATGAAGGGGGGGGGGGGGGACTCCTGAAGGAAGCAATGAAGAAAAGAAGAACATTGGAGGGAGGAAGAGGGAGGAAGCCATAGGTGATTTATGATTCTGATCAGTTCTCTGCATCCTAACTGCATCAGGCTTTGGCTGAGGAAAGCAAGGAAATGAGGAAAGGAAGGGAAATCTGAAGGAAGCAATGAATGACAGAGGAGGGAAGGAAGGAGTGATCGAACAAAGCAATAAGAAAGGAAAGTTGCACCCTCCATTCACAGCTAAATGAAGTACCTGCAGCACACACATGACGTACAGTACGCCGACACTGTGGGGTCTGCGATACACACTTGTGATAACCATGCAGATCGGCCCGACGCGCTCTTTACACGGGTCACGGCTCTGGGTCAGCGGAAGCTCTGGAGTAGTCTGTGCCTTGCTCAGGGACACGAGGCAGAGACGGCGATCTTTCGGGGTGCATTCCAAACTTCAAAATTCTCAACTTTGCCGTCGCCGAGCTCGTCTTTATTGAGTTGTTTGTGTCGCCCGGGTGACAAGTCTGACGAGAAAATATGGCCGCTAAGAAAGATCTCAGTCTCCTGTTATGAAGTATTGATTGAAAACACGGAGACCTAATAAAAAATATGTTGGACTTGTACAACAAAGTGATTAGATTATAAAATAGAGACCAAGCGGGTAATATTCCGGTTATGGATGGAGACAAAATGTGCTCATACTGAGAACAATGCATATTTCCACCCAACATGAACTGGAAAATGAAACTGTGATGGACAGAAAATGAGGAAAATGAGGGACTGATAAAAGAGACAATGCATCCCAGCTGAGTAATGTAAGTGGCAGATGAATTGAAAACAATATCCCTTGTACTCGGGTTGCCAAATTCAGTTACGGATTTCAGCTTTAACCTATTGGATCCCTGGAGCTGTTTTGAAGGGAGTGAGCAGGAAAGCAAACAGTATTAATCCTCAAAAAGTTCAAAATATCTCCCTGTCATAACAAAGGATCGAGCCCTTGTTCTGTGTAAAGTCTGAGAAATAATATTAAGTGCAGATGTGAAGGAAGATGGAGGCATAAACACTGAGCCCTGTCTTTTCTAAATGTTTAAAAATGAGCCTTAATGCAGAAGGGCTGTGGGTATTTGCCCAGCTGTTGGATAAATAAGCAGGGAGATTCAAAGGCTGGATAACCTCCGCCAATGCCCATCAAACCAAACAGATGAGAGAGCCAAGTAATCCGCTCCATTCTCAAATAGGACAACACTGAGTCCAATTAGCCCCCGGAGTCCCACAGCCACAGGGGGACGAGGGTGGAGGTCTTTAAAAGAAACGCTGCACGGAAAATGAACTGTTGGGGTCTTCATCACATTCTGGGAGAAGGATTCCAATTATTTGAGCAGAAAGGAACAAAGCTACAAGGCACGAAGGAATACTGAGTATCAGCAGTGAAAATATGTTCAAGTATCCAGAGTAGAGGTACTTACACACCAAATGAGGGGTTTAAGTTTCAGATTAAAAGGAAGAGCGCAAGCGGAGAAGAAAGACAATATTAAAGGAAGAAGGGAGGAATGCAAAGGGTAAACAGGGCTAGATAGAGAGAAGGATAGAGAAATAGATAGAGAGATTAGATAGACGTAAACAAATCAGTCCATCTTGTCTTACCTCCAGAGGGCGCTTCAAGTCCCACAGGTGGTACGGCTTGCGAGGGGTTGAGAACCACTGATATACAGAATTCCCAAGAACAGTCCCTGCAGTGGAAGAATAGAACCTCAGGCAGGTAATCAGAATGTGGAGATTAGGATTAACAAGGAGGTTAATGGCTGGAGCAGTCCAGAGAGAGGACAAAGCTGCAGGCTCCAGGAAAGTGACAGGCTGATGAGGGGATTGGGAACAGGTGAGGCGGTCAGGTGACTGAGCAGAGGAGGGAAACTCAGGGGTGACAGCTGCTGGACAAGAAGGGAATTGCAATATCATGACAGTCTGTGTTTTACCATATAAAGCAATGAGCCCTAACATGGCCATGTAACTCAATCAGAGCTCAGTTCATGGCGCAGGATCAGCTGTTTGATGTCATATCTGTGGGGCTTCACCACGCCGTGATTGGCTGAGCGAAACTCCGCTGGCGTGCAGAAGCAAATGGCAGTGGGATCGTTGCTGGAAATTTAAAGCAGATCCTCCTACAGATCTGAGAAATGTTTTCACTACTGTTGAGCTCACTGGTTCCCCCTCTCTTTCTCTCTCTCTCTCTGCGGTGGATTGGAGGGGACGCGGTAATTAAAGTGAGGTGGAATAAGTGAGCTGACATTCATCAGGTCTGAGGGGAACACTGACACGGAGCTCTGCGCCAAAGCAGCGGCCTAATTCTTCATCTCCAGTTATTTTCTTGGCCTTTCTTCCCTCTGAAGTTTGTTTTGTCATGGTACGGCCAATTCTTTTTTTGAGGAGGCGGGTACCCACTCTCATACTTCCACATTTAATCCAAACTATTGATTGTACAAATACAATTTTCAAAGTTATTATGTCATTAAATGTGTGTTTTACTGCTGGAAACTTCAAACGTCCGACTGTTTCTGTAGACATTGTTTGCCGCTGATGTAATAATTTCCTCTGGATATTTAAAACAAACACATTAGGCCTGAAAGAATTCAAAACTTGTCTCGGACTATAATGCCTCCTCCTTTTGATTGGCATGAGGCGTGGAATGCCACTTTTCACTGGAAACCAATGGTTGTCTTTAATAGCCTGCGTTTCCAAGCTCCCATGCAGTGTAAATTATAGGATAATAGGGTGCAGGCGATTGTGGACTCTGTTTATTCAATCCATTTCTTCACACAAGTTCCCATTGGCTCTTTCCCCCGTTCTGCCGTGTGTGTGGTGGTCCTCTGATCCTGCTGACCCTGGCCATGTGTTTTCACTTTCGGCTCTGATCTCAGCTCTGTGACCAGCAGGGAACCAAATACAAATTGAACAGTAACCATTCACAGGCCACCCTTTTCATACCGCCTTTAAACCTGCTTTGTATTCCCCAGGAGGAGCTGGGGGATAGATGTCCAGAGTCTGTTCCCTTGCAACCATCAGGTTTTGTTGAACATGTCCAACAACAATGTGGTTTACTCTGGTTATTTGACATCCTTTAAATCTACATCACATTTCTGCCCCGAAAGAATCAACAGGCCGCAAAACACAAGCTTCAAATAAAAAGCTTTAAATGTCCGTTGCACTTGTAGACGTTTCATCTACGGGGAATAGGAACGACGAGCCCAGACCCAGAGAAAACACAACCAGAGGAACAAATCTTCAGTGTTTGGGTGGTGTGCTTTTTATTATTTCAGTTAAGGTGAAGTTTTCATTAGGCCCATAAGCCCCCCCTTCTGAAAGCAGGCCCTTTTTTTTCCTGTGAAACTCACTGGACAGCAGCCGCTTGCAAGTGGCAGGGTATGTTTGGACAGCTTTTATTGAGAGATGTGGTTTGAAGAAGTTAAAAAGAACCCTTTTGTTGTTCTTGGGGTTCATATTTTCTCTGGAGTTGGTCCACGTGCGGCGTTTGTTCCCCTGGCCGAGAACAAAAAAGGGTAAAATCTGTATGCAATAACTCACCTAAAGTGAAGACAAACCCTGGAATGACTCGGTGGGTAAGCTGTCTGATAAGAGGAGAGAAAACAAGAAGCTGCAGGCTCAGTGTTTGAAATTTAATGTACAATTTAGTAACTTAATACCATACAAGTCAGATTAACCCACAGATCAGAGCCTCGACCAAAGCCGAGACATTTGATGAAATCATACGGTGCTGATAAAATCTATCAATTGGAGCAACAGGACATGCTGATTTGCTACAGTGCATTAAGTATCCATGCATGCATAGGTTTCAGTGCAAGTGTGCAAAGACTAGGATTCTCCCTCGGAGCTTCTTTATTAGAGTAAAAACACGTCCATCACCTGTTTCACATTAACGCATCTAACTCCCTCTCCCCCCCCCCTGCAAAATGAATCTTGTAAACTTTGCTTCGTTTACTTAGCCTGGCTTTCATTGCTGCCATTTTGCATGGTTTACCTTTGTTTAGTTTATTAACCCAGGGGGTAACTTAACCTAAACAGCCCAGTTGAACACTTTGGCTTTGGGTTTCAACAGTTTTTTAACCAAAGTCCATGTGACAGGGGCTGGGGATGGAATTTAATAGTTCATATTGGGAAATGGGAACGTGAATGGAGCATGATGTGTTAATCAAAGAAACATTTATTTTATTTATTTGAAACCAACCAAGCTGAGTCAGTTTGAGTAAATCGGGTGTGAACATATAACACTGTACAGACATTGAGCTAATAGTTGTTACTTAATAGAAGCTGAAGTCTGATACTGATTTCATAGTTTTGGCTTTATTATGACAACAATTCTAGTTATTAAAGTTTATTGAAGTAAAACAGCGACAATCCAATCCCTTCCTTCTGCATTGGACACAGATTCCTGTCTCAAGAATGACAGAACTCTGAAATTATGTCTCCCCACTAACTGCGAGGCTGCATCAGTTCCAATTTTCAGTGGAGCTTTCTTAGATAAATAAAGGCTTAGAGCTGCAGAAGAAGGAAAAGCCTGAAAACCTCGACACGCACTGAAACCAAGTGCGACCATCTTCATTTGCTAAACCAGAATTATCCCAAAAATAGGAGCAGAACTCCACGGCTGCTGGGTTCCCATGCTCCAGCATTGTGTCTCTTCCAGCTGCAGTAGGGGAAAATAGGGGAGGCACACTCACGGGTGGTCCGCCCCACATGGTCCCACACTCTGCGGTTTGCGCCCTACATCTGATAGCAGTGACTCTCAGCTGGGGCTCGCACAGCTCACATTCTGTGTCGTTTTACAGCAACAGCCCGCTGCAAAACTCAAGAAGGAGGTTTACCGTGCACGATCTCCATCACGCTGCACAGCTGGATTCACGTTTATCAACACTGGCAACTTACAGAATCCATTAATCAGACAGATAATGGCTCTAAAACATTTAAATTGATCTATTTTTAGATTTACACCTGTATGCTGCCTTTCAAATGACGATTCTCAACACTTTTATCTACTTTATCACACTCAGTTAAGTGAGCATTAACTACTTGAGCTCCACTATTATGATTATTCTGCACGTTGGCTTAAAGAGACTTTCACAGCTCCTCTTTGTGGGGTAAAATTGATCATTTCTCAGCCAAAAGGTTTTGCATATCATCTTAAAATGTCACAGTAAATGGCATAGAGTCTAAGATAAAAAACTGTGGCGGCTGTTGGATCGTTTACGCTGAGGTGGACCTATCTTCAAGCCCACAAATACCACATTTTACTGACTTTCATGGGCTGGCAATGTAATCTGCAGCACAGGAGCACAGTGGGGTTCATAATAAGATTTTATGGAAATAATCTATATGAGGCACAGCAGAGATTGGGGACTCTCGTGTGGTCTCCAGCGCATTAGACGATCATCTGTTCGCACATGTGGAGATTAAGTCAAAACCTGCAAATGTGAACTTTTGCCTCATCATATCTCCACTGAGATTTTATTTCCTTTTATTTGCTATAAATCCAACATAGGTTAGGTTTAGGTTTCTTACACATCTTTCACAGAATATACAGTATATATTTAATCTGGATCAATATCTGTATCTGGGCCAAATTGCACTGGTTAATAATCCCTTATATAGGACACAGAGGTTTTTTTTCTTCACATTGGTGTTTTGGTTTTTGATAAATATGCAAAAATGTCAATAAATCCTTCATCTTTCCATGTTAAACAATTGCCACTTGTTTCCTTTTGTGAGATCTTACTTACTTATCACAATACATCTTGACTCAAAAGGATCTTTTTAATGTAAATCGTACCTCCCTCTCTCTTGTACGGCTTCATCTCTATTGTAAGTTTGCGTAATGACTTCAAAGTAAATCCTAATTAAAAGGATGTGTTTAATAATGAAATCATAAGGCAGCGAGGACAGAGAGCTCGCTGGCAGGCTAATAAATATCATCGGCTTTGAAAAGACTCATTGTTCCTATTGTTCAAAGACAGTTACATGTCTGCCGTAATGTTTGGATTACGATTTACAGCCGCCACTTCAGTCGACTCTTGTTTGACAATCCTCAGCAAACAAACAAACATACTGCAAACACAGTACAACACAAGTCCAGGAAGTGACAGCTTCAACTACAAAATGATTACTCGATTAAATGAAATAAAATATTTTAGAAGAATGGCTGGTAGCTAACATCCACTGAAGTATTTTCAATGTTCTTCTGGTTTGTAGCACATGCAAACAGTAAAGAAAACGCACTTGGAATCAGACAGATATCCTTAGATTCCTTTCATGTCAATGTGTCTGAGATCAGAGTTTCCTGGTCTTGCATGTCATAAAAAGTTTGACTCTTCAACTCTGTCCACACATGAATGATGTTGGAGCGATTGTTGCCACATGCACCCAAAGTGCAACAAACCTTTTTCCATTTACTTCTGTCTCATTTGCATCCAATCCAAGATTTTGTTTCCTTCATTCAGAACATTTTTTCAAAGGTCTAAACCACGTTAACACATTTATCTGATATGGGTCGCTTTCAAAAAGACATGATGTAAAGATCGGCTTTCAAAAAAATTGTCAAAGTAGGCAAAAACCAGAATTGTACATCAAGACGTGTAGTGTAAATGTAACACGCGTGCGATCTGAAGAGTATCAGTTTCCTTTGTGTTTCTGATGTCGTGTCACACAGGGATGACATCAAGCTCAGGCTCAAAGGTGAATTCTAAAGCGTTACAGCTGATGAAGCTATTGGAGGAGACGGCGACCGACTCTGATTTCACCCACTTATTACGAGTGAAATGTGTTCGCTCAGTGTGTGTGAAATTCACAGGAGGGAAAAGACCTTCACATGTGGGTTGAGACTGTGTGTGAGTTCTGAAATGACGAGTAAATGGAAGTCAAGAGCTTTCCCAAGAGCTTTCCTAGAGTTTCCCCAATACTGATCAAATAAAGAGGAGCCCTGATTTCATGTGACGTATCCCAGAGCCATACTGTAGCTGTGTTAGCATACGTGTCATTCCTCTACGTTCCCACTCTTCTTTTATAACATTTTTCAACATTTTTAGCATTAGCCCCAAGTATTGCATCAAAGCTTGCAAAACTGCAAATATTCTGCTAATTGGAAGGCTTGGAAGTGGATGTAAAGCAAAACTAGCTAGCTAGTGCTAACATTATGCTGAGTCATGCACATATCATGTAGCTCATCCAGCTTTAGCTAGTAGGCTAATACGTATTTGAGACAATTACTCATACTTGTTGACTCCTTCTCACATATTTGTCAATGACCAAATATTAATCAACACTTGCGCCTGTAAGACAAAACAACAATCCTTACTGAAATATGTGTTCATGAATACTCACAAAAACTCACATTAGAAGTGGAAACACGCAAAAAGTGATTTTACCAACATGGAGCAAAACAAAGGAAAAAAAGAAGACAAAGAGGCAGAAAACCATGTTATTGTTGTTGTTATTTAGTTGTGCCTACCTCCTTTCATGCTGGGATTGGTTATTACTCATTATGCTTGACATGCACCATGCCCGCCGTGGGGTAGAGCACATGGAAGAGCGAGTGTGTGGCAAAATACTGGGCAATACTGCAAGGAATTATTTGCTCTGGCATGGATATTCATGATAAGAAGAAGGGTAGAAGTGGCACGCAAGAAGAGAGAGAGGGTGTGTATGCAAAGTCTGCACAGCAACACAGCATTTGGCAGTGGTCATACTGGTGCAGGGTCTTCACGTGTGTTTATCAGAGAACGCTTTGTTTCTGGGCGTGTGTGTGAGTGTGCGTGGGTGTGTTTGATTTCAAAGCAAAGGTGAATGAAACCTAAAACCTGGGAAAAGCTGACAAAACACAGTGATCCCAGGTGGTTAATGGGTCCCGGGAGGAGTAGACCAGCTGACCAGCATCTCCAGAACCCCCCCCCCCATCTGCTAAATATTACACCTCGCGAAATCGTCTTCTGTTAGTCCAGCACACGCAACAGATGGGTGGTCTTGCGATAACACGGCACGAGGCCTTTCGTGTCGCCGGATGACACGTCTCCTTCTGCTCTCTGCCTCGCGATCCCGGCTCTCTCGTGTCTCCCTGCTAAGTCTGGAACGCCACAGACTTCCAGTCTTACCCCCCCCCAACCCCCACCATTACACCACCATGCCAGTGTGATGTCAGTGGAAGGATGGATGTTGGTGTAGGAAAAGAAACGCTACGGCTTTTAAATACTTTGTGTTGCCAGGGATAGAAGAAGTGATCAAGCTGTCTAGTACAAATCATCCATTTCCAGGTTTAGGGATTAGGGTTTTCACATCAGAAGAAAGGAAGAACTATGGAAAGGATGGATAGAAGGAATAGATTAGTAAAGTAGCCAGTAGAAGAGAGAAAGGAAAAAGGACAGAAAGAGATAAAACAGAAAGGATTACAAAGAAGGAATAATAAGAAAAAGAGTGACAGTACAGAAGGAGAAGAAAGAGAGAAGGGAAGAAACAAGGAAGAATGTCTCCCTTTGACCCTGGATGGGATGAGCGGGAGAAGAGAATGGATGGACGGATGAAAACTTGAGTTAGTTTGCACCCAGAAAGTCTAGCCCAGAATCTGTATAGAGGAGCTGCAGAGAGAAAGTTGCAGGTGTCAGGGGTCAGAGGTTGGAGGTCCTGGTAGTGTGGGTGGTTCTGATGAAGCCCTGTTAGCACTTAATGAGGGCTGAACAGACACACTGATCACCCTGTGTAATTTACGGGGGCTAATCGCTGGGATATTCCCCCTTTGACAAGAGAGATTACAAGCAGAGCCCAACCCGGGACAATGGAGATTTACTATGTAATGTCTCCGCTATAGACTCGGGACAAAAAAGGCAGGATCAGGCCGTAGGAGAGAGGAATTAGAGGACGAGAGAGACATGGGGGTGGACGTGACACCGGCCAAGAGGTGCCACCTTTTGGACAATGACATGGGGGGGGCGGCCTGGCCCAGCGGGGGGGACGGGGAGACAGGGACATAACGGCACAGCTTCACAAAACCTCAGAGAGTGAATTAAGCATCTAGTGAAGGGAGATAGACTCAGACACGTCATCGCAGTGAAAGTATCAGAGTGGACAAGTAGTTAAAGACATGAAAAGTAAAAGACCTGCATTGAAATTCAGAATGATGAAGAAAAATGGGAGAGAAAATCAAGGTAAAAGAATCAAAGAATGACATAAGTAAGGAATAAATACGAGAAGAACGGATGAAGGAAGGAAAAAGGCAAGACGGAAGAAAGGGACACATAAAAAAAAGAAAAGTATAAAAAGCTCCGAAACTGAAAATACTCAAATAAAATACTGCATTTAAATGTAAATGTACTTAAAAGTGACCTTAGCTTGGATCCTTGGCCTGTGATTGGCTAGAACAATATAAAGGTACCGTGTTGTTGTGATATTATTAGCTGGCAATCACATGTTGTCTCCTCCGTATAGATCGTCCTCTCGCTGGGTAAATATCAATTTCGTCCCTGCAGGGGAAAAAGCCAAGAGGGAGAAAGTGAGCGAGGACTTAGATCTCCATCCATCAGACACATGGAAAGCCCATAAGTCAGTGTTAGTGGTTTTCAGTAATACAGATGACTTTCACAGGCTGAATAATTCCACAGCAGTAGAAGCATATACTTGTATACGTGTGTAAATGTACCATAAAAATGACAGGGGGCTTACCTCGGTCGTCTGTGTGATGTAGGTTAGACACAGTATTTATGGTGGTCTAAAGCTCATCGAAAGCTTCGGATTTAGCCGTAAACTGCTTAAGAGTTCACTTTGATTCAGCTTTATTGACTTAAGTCAACTTTTTTCCCCGATACTCAATGCATTTACAGGCACTGTAAAGCTTTGATTATACTGCAACCCAGGCAGTAAATCGACTGAAAGCGGCGTAAATCGGTTCAGGGGGAACAGACGTAGATTAAGATGCGACTGCGAATTGATTTGCTGAGGCCTGTAAAGTCTCTTCCTCTTCTTCATGCTCCTCAATAAAGCTTGATGAATTAATTGCGAAATGGTACAAAAACAAATAAAGATTTTGAATGAAATAGTCATAAAATGGTGAATCGAATCGTAGGCGAAGCGTCAGTGTATGGAGGCTTTGTTCAGTGTGAGCTGGAGGTCTGCACAGGTCCACTTGTTAATTGTTGACAGGTGTCAGTGTTGGTGTTCTCTCTCCATTTGGTTCTGTTCAGATCCACCACGCCTGTCATTGGGTCTCATTATCCTCTGGTTCTAAATGTTCTTGGGTTCGGGTCTCGTATTTATGATTATTATGATATGATTCAGTGTAAAATTGGGACTTGGGTTGTCCTTCAGTGCGAGCGCCCAAGAAGTCACAAGCTTTTCTCTCTGACGTTAATGAAATCATGCCGTGTCTGTCTGGCACAAGGGAGTCACGTGATCTTATAATCGTGCTTTGATTGGTTTGCCAAGAGTCAGACGTCAGGTTTTCTCAGAAAAAGCAGAAAATGAAATCTGAGCGTTACATGTGTCCTGTTCTCACTCCTCTTTTGTTTCCTGCCTTCATTCGACGTCCCTCATGTCAGTCATATTTGTTAGTGCGGCTTTTTGTTTTGCCCAAACATCCTTTGGTTTCCATGCAACATATCGGAAGAGACAGGACTTTTTTTTTCTTTGTTCCTTGTGCTTTAGAAGTCTTTTTCCCTGTAAGGACCACCAAAGATGTCAGCTTTAAACTCAAATTAATTACGATCTCTCACCCGTGCAGGCGCTCATCACAGAGTCTCCCAACGTCTGACGTCGCCTGAAATGGAGGACAGTCACATGTGGTTTATGGTGTTTGTGCCTGAACAAATATGTGTGGAGGAAGCAAATATGCAAATCCAATAGTAAAAGGGAACGTCCATTCTGAATTCAAATAAAAGAACTTTCGAGAAACTTCGAGTTAAGGTGTCAGAAATCAGAAATTCAGACTAAAATGAGATATGATGGAATTCATACATCTATACTGATTTAAGAATAAAAGATTAATGGAAGGAAACAGGAAGTAAGCAAAGGAAGTAGCAGCAAACTTTACTCAAAGACATTATGAAGATTAGAAAAATGTATAAAACTTTTGAGCTATGAGCTTTTGGAATATGATTATGAAAATTATGAAATTAAATAATATTGAATTGTGTTTGCGGGGTAAACTGAATTTTAAATACCTTAAGTATGCATACCTCCTCTAAGTACGAAACATGACTTGCCATACATGTGTGCATACGTGTTTTTAAGCGTCATTATTTGCTTTCCATCACTAAAGTGAGTCTGAGTCTCCCTGAGGCTCGGTGACGGGTCGGTCATGGGAATCTGAAAGTGCACATGCAAAGTGAACTCCCAGTGGCAGCCTGGTGCCTTTGAACATGGATGGTATCATTTGTGAGGTTGTGATCCATGTCATTGGCACTTTAGAGGAAATATTATTCTGTCTCACACACAAAAAGGTCTCGGGGTGGGAAAGAAAACCCCCAAAAAGGTGAATGGTGAGGTGCCAGGAGGGAGAGTGGAGGCACCAGAGTGGAGACGGAAAGGTGAAGATCCCGGCTGCGGTGCCTTGATTTAACAGCTGAAGTTTTGAAAGCCCGCTGCATATAAAAGCCTGCCATCAACACATATAATCTCTTAGCTGAGTCCATTGAAAGCTGGGTCCCAGGGGTTAATTCTCCCATCACTCCACGTTTGAATCAACTCCTGACTCACATTGAGATGAAAGCCAGCGAAGTCCCAGGACCGGGCCCGGACTCTGAGGCCCGCTGATCCTGGACGACTGGGGCGGATTATTGCATGTTCGTCTAGTCGGACCTCCATCGGGACAGGGAAACTGAAAAGAAAAACAATAATTAGAGATAATTGCTTGTGTCCAAACACGAGCATTAAAGCCCTCCTCCCTCCCATCTCCTTTCGTAGCATGTGAGGTGGAATGAAAGGGACACCCCCCTGTTTTGACAGCTGGGCAGGCGAACATAATTTGCGACAGCTGAACTGAAACGTCTTTAACCACAGGGAGAGATAGAGAGAGAGAGAGGGAGAGGGAGAGGGAGGGGGGGGAGGGAAAAGGATTTGAAGTGAGAGAAAAGGAGCGAGCGAGGGAAGATCTGAAAGAACGTAGGAAGATGTCAGGGGAAGAGAAAGATAGAGGAGAATTGGAGAGGAGCGATTGCTGTGCGGAGGGGGCGGGATCTTAGGAAGGAGGGAGGTTAAAGGCGGGGAGATTAGTCACACACCATAAACTTTGAAGAGAGGTAGAATTTAAAATAACCTAAAGAAACAAGTGGACAGGAGGAAAGGAGGGGGAGAGAGAGAGAGAGAGAGAGAAAGAGAGAGAGAGAGAGAGTTTAACGTTTAGCGCATGCAATTGGAAAAAAAAGGGCGGGGGGAATATTCCAGCAACAGAGCTCCGCTGAGCATGGTGTCATGCCAGCTTTGACACATTGGGTTAATTTGCTGCTCCTTGGAGGCGACCCCTGAACTTTGGGGACAAGGGGTCGAACTGAACTCAGAGTGAGACAGCCAAAATCATGTCAGTCTGAGGAGCCGGGTCAAGGGTCACCTCGGAGATTCCCAGTATATAGGCCAAAACAAGGACCATATGTGGACGGAAACACATTTGAAACAAAAATAACTCCTGATTTTCCGTCCTCGCTCTTTCTTTTTTCTCCCCCCTCCTTCCGAAACATCTCGACCCACCACAGACATTCAGCCCTAATTCAATAAAGTCATAAATACCGCCTTAACGGCAAATTGACATAATGTTGGCGGCGTGCCCTTTAAATTGTCAGTGACAGAAGTTTTCCCAGAGGTGAAATAATAATACAAACACAGGATTTCTTTTCCAAAATACCCAGTTCCCAAATTCTCCCATGTTTACTTTTCTCCTTGGTCCTAATTTCTGTTAGTGTGAAATGTTATACTTACTGTTGTATTTACTGACAGGCAGGAATGGAAACTAGGGAGCTGGGAGAGTAATCCTTATAAGTGAGTCTCTGTCCTTTCAGTTTCACTTCATACAGGCAGGATCGTTCCCTTTACCATGTGTGGGGTCCAAACACATCACCAATCCTATCGGAATAATGCAGATATTGATAATTTCTTAATATTTGGGGGGTTGCAGTTGGCTCCTTTGCTGCGTTCAATAGTAGTGAGATGCGATTTTCTCAAAATTCCCCCAAATCTCACATTATTGAAACAAGATCTATAGCTAACCTTGCTTGTATAAACTTTTTATAGATTTTACGTAAGCTAAAATCCAAAAATGTATCCGTGAGCAGGTGAAACAACTTTCCTGCAGCATATTTGGTGACTTTTGATGAGACTTTCCTTGAATAGTTTGCACGACTCCTTGGAAAAGCACATTTCAAGTTACAATATGTTTTTGTAGGCCATCTTTATCGTTTGGTTGAAGTATGTTGTACGCAAAATGCCCAGGCCCAGGCTCCCCAACTTCGTTTCTGTGGGAGCAAACGAGAAAAATAAGGATGTAGAGTCATTTTCTCTAACTTTTCAAAGGAAAGAAAATTTTTGACACTGACATACGTCCCATCTCCACCCACCTGGGAACATGAGACATGACTGACAGTGGAGGTAGCGACTCCCCCTGTGGTGACTGGTGGTATTTTCAATAAGATCCAATCAGGAGGAGGCACTTTATTGGTGGATTACTATATAAGGTCTACTATAAAGAATGCAACATGAATATTGACACCAATGGGTCTGCAATTGCCAATAATGATTGAAAACTATATGTGGAAAAGTCTCATGATGTCATTTCAAAGTCCCTAGACACAACTCTCCTAAAGCCTCATATGAGACCCAAAACTGGAGACGCTGTATTCATAAATGCAATGGTCAGAATGCTTTTTCCACATGACCACATGACAAATCTCGGACCCTTATAAAGACGCGTGTAACTGCACCCAGAGTGAAGCCACATCCACTGTGGCTGCCCTCAGACATGTGTTCATATGCAATAACGTCGTGCCTCAAAATGAAGTCTGAGCTCGCTGAATGAGTGGAACACCTGCGATCTGAGGTGAGCCAGAGAGGGAGATTAGACCGGGCCGTTAAACTGTGAGGAGGCCCTTATTAGAGGGAAAGAAAGAGAGAGGGAGGGAGAGAGAGAATGAGACGGAGAGAGAGGGAGAGAGAAAGAGAGAGAGAGAGAGAGAGAGAGAGAGAGAGAGAGGAGATGACTTTATCAGGGGGATGTGAAGTGGTTAGATTAGTGTCATAAAAGAGGGAAAATGATTCAATTTTAGTTAACATGTTTGCCACGTTTATTCTGGAAAACTGGAGCAGTGGTTGTCTGTGTGTGTATGTCTGTGTGTGTTGTGTGTGTGTTTCAGGGGATGAATGCATACGTGCATCTACATAAATTCAAGTGTGTGCAAGTAAGTGCATAAACCTGTAGTTTTGCTTGTGCATATGGTGTCTGTTAGAGAGAAGTGGAAATATGTGTGTATGTTGATTATGTGTGTGTATGTGAGTGTGTGTGTGTTTGGGTCTGGAGCCCAGCTCCATACGAGGATGAGTATGTAAATGGCTTATTATGCTGAGAAGGTCTGCAAATCATTTCCTGTGGGCCGACTATTTATCAGATCCCCTTGAGGTTTAGATGCTCCTCACACAAACTTGTGCCCTGGTGTGTGTTTGGGACGCTTTTGTGTGTGCGTGCGTGTGTGTGTGTGTGTGTGTGTGTGTGTGTGTGTGTGTGTGTGTGTGTGTGTGTGTGTGTGTGTGTCAAGGAGAAAAGAAGAGAGAACAAAAGACAAAAAAAGGGTTGTTTGAGGTTGAAAAAGGATGAAAACCTTTAGAATAATTTGTATTTTTCACCACTTTTGCGACCAAAATTGCCATCTGAAAGTGATGGACCCAACCTCGGTATGTGACGTTTCCCCAAAACAAACAGTCAAATCAATTTCACAGCAAAACAATGAAAACAATACACATCAAATGCATGTAAAGTGTGTGCATATGACGCTGTGTGAGTGTCTTTCATGTGGGTGCATGTGAGTTCACTGTGCCTGTGTACCTTTCCTGCACACACACTCTCTCACACACACACACACACACACACACACACACACACACACACACACACACAGACCTGCTCGCTGGGTGGTGACACTGCTGGCAGGCCTGCTGAAAACTGCAAACGACAAAAGCTGGAACAACAGGAAGATAATTCAGATTTGATTGGTTTCACGTGTTCTTCATAAACAACAAAGTTTTCCTGGGCCTCAAGCGTGTTTTCCTGCAAACATGGAATCCATTTGTCCCCAGTCTTTGTGCCCTGCAGTTGCAAGGGCTTACGTAGCACGTCACACACACACACACAGAAAAATGAAAGCAGGCATACACACACAGAGCCCACCGCTGTGGCACAGGGATGTTTGATATCTACGGTGGGGAACTATTTTGAAAATAGGCACTTTTTTAGCTGCTAAAAATAGTTATGAATGCATGAAGGCAGAGAATAAATATGAGCTGACACTTGTGAGTTTACTGAGAGGCTGCATGAGAATCAGGTGTTAGAAATGAGACAATTTACCAACTTCTTAAGCAATTACAAAAAGACATAACTGAATGAACGAGTTGCCAATTGCTGCCTCTCCATCTCCAAAATAACAGTTAACTTGAGAAAGTAATTCATTTCGCAATACAAGGAAATTGTTGTCCTAATGCATTTTTCACTAGACCTTTCTCACAAAACAACATTATGCTGATGTAATTTTAGCGAAATATTACAGTCGCTGCGGCTCACCAATAAGTCGTGGAGCAGATGCGGCAGATCCGGGAATATTTCTTTTAATTTCTTCCTTAGTAATCAATCAATAAAAAAAATGAATAGTATTTATCCAATGGCAGACTATCAATGAATGCAGTTTGGTTAAGTACAGAGGGATCAGGATCTGGCAGGGCTGAGTTGCTTGGACATTAGGGGGAATTACTAATAACGGGTCAGAAACATGAGACAGCCACTAATGATGCTGAGTCATGCATGCAAATGTTGAGGCATATCAGTAAACAATGCAGAGATAGAAGCAGAGAAGCTTTAGATTTACATCTGCTTCTCTTCAGGCTGTTATATCATTAGAAAGAGACACATTCTGCGGAGGCTTGGCGGAGGTATGTGCCCTAATGAGCGCCTTTCTCCTTTGTTTTTTAATATAAATCACATAAAAAACATCAAATTTAGTTGTTTGTGAACGCTCCAGCTCCCCAGCCTCATTGCACCATATGTTAGTATTGTGGTGTAACAGTAAAAACACAATGGCTCCTCAGTGCCAACAGAGCAGGTCAGTGCTAATTACTCCTCTAATGGTTTTCAGGGATTATGTGACCCTTTGGCATTTTTGATTTCAAAAGGGGAAGAAAAAAAAAAGCCATTTCAGATGCACTCTCCAAATCCCTCCACAAATGTTTAGCTGGGAACATATGTGGTTTATGTGAGGGAGAGAGAGAGAGAGAGAGAGAGAGAGAGAGAGAGAGAGAGAGAGAGAGAGAGAGAGAGAGAGAGAGAGAGAGAGAGAGGAGAGAGAGAGAGAGAGAGAGAGAGAGAGAGAGGGCCCCAGCTCAGGCCTGCTTCACCACCAAACCACTGAGGGGCCTCACAGTGCAGCAGCATCCTGGAAAACAGCCGCAGATATGGAGCATTAAGCCGCCACAGTTTGTCCATTAACACAGATGAATCAAATATGGAGACAAATAAATGCGTCCTCACGAAATATCCTCCAGAGTCTGAAGGCATTTTGGGAATTTTTGCTTCTCGTTTTAAATTTGGTTCATAAAAATCTTGAGCTTTCTCTGCTAATGTTTGATTTTTTGTTTCGAAAAGCAATCTTTAAAGAAATATCTACAAGTATATTATCTAATATCTAGATTTAAGTTTCAAAATGATCCATAATTGACAGTTAATTATGGGTTTTGTTGACTAGAATAAATCTAGTAAAGATAAAAGAGGAAAAGTCTCAATTTAAGCAGAGAAAATTTTTAATTATACTCCAGAAAAAGCAAACATCTGGGAAAAAAAGTTGGTTTGTAGAAAATGTTAGATTTTGAACTTATTTGCTGAAAATTCTGTAAAATAAAAGTTCAATCACAATGACATAATTCTACTCCTATGAGAAAAAAAAGCCAAGATGAAATTATTAATTAATTCTAGAAAGTTTCAAAAGCCAAAAAATATTCTTGCCATATTATTCACTTAATTAACATGAAAATAACATAAATAACCTAGATGATGAGTGATTTCTCAGTCAGGGTGATTGATTGAATATTGATGATCAGTCCATTCATCAGCTCTGAACTTCCATCAAAAGTCACAGTGTGGTGAGATTTATGGGCCAATATTTCCATTTTAAACAGGCTTGATATGGTTCTGCATGTTTCCTATTACGTTCATAAATCCTCTCAGTGGTCCAAAATGTTAAAATAATGGCCACCCGCATTTTAACTGTGCTGTAAAATTAATGGAAGTCATACAGAGCTGCGGTTTCAATCTACAGAAGAGGAAACTGCACGTGTTTGAGGGAGATTGTAGATGTTTTACAAATAAGAAATTTCACTCTTCACATTCTGTTTGTGGGACGCGACCGTAAATCCCCGAGGGCTTTGAAAGCATCAATTTCGTCCTCAAAACATTCTGACGTTTTTATCATTCGGGTATGAATTTACCTCAGCGAACTTCTATAGTGACATCATCGCGTTAAATCTCGTTAAAGCTCGCTGTTGATCATATTGATTTACCACATGTGCTTTATTTCTTTCTTTTCTTTTCTTTTTTTATGTTTTGCGCAATTTTAAGAAGCTCCAGAAAAAGTTGGGACCGTTTTTTAATATTTCCCCTGTTTTCTTCCGCCAAACGTATTTTTTAAAAACTAAATCTTTTTTTCCTTCAAGACTGCGTCAATAACACGGATTCGTTCACGAGGCGAAGTCATTGAATCGATTATTTTAATTTTGTGATATCTTAAAGTCACATGAGATTGTGTGTAATGTGTCGTATTACTTGACGATAATATAAATATAAGTTAATGCATTACTTTCTGTATATTCATGTCCTCAATTTACCGATTTTGCTAAATGTATCCGTCAGTTATTAATTATTTACGTCTGATAATCTTCATCAAACCTGAGACTGACTTTACTGTTATGATGATGAGGAGGAGTTTGTTTTATTTGATTGCTTTGTAATTATCTACCTTCATCTGTTGCGTAATCGGGTAATAAAACCACGTGACCTGGGCCGCTGAGTGAACATATTGATTCCCTTATTGAGTGTTTCTGCCCCCGTGTGGTTCACTGACATCCCCAGTTTACCAGCTGCATCCTGCAACACGCTACTGTCTCCATTATCACTGTTATCATTGTTGTTATAGACATAATCATAACGTATTTGTGCAAAGATAGTTTTTAAACCCACTTTATTTTCTAATACAATTTTAAATACATGTGAAGTTACTTTTTTCTTCTACCATAGAGCAGAAAATCAATTTAGATTGTTTCTGTATGTATTTCCTCATAAGCTGCAGAGAGACTATAAGCACTGGATAGATGTGTGATTGTGCGTGTGTGTGTGTGTGTGTGAGAAGTTTTTCTCCCTTTTTCTCCCAACTATTGATTAAGGCAAATTTACTGATACTTAACTGATAATTGATCAATGAGGCCTATGTTGGGTGAAAAGCTGTAAGAAATCAGGAGCAAAATCAGCAAGGCATTCATCAAGATGCTGACTTTACCATTGAGCAAGGCAGGCAACTCCCACCAATTTGACAATGATAGCAGGCTCTAATCTAATTTATCGGTGATAGAAGGATCTTGTGTAGAACATAGACTCCACCTGTTTCCTGTTAGTAACACCTAACTCTGCCTCTGCCTCATGTCCTGTTCTGAGTGTTAGAAGAAGGGTAGATGTCCTCATAAGCAGGTGGACGAGGACTCATAGCCCCTCCTCCCTCCTCACCACGTCCTCTGGTCTCCTCCTGCTCCTCTGTCCTCTGAATCCTACACAGGGGTGGGGGGGGGAATCAAATAAAAACAACAGATTTTCAAGCAGGCTTTGCACTTTCTGCCAGTCACTAACAATACGTAACAACTGGCTAATATCCACATGTTAATGGACCCAATTGGTTAAGTTTAGAGCATATGGTGGGACCCTTTAAAAGAAAACACTGAGGTGGAGCCGTTTTCCCCCTTGATCACATCTCTATTTGGCTTTAAGCATTGGAAACATACAGGACTGGTCAGAAGTTGTGACAGCATAAGTGAGCGCTGGTGAGCCGAGCATGTGTTCATATGATCAGCGCAGCAGTTTGTAGTCATCCCAGGTTAACTTTATTATTCCTGCTGTCTGCTTTTATTAACGTGAATTACTTTCCTGGAAACCTGCTGGGAGTAATTGGCTAAAAATGGTTTTAAAAAAGTGAAAACTTTACACTTTCCACAAATGCAGCACAGCTCTTCGCTCGAAATTGGAATTTAAGAAAGGATCCACCGTCTAAGGATCTGGTGTGAATGCTTATGAGGAGCTGTGGAGACATTTTGACTGAATTCAGGGCCCTTGCATTGATTTTCAAAGCTACAGTTGTATCTATGACATTATTGGAAATAGGAATCTATAAAAGTATAACTGTGTTAGTGTGTTAACCGATCATACAGAACCTGGAGAAAAGAGAGTTAGTAGTTTAACATCAAACCAACTCTGGGCGTGTTGCATCCATCTGACTAAAGATTAACACATCACTCTAGTTTCAACAAGTTGCATGCTGGGTAAAAAGCCCATTGTTTGCTTAAGACAGACAGACACCTCTCACGTCTTCCTACCTGCTCCTCCTGCAGTCTGCGTGCGTGTGTGGAGGCGAGCTGCTTCCTGCTGACAAAGCCGCGTTATCCACACAGCACACGACGTCGTACCGAGGGGGAGGATGACTCGCCGGGTCATGGGTCGAGTTTACACCCCGGGTCACAAGGTTATACGGAGGTGGAATGCACAGTACTGTGGTAGAACCTTGGAACATGATCGGCTGATTGATTCCATTAAAAACAAAAGATTGCTCCGTCGGGCTTTGCTCCATCGCGGGCGTTGCCACCGCGTCTTCATCCCAACGCCTCCACGACAGGCAAGCCAGCAAACCGAACTTGGAGACGCTGAGCAGAATGAAAGTCCCTCCGACGGAGAGGAGGATGGGGCCCAGCAGTTGGCTCCACTGTAGCGGCAGGCTTTTCTGATATTCCAGCCAACCCGTGATGGTGAATGTCATCCCGATAAGAGTCAGGACGACTCCGGAGAAGATCAAAACAGCTCCGGTTTTCTGCTCACCCTGCACGTGGTCCGACTGAAGACGTTGTCCAGGTGTGTTTAGAACATCTAATGTCTCAATGAACATGGTCCCAACATGTAATCCCTCTAAACTTTGGAGTCCTTGTCGTGTTGTGAGCTCGCTGGTTGGGGAGTGTGCGTGTGTGTGAGTGTGTGACCACTCAAACATCCTTTTCAGTGTCACAGTGAACACCAACACTGAATAACAGAGCACAGCTAACTAACCAAGACGCTCAGTTAGAAGTTAACTCGCACTCTTGCACTTGAACTTAATGTCGGTCACTTTATCACTCTGATGCCCGTTTCTGTATTTCAACGTGTGTGAATGAACTCGTGCAGATAATAACAGAAGAAAACTATTGAATTATAAGTATTATAAGTATTTCAAGTTGGGTTTTACTTTGTATTATAGCCGATTTCTCTAAATCATCCTTACTTTACGGAACAAAAATGTAGTAATGTGGGTAGAAATCTGATTTGAAAACTAGAAATCTAAGAAATCTCATCAGAGAGAATACAAGAGTGTAAACGTAGTAATCTATCTATGGAAACTTGAATATCAGTTGGATTTAGTGCTTTAGAGGTTCATTTTTGAGTTGTAGTTCTTAAATAATAACGATATCTATAACATTTGCTACTTAAACATGAGACTGGGAAGAAATTACTTAAAAAGAGTTGAGAAAAGTATCAAAATAACTCCGATCAGTGACAGAATCTGACTCAGGTGTAGTAAAACGCACCACACCACATACAGGGTTTATAATAGCATCTCCTCTGGCTTGTCAGGACAGCATGACGTGACGCATTAAGTCCAGGAGAGCAGATTTGCAGTATTTAAGTCTGAGTCTGAGAAGCGAGCGGTAAGGAGGGAGGTAGGGAGGGGGAAAAAGTTGATAAGTACGAAGAAAGAGATTTCTGCACGCACCCGGAGGAGAACGTGATCCTGAACCCACCGTGTCAAATGTCATTTCACAAAGACACGTCTCCCAACTCTGCCGTTATGCATAACTTAACACAAAACAGCCTGTGCCGCGATAGTTGAACAATCAGTGTAGCATGTTAAGTGAAAAGGGCTTAAAAACACATCACGCTATACGTGTCACAGTCAAGGGCTCAATGAGCTGCACACACAGAGGGGAAACCACACACACATGATACACACACGCAGGCGTCCCCGCTGTACACTCAACACTCTCACCAGTCTGTCAGGGACGTTTCCCAGAGCTCACAGAAGAAACTCTGCTCACATTTGAATGGATTGATTGGACACTAATCATCATTTCCAGCATGCAGATCCACTGTAATAAGGAAAATAATCATAATAATACATAAAAAAAGGTCAAATTAGATTTCTTTGGTACCTTTTTCCTCATAAATGCATCAAATCATCTGTATATGTGTCTGTTCTGGCTTTAAGTCTTTGGTTAAGTTTCCTGAAGTCACTTTTCTTGGTGTTACAGTACAATACAGCACAGTTCACCATGACGACGCTGCAGCTCTAAGTTCCAACACCAAACTACTACCATACTTAGACATATTACAGAAAAGCCTTAATGCAAAAAGCACTTTTGCCTGTAACCTGAATGTACAAATAGTTTTTTTATTTGTAATTTCAACTTCTTAGTGTTGTTTTTCTCCCTTTTTAACTCTTTATATGCCATATCTGCCTGTGCCTCCTCTACCTCTGCTGCTGTAACGTGCATCTTACATTTTTAAAATCATTCCAGAAGAAAGCGAAACTTTTATTACCTTCAGACACTGTAGAGTAGTCAACAAAATAGCTATTCGTGTGTGTCTGTGTGTGTGTGTTACGGTAAAATAAAAAAACACCTATGCTCATGAATGATTAATTCTGAATGCAAACACGGTGACATGCAAACATGTTTTTCAGTTGCATTTCATAGCAGTCTGCTCTTCTCCCGGAGGACAGCTTGCCTTTGCCTACATGAAGCACGACGGTGCTGCATCGCGTGTCACAGCGGCAAAGCAAAACAAAAACTCTTCAGAGAGCAACGAGCCACTATCTCACACACACACACACACACACACACACACACACACACACACGCACACACGCACACACGCACACACGCACACACACACACACACACACACACACACACACACACACACACACACACACACACACACACACACACACACACACACACACACACACACACACACACACGGCAGAGATGCCAACTGGCTGATCAACCCAACCTGTCCCTGTGTGTGTGTGTGTTTGTGTGTGTGTGTGTGTCACTGTCCAAGCACATGAGTGTGTGTCTGTCTCTATGTTTACGTCCGGCCTCAGCTCATTTCACTTGGCACTAATGAACAAAGGGACAGATAACTATACAAAGACTCTGTACCAGCACACTGTTTAAAGAACCCTCCAGAATTGAAGCTCCGCAGATTCTTTCAATTAGAAAACTCCAAATATTTATGGACTGAGTATTTCCTCCCTGGAAATATGTTGTGTGTTTGTGTGTCAGTGTGTGTGTGTGTGTGTGTCTCCTGTGGACTCACACTGGGGTGTATTGATCCCCTGGGCTTATGCTTGATTTCACTTCAGCTCTGCCACCTTCCTTTAAGCACATCTGTCCAACATCTTCTCTGTATGCTGTCTTCTTTTATTTTCAACCAGTAAGAGTGCAGCTATGTGTCCAAAAGACACGATTCTGCTGGACAAAATTGAAGAAGAGAGTGGAAACGGGCGAGGGAAACGCTTGACCAAATCCTAAAAAGCTGCAAAAACCGAAAAAGCACACAACTGGAATAGCAACATTAGCATTTAAAGATGTTACCAAACCTCCATACTATGTGAAATGTTACATACTTATTGTTATAATGTTCAAGGCCAAGCTACACATTTCACACTAATTACAATGTTACCACTGTGTAGCCAGACCTATGAATGAGGCTGCAGAAAGAAAGAAGAAATTAAGACGTGCCCATTTCTCAGTCACCCCTCCCCCAAACACACACACACACACACACACACACACACACACACACACACACACACGCTTACTATGACAGATAGCCTGTGACATGCCTCTGTGAACATGGCACGGAAGGGTCCACTCCCTCTCCCTGAGGCTGATAAGGCAGCGTGGACACTGACCATCTCCTCACTGGATCTGAATGAATGAATCACACTTCCAAAGCCTACTACTCATCTTACTGTCAGGTGACTCATCTTTATCCTCCTGAGACCCCGCGTCCTCATGTGTGGACATTACATTTCTCCTTTCCTATACTTCATGAAAAAGGAATTGTGCTTAACTTAGACCTGTTGTTCTCAGGTGTGGACATTGGTGTTGTTATACTTGTTAGGTCCCACTTATCCTGGATCTCAGGAGGATATGGGCATCAGGGTAGTATAGGGAGACGTATAGGTGTTTTTGTTTGTTTGCAGGTTGTCACGGGGTCACAGCAGTGCAATAATTGAAGGTCATCGTCTTATCCTGACCCCCACCCCTCCTCTCTCTCTCTCCCCCCTCTTGTCAGCGAACTAGATAGAACCCAAATGTTGAGATTGTGAAAATTTGCTCCATTGAAATCTACATAATAGATCCATCTAAAGCCCTTGTGGTGCTCAGTGAGTGCCAGCCAGATAGAAACGTTTTCCCTAAATCCTTTCATAGGGATTACAAACTCCCTGTCAATTTTGATAACGGCGAACTCGTGTCCATATTTTTTATTGCCAAGGGGAAATTATTTATGGAGTTGTGCTCGACCGTATGGAAAATCTGACAGCTGCCGTTGGACGCATGCCTGACGTGTTCTGGGTTTGAGTTATTCTAAAGAGGTCTTTTGGGGTTTTGGAAGGAGCGGGAGAAGTCGGAGGAGAGGAATCCGTATTAATGCAATAAACTTACACCATCCGTGTTTGTTCAGATGGTTTTCCTCGCGTTTAAGAGGGAGATCAAATGGGCACATCAATTATAAATTGTCCATAAACGTTACTGATGTGGGCCTCGCTCGCCGGATTGTAGAATAACTCAAATCTATGGCTCCAGAGGGCCTTTGGACAAACATGTCTGCAATGGTGGACAACAAGGACCTAATGCTCCCTCTGCTGCGGCTGGTGCAGATACTCTCCAGCGGCAACACCTCAACCGCTCTCCCATGCTGCCTCAGACTATAATGCACAAACTCAGGGAACATTCAAATTTTCCCAGTATCTGTTTTCCATCTTTTTTTAATAAAACTCATCTACCTGCATAGCTCAACCGCACGTCACATCACAGCTCCGACCCGCAGACCTGCTTAGTCCCGTGAAACGCCTGACCACACACAAACGGAGCGACTCATCTTTCTTCAGTTCGCATATCTCTCTTTGGTTTTTGCAGACAGAATAACATCACACACATGCACCCGAGAGAGAGAGAGAGAGAGAGAGTGTAAGATCTTCCTCTTGGCTGTGTGAGCCAGGCGGACAGGGGAAAGTAGAGTCAACACTGATGGCTCACACATGTGGCAGCTCAGACGGGCGTATTTCAACCGGCAGAGGACACACACACACACACAGGGCATGACTGCGTGTGTAAATACGCACAAGGTGTTGATGTAGTGCTGAGCACGTACGCATCGCCGTGCATACATCCTCACACGCATACGAATGAGCTTCTCCCAATGCAAACAGCACATTAATACCACATGTGTGCTGGTGTCTTCAACCTCTTTCTTTCATGCTCCATCATCCTGAAGGTCCGCTGAGCGTCCATGCAAACATCTGACATAGATCCTTTGGGATTTGTTATCTATGAAGTTAGTAACAGATTTGAGTCCTCATCTATGCTGACTACTCCATGAGGTTCGTACTTGACGGATCATCTAAGAGTAGAAGTGTGTCAAACAACAATTGGGAAACAATGTCAACAACAACAGCTTTTAGTACGTACCGGTATGAGAATTACAAGACGATTATAACACAACATTCCAACCTCGGTGCAAATCACACTTAGCTCTATATTGTTCTACATTTTCTATTCAAATCAGAATAGAGGAAGAGCATTTTTTTTTTTAAATTTCACATTACCTACCTGTTGTTGGATGCTGGGTGCTGGGAGAAACCAGGGTCCCTGGGGAAGCTCACTCTCACACTCTCACACACACACACACACACACACACACACACACACACACACACGGCAGAGATGCCAACTGGCTGATCAACCCTTTAATCCCAGTTCCCATTATTCCCATTTATGTCGCTGTCTGAGATGACATCATGACATCACATTCAAACCACTCACCATGACATTACCGTTGCATTTGTAGGTGAATCAAAATCCCAATAATCTATCGTTCTATTTCCTCCACTTCCACTCCAAAAATCTTTCATTTCATTCATTATTCTCTTCTCAAACACTGAATCTTCACGATAAACATCAACAGAACACAGGAGACGTTTAAAGTAGTCATTTTCATATATTTGTATATATTCATATATTACACATTTAATACAGGCACAATGAGAAATCATAAAGTAGAGACAAAAAGTGGCTGAGATATTGGTAAAAATGTACAATTCATGAGAATCATTTACATAATTTTCAACCTCTTTAACACAACATATAAAGGACAGGAAAAAAAAACCGTGAACGCGATCTTAAAGGAGCCGCGTGAATTTATTTTGAAAGTGTTTGTCGGGGATAGCAAGAACCAGCTCGCTAATATTGATCACAATAACGTAAGCTGTGTGCTCTTTAGACTGACTGGACTTCTAACTGACCAGCAACTACTGTGGGAACCAACCGCTTCAGGCGACAAGACAGAAAACGGAGAGAATCAGAACTATCTGATGTCAAAAGTCTCCTTTTTGAACCTTCCAACAGGCCGAGATGCTACATTTTACACTGACAAAATGGGCGTTTGCATTATGCATTTCTGCTTTAGTGCTTTATTATCAAAGGTTTGTAGTATTAAACCAGGTTCAAATGACCGTGGAAAGCACCAAACGTTAAAAACAGGTGATTGCATGTAATCACCCTGACCAAATAGCCTACGAGGGCTGCGTTTAAAAGAATCATCAGCTTCCAAATGTGACATTGGAGGAATCAAGTAAGAAGGTGAAATCAGCAGCGGAGAAAGAAGTCGTGTTTAGGAGAAAAAGGGGATGAAGGGAGAATGATGTCAAAGGTCATTTTCTACATATCCTACAAATCTGAGAGGTTACCTGATCACAGAAAGCAAAGAGTTAAAAAAACACCAAACTACGCCTGCAAAAGTATAACCGTCAATCACAGCTTTCGTTGATCTTACATCATCATCCGATCACATTAAACAACGCATCATTCGGTTTCATGCAACAAGAATGTGGAGAATGAAAAGAAAGAAGAATTGCGATAAACTGTACAGATTCTACAGCAGCAGCCCTCTTTCACAATAAAAGCCCCAGTATACTTCAAAAGATGGCGGAAGAATGATGATCCCGCCTCCTCCCCTGGCTGTAATTGGTCCAAAATATCACACGGCAACCGTTGTGACGCGCAAATTCCAAAACCTTTCCATGAATTCCCTGTGGTGTCCCCGACTTGTAGGAATCACAGTTTAAGCCAAGATTTCTAAAAAAATTCAGCAAAATCCCCCCCAAATTGCATTTACTTGGAAATGCGAGTGGCTTAAGCAAGATTACTTTCATTTGTCTTTTCCAAAACTTCCAGGATATTCCATCATTTCATAACCGTACAAAATCGATTGAGCTCTACTTGGTATCAAGTATACTGAGGCCTTTACATCAGGTTGAATATGTTGTGTTTGTTAAGCACCAGGGGGCCAAACATGGCAGTATTACTTCTAACCACAGTAAACAACACTGGATTACTCAGAGTTGAGATCTGATAAGGCATTTCAATAATTCATTTGGCCTCATTATGCTGCAGCACAACAAAAGTCGTCTGCCTGCACAGTGGGTGTCGACCGGGGGGGGGGGGGGGGCGGGGGAAAGAACCGAAAGAGTTCGAGCCATTGAACTCATCACAGGAGGGAAAGACACGATTCATTCGTTTCTGGAAGACGGTTGTGTCGTACAAAATGGAGCCGTTCTTTTTTTTTTCCCTTAAGCATCCAAATCAAGGAGTATAAAACACAACTGGCACAATGTCGGTGCTATTCTCATTAAGAGTGCTGTCGTATACAAAAAGAGAAGAGGTTAAGATTCAGGCACGTTTCTCTGTTAATCCGGCACAAAAAGTTAAGAAACAGTTACAAAAACACTGCAGGTGAAGTTACTTCGGGGTGACGTCCCTGGATGATTTCTTTAAAGCATCTTAAGCGCCGAGGATATTAAACGCTTAGGAGTTCACAGATAGAAAGCCTGGGCTGAGACGGGGATTTACAAAGAAACAGAATGCTTTTAAAAAGAAGACCACATTGAACACAAACCCCACCATAGGGGCGATTGTTTAAAACCTCTGTGCGCTTTACCACAGAGAGATGTAAGCTTAGAGTCTTAGAGAGATACCCACAGTCGGGGTAAAACGTCGACACGCGTTTGTTGCCCGTTGATCCACAGTAAGAGGAGGCACTGAGGTCAGAGGTCCTTTTTTTTTTGTTGCATTTGTTAGAAAGCACTTCCAACATTATTCAGATATTCAAATCAAGCTTGTGCCACAGGTGTGTGAGAGGATTCTTACAGATTCTTTTGTTTTGTTTTGTTTACCTTCATCACTTCATTGCACATGATCAATAAAATACAGAGGAATCACCAGGAGAGACAAGAGCCGAGTCGGAGTCGGGTTGGATTTTCAGTGTTAGTATTTACATTGCGGGGAGGGAGAGCGAGAAAGATAACAGAGCGCCGATGCTCCTCTTCCCTCGCAGAATTGATTTAAGCTCCATACACGCTCTTCAAACATGAAAATGAGAGAAGAGGGCGTCCAACAAAACGACCGGAAAGATTGTTAGTGCACATTTTTTTTCTTTCTTTTTTTTTACGATTTCAAATACAATATAGATTTATATCTAATCCATAAACTGTTTCTGACTATACAAAAAAAAAAAAAAAAGGGAATTGATCAGAAAGCCTTAGACTTCATCTCATAGCTACACATTTCCTGAAAGCTCATTTTTTCGTTTTCTTTTATTTCTTTTCTCTTTAACAGTGTTCAATACTCAGTGCTGCTTTGTTGTAGTGAGATTCTCGCCTCCCCCCCCTCCCTCCCGGGGCACAAACGCCCTGCGGTGCCCGGATGGATCTGAAAGTTTTGCGGGGGTTTTCGCGAGTTTTGCAAACCTCATCTTTGAAGCGAGAATGATTTTCTTCTTGAGAACCAGAGTGGTGGGTCGCCTCAGCAATCAGCCATGTAGCGTCCTGAAGGAGAGCAAAAGAGGAGAAAGATGCCGTTTCAGCTGCTGATGGGTCAAATGTAATAACACTGAAGGCGACTAATGAGGTTTTAATACCTGAGGCAAATCTCTTTTTGCTGAGTGAAAGTCTGTATCCAGTCCCCTGCAGCTCCATGTCCACCCCGGACAAGGTGCTGCCCTCGTTCATAAACTGCACTGCCATAGTGGAGGGGGTGGACGGGCCGCTTGTCAGCTCAAACTTGGCCCTCAGAGACCCAGAACCTGCGGACAAGACACATAAACTATTCTTATACCAGTTAAGACTCAGATCAATCTGCGTTTGAAGTTCGTTACCTTCATTCTCAGACTTTTCCGAGATGTCGCTCAGCTTCCACAGTGACTTACTCTGCTCGGAATTCCTACAAGTGGAGATCGAAAGTAAGGTAAGTAAGTATGTTCAAGAGAGAGATGTTTGCCCGCGTTCGATATGGGCGTGGCCAATATTCGCTTCGCTTTCTTACCAGATGGCGGCGGGTAGAGACTGCATGTTGGTGACCCCACCGTCCACGGGCACCAGGATCTGGACGTTGGTGAGCGGCCCGGGAGACGTCATGGAGTCGGGGTTGTAGCGGTAGTCCACCCGCAGGTCCGTGGTGCTCGACGTGCACTTCCAGTACACGGCCAGGTTCAGAGGAGTGGAATGGATCCCGTCAGACAGAACCTGAACACACACACAAGTCTCACTTTGAATAGGAACAAAGCTGTCAAAACCATTCTTGCGTTGTGCTGTTGCTTTATATGGAGTGAAGCTGTAACTTCCTCTTCTATGATTAAATCCTCTTTCATGGTTTCGTAAACATTCGTCACCGTCAACCGGGGAATGAAACACAACACATCATGTCCTGTGTAACCACTAATGTGTCTGTTTCCATTACAGTTTAGTCAATAAATTTTCTCTGGACTTGCCACATAATCCACAAGCAAGAGCAAAAACTTTTCTTCCCTCCGTATTTCGAGTGTTTACATTATCCATCTTTCAATTAGTTCAACTTCAAATTGCGGAAACGGAACGTCAATGGAATCTCCTATTGTTGAGAAGCGCTCAGAAACTGTGTGTGTGTGTGTGTGTGTGTGTGTGTGTGTGTGTTTGTTTTGAGAAGGCATTTCAGACTGACCTGGTACTTCAGGATGTCCACGTTATAGTAGGAAGCTGACGGATTCTGATCTGAGGCTTTCCTGAGGTAGGACGTCAGTGCTTGCATGTTGAACCAGAAGTCCTTGGAATTGGAGTCACTCTGGGAAGGATCACTAGAAAGAGACACACACACACACACCCACACTAATCAGAGACTCAATTATTCATTGCTCTTCTTGGCTTTGTGTGTGAAGCTCCACTAGCTTGGAAAAAATGACCCTGTTGTAACCGACGTCTATTAAATCATGAATTCCATTTGATTCAATTAGTCCGGCCATGTGGTTTCAAGACGACTCAGGGAAAATACAAAAGCATCCTCCTCTTTAGACTTCAGTACATTCAATGTTGTGTGTGTCACTGCATGTAAAGGACAGTACAGAGTAAGCACACCTGTACAAATCTTAAACACACACACTCCTCTGACATTTTCTTGCTATTTTAGGTGTGAAGCCCTCCAGAGATGCAGAACTCCAGAGAAGCTGATCGTTGCAGTCTGGTGGAAAATATTCCCCTGGCAGTCTAATGACGGGTTCACGTCTGAGGCACTAATTGAATTTCCTCTCCCCGATGTTGTCGCTGACTGTGAAATGTTCTTTCCAAATCATCTCCGCTCTTCTTCCTCACTTCGTAATTCAGTTTTTGTTTCCATGTAGCTTCCCTGTGAACGCCGCACCTGTATAGTAACTGTTGGTTGGGCAGGAGCTGATCCAGCTTGCCGGTGTTCTTCAGTTTGAAGGTGAGGACGGCGGGGGAGGGGTTGGTGGTGAACACCTTGATGATGCCCGTGGGGAAGGACAGGGTCATGTCTCCTGTGATCTTCACGATGCACCTGAGGAGGACAGTAGGAACGTTTCAACCCATTTCAAACACACACACAACAACGAAGCTCCGATTCTTGAAAAGTCTTGGTTTGGTAACAAACTGATTTAATCTCTCTACTCTGTCAGATGTTTTCACTTGTATTAAAATACAGTTCTCAATAGTAGACCAGAAGGCTGCGTTGTGTCTCGGCTACATCCAGTTTCAAAACAAGATTAATGAAAAGGGTCCAGACCCGCAGCGAGTCTCAAACCTCGCATCGTGTCTTGGCTGCAGTGCTTATGAAATGTTCCATTTGCTAATCCCTACGAAAATAAGCCTTTTGCACAGCAGCAATTTAACGGCAGTTAACCAATAAAAGGCGGTATGTTTTCTCTGCCCCAGACTATAATCTGCCCTGGGTAGGTTATCCACTCTGAAAGAATGGTGTCAGCCTAATGCAAATCCAAAACCTTCCACACATGCAGAGCGAGAGGGAGATACACACTCCAAGAGCCACAACCAATGTTGAATGTGCGGAGCAGACCAAGTAACATACAGCAGTTTATTCACAAGTAGTAATATGAGGTATTTATTACAGTTGAAGCTCAAACTGTGTGTAGATCCACGTCGGAGCCTTTGAGCGGCAGGAGGTCATGTGAGACTCACTTGGTAGGATCAGCTCCTTTGAAGTAAGCATTAACAGACTCTGTGAAGGCCACGGCAATGGGCAAAGCATCTTGGGATGCCAGGGTCACAGGGCTGGGGCCGCGAGATGTCCCTGAGAACAAGAAACACCAGAGTTTCAGCAGCAGTGCCAGGTCTGCTGACTCAGCTGCCAATCAAAGGATGGCAGAGGAGATCAAAAGCAGAACGTTTCGACCATGCAAAGGTGCATTAGATAAGTCAGAGTACTGTACTGAAGTCAGTCATTCATACATCACAGATCAGTTCATTCTGTTACGCTATAGTGAACAGATTCCAGGTACGTTTGCACAATTAAAACACACTTCATGCTCAGCTGCTGTCGGGGTGAATTCAAACAGCATAGCAACACATGTACAAGTCAGAACTCCATTACGTTTGCAATAAAAATCATGTTAGGAGTCGATGCTGTTACGCTTTGTTATGATAGGGAGACAAATACGAGAAACAAGTACATTAGAACGAACATGAGAAACACGCAAGACAGTCAGAGGATTGAAATCACTGCAAAGCAAATCTCTGTTTGTCCATCCAGCCAGTCCAAGAGACTGTTAGTTTGAGTTAGGGAGAGGAGTCCTGTGGTATTAACGTCAACCGTACCTGCCGGGGTCTCACACCGCTTCTCAAATGTCGGCAGCTTCGCTATGAACACATCTTCCTCTTTATGCCAAATTAAAAGCATAAGGAAGAAGAGAGGAGAAACCCAGAGAGCACAAACGTGAGGAGAGATGATGGCGGACACAGGAGTAGACAGTTTCTAAATGTGACTAACGATGACATCAGCACAATGCACTCGTAGTGGAGATGATGAAGATGATGAGGATGATGATGATGGTGGAGGGGGGGGGGGGGGGGGGGGGGGGGGGGTGAAACAGAGAGGTGGAAGGTCGACTCACTTTGACTTAGCAGAAAGAAAGGAGAGGGAGAGAGCAGCTCGGGCTCTGGAGAGGAGAGGGAGTGAGCAAAGGTGTGCTCGGGTCCTGCAAGGAGACGAGTGAAGGTAGGAAGGAGTGAGGAAGGGAGAAGGGGAAGTGGGGGGGACAGCAAGTTATGGTGGCAGGCTGGCGAGGAGCCGGAGGAAAACAAGAATCAACGGAGCAGGAAAAGAGAGATCCTGTGCGTACTGATGAGACGGGACAGTGTTCTCACCGACAGTGGGGGTGTTGCTGGCACTCATGGAGGCGTTGGAGGACAAAGAGGAGGAGCTCTCTGCCCGGGCGAGGGGCGCGGTGGGGGGAGGGCTGCCACTGTTCGTCTTGGGGGGGCTGAAGGGCCGCACCTAAACATAACACATGATTTCAACAAACACATTTGGAGAGAATTCCCTGATATTAAATCTGAAAACCAACTTCAAAGAATTGACAATTTCCGTGTGCACTCACAATCTCATTGATTCCTGTTAGTTTCCCTGCGGGGAGTTTGGGCCTGGAGGAGGGTCGTGGGGGGGGCACCAGGGCTCCAGCTGTCAGAGGGGTCGAAGGTCGGTTCGGTGCCGGCACTGTTGGGAGAGACGGGTGGACGTCAGCGCGGTTGAACAAAATTACACGAACATCTACGCACATTGTTGAAGACGGCGTTAGAACAACGACTGCACTCGATTAGATGCACAAACATCATTTATGAGGAAAATCCACATTCAAAATAAAATCAAATAAATCACAAAACATTCCAAAACGAAAATCACAAAGTAGCAAAATTTAGAACAAAAACACAAACCAGGCAATTAGTGGGACAAGAAAAACAATAACAATACAACAACAGGAAATCAAACTCCTTTAGATAAAACAAATGCAATAATAAGTTGATATCAAATATAAAATAAAAGAACAAAAAGAAATCAGTTCAAATTAAACAAAACACAAAGCAAAAACTCGAAACTGCAGGCATAACACATATTTCTCGTGTTACCATTGAATATTTTGCTTGGCTGAGCGGTTGCCATGGTTGCCCTATCTGTAACCCCACTGAAGACATCAGAGAAAGGTGGGTTGTCGGCCTCTTGAGCCCCGCCGCCGCCCCCGGCCGCCGCTTTGCTGCATTCGTCAGCCGAGCCATCTGAGAGGAAGCGGAGTGGCCTTCCGGCGCCTGACTGCAGCCTCGGGAGCTCCTTCACGCCCGACCCGGGGCCCTGGCGACGCGGCGGCGGGAAATGATCGCTGAAGGGAATCCACTGACTCTGCGACCACTGCGACGCAGAGCAGAGGGCGTCGCCGCTCTTGGGAGGGCTGGCGGCGGCCGGGCTCTTGACGGGGTCGCCCCGTTCTGCCGGCAGGGTGATGGGCGCGCTCTGAGCTCGCGCCGGCAGCGGCTTGAGTGCTTGGAATGGGTTTTCGGGTGAGTCCCAGGGGGAGGAAGTGGGCGAGGAGAACGAGGAGACGTCTTTGGAGTGCTGGCTCTCTGCCAAGGGGGGAGATGGCTCCCGTTGAGGCGCCGTCTCAACTGAAGGGGGGCCGGCGTGTTTGACAGAGTGGGGAAACACAACACATGTGAAGCAGCAGAGTACAGGAAGTAACCTTTGAGACGTTTGATGACATGCTAGTCCCAGATAATTACAAAGAAGTCATCAAACAATTCAAATGAACACATATCTAAGTCACTTTGTTACAATCCAACACATGATCAGTTTGCATGTTATTCCTTCTACCTGTGGCTCACTAGTAAGCAAAGTGTTTGTACACAGTATGGTTGCTATGGTTAGAAGTCACACAAAAGCAATTTATTAGAAGAACTGGAAATGGAAAATCTTCATAGAGACGGACTACATTTCCCACAATGCTCCTGTGTCTAACAAATCGACTTTTAGAAGTTTAGTTACGTGCCAGCGAGTTATCAAGCAGCATTTCAATCCTACATATTGTGTTGATCTGACCTCTATAGAAACCATTCCTGAGTGCATAAAGGCGGCAGGCGGAGTAACACACATACTTCATTAGTCCAATTAGCAGCCTTGTGCGTCCATCACGTCCCCCTTTTGTTCATTGCAGCTCGACACTGCTGCCGGTGTGTACCGATGCCGTTTGTCACTTTTAATGTACGCGAGGGAGAAGCTCTTCCTCGCGCACATTGTTTTGTCTACCGCCCCTGCAACTCTTTGGACCTACGAGTCAGGCCTTTGGACTCACTTCACAGGAGCCGCTTACATTTCCAGTAAGACATATTACAGTGAAGTTGTCTTACTTTGTTGAATTTACTTGCTAGTACTTCATTTTTTAAGACTTGCGGTTTTTTTTGGCAGCGTAGAAAAAGAGTTGAAATCGCATGAAAACCCTGCGTGCGTTAAATCATGTCTGTGTCGAGTCACGACAGGAAAATTGTGCATATTTTTAATTAATGAGCATCCTCTTATCAGGGATAAATGTGCTAAGCAGTGACCTGTGATTGGGAGGGTCTTTAAATCTGCGCTAGGCAAACATTCCTTTCAGACACGCACACAATCCTGAGTATCAAAGCCTGCGACAGCATGACTAAACTAATTAGCCGGGGTATCTCCAATCTGAAATATCGTGCAAAACATGACGGATTGGCCGCACATGGAGACCCAGCTGTTTCAAACACTGTCTGATCAACTAGGGGGGGGTGGGAGGGGGAACACACACTTTTCTCTTTTTTTACCTGAGGCGTCTGGCAGAAAGACGTCTGAGTCATTGGTGGACAAAGACGGGGACGGAGGGATTGAGGGGAAAACAGACGCGAGGTCTAACAAGGGGGGCAGTAAAGAAGAGTAAGAGCATGGGTGTAGTTTAAGAGGGCAGAACCAACTGAACAAAAATGAAAACATCAGGTAAATCAAATGCAAACATAACAGAATAAACTCAGCATAAACAAAAGAAACAAATCAAACAAGGTTATGTGAAAAATCACAAACAAACATAGGCATAATAAAAAATGTATCCTGAGCTGTTAACACCGCGACACTGCGTAGAGAGATTTAACAGGCCGGATCATAATCGGGGCACTTTACGATGCTCTTTTGACTTTTAAGCTGGGACCTTTGACAGTAACAAGACACTGTTTGACAACATACGTGCCAGTGGGCTTTATAGCTGACCCCGCTGACCCCAACTAGGTGCCAATTAACTGTGGATTACGCTCGGCCCAGGCAATGGGTCAGCGCTAATGTCACTCTGTTTAAACACTGGTGTCAGGCACGTAAAGCCTGAGAATCGCACTACAAACCCCCATATGTGCTGCCGTAGCCCCCGGAAAAAGGCAAATTAAACAAAAAGGCAAATTTGTGTTGAGAGGGATGTAAACGATAGACATGTTAAAGACATCTAGATGGACGTGATCCAGCGGGGAACCCATTACACTTTGGTACCAGTCAGCCTGAAGGTGGCGCTGGCCTTGGGTCTATTCACATCTATCCATATAGGCCACACCCACTTTAACTAAATAGATTTTGAATATTTTTCTTAGTATTTTGGGACCAGGTTCCTCCCTCTGTGACTGCAGTAGGAGTAAAGAGAGGTGAAGAAGACTACATGACACAGCAAAAGAGACAGAGGGATCAAGACAAATAAAAGAGCGGACATTTTATAAAAAAAACACACCAAAATCTTAAAAGAAAGAAAAGAAATCTGACTTTTCTCTAAGGAATTAACCTCGTACTAGTGGAGAGAAGAGAAAGGGCATTTTACAGCAGTGAGGATCAGGTGCACGAACCGGCGACGAAGAGGAATGGAGAGAATACTTATGAGTTGCGTTGTGGCTACCTGCTGATGAAGGCACGGAGGAGGTGGAGCCTGCTAAGGCCGGGCTGAACGGGTCCAGGGACAGGAGGTCGTTGTTAGTCAATCTGAGAAAGAAAGAGAGGGAGAGAAGTGAGGAAGCAACACAGATACACACACGCACACAACAGACCAGTCAAAGTGAATATTCCAAACGAAAAGGTGGCGGTCGTCAGCATGCCTGTGTTACCCTCTTGGCAGGGGTTGTACTTACTCGTACGGCGTTGGCCCTCTGCTCTTTGCCAGTTCATCACCTGGAGCGTGAAGGAAAAACAAACGGAAAAATGAAGACCCCCGCAGGCCATTTTTCCCCGGCGCTGACAGCAAATACACATTCTCAGCAAGTCAGAAAAATCTTTCAAAAATCCAACACACACAAACACAAAGCCAGAGCGATTCCTCGCTGGCTGCTGACACACACACACACCATAGGTTGCTGTTCAAGCCAAGAGGTTTTCACCAGCTAGTGTTGGAAGAGCGTTTGCCAAGAGTCACAAACATAATACATCACACCTTCGACCAGAAACACAAACTGAGGTTTTTGGGGCGACCAAGTGAGAATCAGTGATCTGCCACGTAAAAACTGGCAGTGAGAGTAAAGTTAAGGTGTTATTCTTTATTCTGCCTTACGTGGTAAAAGGTTAAGGAAACCTTCGCCCAAATATTCAGTTCAACCCGAGCAGTTACCTTAAATAAACCCTTAAGGTATCTTGTATTTGTAACACTTTACAACAGGACTTAACATTTCTAAATTATTCGAAGAACCTTTTGTAAAGTGTTACAAGGCTAAGCGAGAAGAGAGTCCCCTTGAGAAAACCCAAATAAAAATAAAAATCCTTAAAAATAAGTGTCTCCATGTTAAGAGTACAGCAAGAGAGGGCACAGTGTCAGTGATTGTGTAATAGCTGTGTGTTAGATGATGTTAGCCGCCTGCAGCATCCGTGTCAGAGTGTCCTTTGAGGGGACGGAGATGAGGGCTGTGGCAAATAATTTGAGGGGTAGAGGGGGGGGAGGGGGAGGAGGAGGAGGAGGAGGAGGAAGAGGAAGGGTTGGAGGGCGAACTACTATAGTGAAAACATACTCACCGCGAACCTGAGCCTTAGAGCTTACAGTGGATACTCCTGAGATCCCTGAGCGTATATAGAGTATACATCTATCAACGCCGTTACGTTTCAGTAAAACGGTTGCAGTAGCAGAATGTGCACACATGGAAACACTGAGTACGTTGTGTTAATAACGGAAAACGAAATCTTTGAATCCACGATATTAACTTGCAGTCAGGATGTTTAGATCCTGATTTACGCTGAAGTTTGTACGTGTATAACAAGAGTTATAATGAATTGAATCCCTATGACGTCCTAGGCTGTATAAACAGGACTCGGCAGGAAGTGCGGTAGGGCAGGAAATGCATGTGTGTAATGTTTATGCCAACTGTGTACGGTTTGAGACAAGCGACTACAATAGCATAATCAAGGTCTGCACATCAAGGGGTAGATGATGCAAATCACCGTCCGGATGTTTTCTATTTAGCGGGGGATTTTATTAAACGTGATTATGTAAATGAGCACAGCCACAAAGGTTCATTTGAATGATGCAATTTCAGAGGTTTCTTGTGTCTTAAAAGGCGTTATTGAGATTTGGGAGGCGTTTTTCAATAACTCCTATTCTTCTTCAGGTCCTCAGATGCGAATACGTGGAGCTTTGCAGAAGTATAAATCAAGCTTTAATGGGAGTTTAATTGTATTTGTGTGTAATTTGAATGTGCATGTAATCGTTCCAGTGTCAAACAACAAAAATCAAATGCAGCAAAACACGCAAAATGGTGGCAGTTTGCACAGGAGAACAGATTGTTTCTGACATGCCAAAATATAAACAGCTAATTAAGCTATTAATCTTATTTCTACCCTCGGAGGGAAACATCCCTCGAGCACATACACACAGAAAAGGTCTCTTATTTACTTTTTCTTGGGATATGTTGGTTTTGGCGAGCTTTCTGGATTTTCCTTCTTAAAGACAACCTCTTTAAAAACAACTAGGGCCAAGAAAAATGTCGTCGAGGAGTTGTACAGTTAACCCCCCTCACAGTCTCACACACACACACACACACACACACAGGTCAGACAGACAGAGGAAATACTCACTAGATGGGTTCCTCCGCATTTGTCCCTGAAAACAAAAAGGGGCAATGATTAATCAAAGATGCATGACGGGCCGTGAATTTTCTTACTCACTTATTTAATAGATTATTCTCCACAAAGGACACATAAAACACACTGACACCACACAAGGTTTGTACTAACTAAACACACACAGTGTGTTTGAAGAGCGTTCATCATATTTCTCTGTACAGGCTCGACTTTTTGGAAGCTCTCACATGACCTAATCCTTCATTCAGAATTCATCTAAAGCAGCGATTCCGTCTGAGCAAACCAAAGTTCATCTATTGCGAATTCAAATTTTTTAGTAAATAAGATATAACAAATGAAGGAAAACCCAATTTTGCAACAAACACATTGCCACAACAACAGAATTCTCAGATTTTAGTTGTTTTTGATTTTCAGGTGCTTTGGGTACAACCAAGAGGTCCACACACCGCAGCTTGAGAACCGCTCTGTAGTCGTACACTGCTATACAACAACAAATAAGGTTTTAATTATATTAAACCATGACACAAGAGCAAGAAAAAACTTCTGAATGGTTGAAGGCTCCACGTCTCACTACAAAAACGACATATTCATGATCCCCAGTGGCAGAGGGAATTTTCCACTTCAGAGTGTCAAAAAGACGGTAAATCACAAGAGTTCACTCTCCACTCACACATACCAGACGCTAAACCTAGGGTGAAAAATTCAGCAGCGCAAAAAACTGTTGCATCTAACCCCATAGGATGATCAATCAGGGGAGCGTGACCCTCCCCGGACACTTCACCAGCCGCTCAGGGACGCCGATCTCTGAGTCACACAGGGGGGTTACGTGCCACTAACTCAATGGAAACTTAAGAGTGTCAATTTCAACAAAAGACTTTATCTGCATAAGGAGAAGAGTTGGGGGTGTGAGACGGGAGAAGCGAAGCAAAACGGGTTTAAGGGACACAGCTAAAGCGTTTAACCGCTGTAGCGCTGGGAGGCCAGGGTTTAGTCCCACAGGCGCTAAGCGGCAAATGGGTTCAATTACGGCTCTTGCTGGCCACACACACGACTTCCACTGCTTTTTCAATAAAGGAGCGCGGCGGAGGGGAAGCGAACAGGAGGAGCAATGAAAAAGACATTGGAAAGAAAAAAAAAAAATGGGCTGTGGAAAAAGAAAAAAGAAAAATCTCTCAATAATTCACACCAGATGATGCAATGTTCATCACCGTGTTGGATGTGATGTTTTCAGGACAAAAACATTTACGTCCAGAGAAAATAGGAAAACAGAGTAAATATGTTTGATCCGCACAGACGAGGAGAGCGATAAATATATAAATTTAGATGTTAATTAGAGTGAAGCACAAAAACAGTGGTTGGAGTTATTTTGTCGTTCCAGTGTGAGAAAGTAATTGTGGTAGAGAACAAAGTTAAAAGGTTCGTGCTTGGGTGAAGACCTTTGCTCTTGAATCTTGTTGAGGCGTGAAGAAAATGTTAAAAGCACCGTCTGTTAATTCAGTCTGATGCACGTTAAAAACACAGATTTGTCTGTGGAGGCAGGGAAACAATATTTGTGCGAACTGGGAACCACTACAGAGTTTCTGTCTGCAACAAGTGGCCTCCAATAAAACCAAAAGGAGCGAAACCGAACAAAGACGTGAAGGAAAAGGCTGAGGTGCAACGCAAACAGCGAGGGGGGGAAACGGCGGTGAAAGCCAGAGGAGAGGGAGAGGCCGGGTGAGAAGCCAAAGAAGGGGCGGGGGGGGGGGGGGGGGGGGGGGGGGGGGGGGGGGTGTCGTGACATTGGCTTGATGTGCAGCCGGGGGATCCCCCTTTGTGGCATCCGAACCCAACCTACTGTTCGCAAAAACAACAACAACAAGCGGCTTATTTCACAGGGGTGTTGGTGAACTCGCTCTTGAGTTCTTGTAAAAGGAACTGAACTCCGCGTGAAAACTTAAAAAAAAAAATGAAATTTGTGCTAAACGAGGGGGGTCGGTGGGGTGGCGGGGGATCACGTAAGGGTTTCCAGAATAAATACGGGAAAGCTTCAAACGAGGGTGAGTAATGGTGTACGTCTCGGCGAGGGACGTTACATACAGTATTCTGCTGTTGCCCTCTAGTGTTGCTAGGACAGAGCACGGCAGGGACAGCAACAGGTCTGTGTGTGTGTGTTTGTGTGTGAGTGTGTGTGTGATTTAGAATCTTTGGTGTTGACCTCAGTGTGCCCCCCTCCCCCGTGTGGTTGTACCGAGGTGGAGGGCGACAGGATGATGTTCCCGATAGAGGCCTTGATCTCGTCGATGTTGGCTCGTTGCAGATGCGTGCCGTTGTTGGGCTGTACGGGCTTGATCTCCACATGGAACTTCCTGGGCTCGTCCTCGTCCTCGGAGTCGCTGGACGAATAGAAGGAATTCTCTTTGGCATGTGAATGTAACGGTTAAGGTGACACGGCAGGAAGGAAGAGAAAAAAAACGTCGGCGCGCCACAGAAATCACGTTTTACGAGCTGAACTGAGGAGCGCATTGCTGTAGTCTAACTCGTGGAAAGGATATCGTTTTCGTTGGCTTCTGGTCGGATGCAGAAGCCCTCCGCATCCACTTGTGGAACATTCTAGAAGAAAAACCCCAAAAAAACGTAAAATTAAATGTTGCCCACGTCTTTATAATCACTTATAAAACAACTAAACAACTTTTTCTAAGGCAAATTACACACACAAGTCCCATCAAAATACTCATTAAATTGTAGTTATAATATAACAAGTAAAAGAATAGAATTAGATTAGCAAATAATATAAATACAAATCGTGAAACAGTTAATAGTTTTACCTTTTTATTTAACTGTCTGTTAACTTTCATTTATAATCAAATATAAATGCCATTTTTTTTATTATTTCTCTGCCTGAAAGTTTTATAATCAATGCAAATGTCCTAATATTTATTACATTTACTATTAAAATGGTATTAATTTTGATCTTAAAGAATCCAAATGGGTTTCACGTGTATAAATCTTCCCAAAAATAACAGTGAACATATTTGCTTTAGACTTTATACCAATGCAGAAAACAAACACAAAATGTATTGATTTTGTCTGTATTTAGAGTACAAAACACCAAATTTACATAATGTTATCAACACCTGACATGTACTGTAAACAGCAAGTCACTGTTCATAAGAGTGTGTGTGTGTAAGTGTGTGTGTAAGTGTGTGTGTTATCCAGCTTACGGCATTCTGGAAGTCTATGGCTCCGTAGTACCCAGGGGGAGCGCCATTGGCAGTGTTCTACATGCCGAGACGGAGAAATAAATGAATGAAAGAGCAAAGTTACAAAACTCACAAGTGGGAATGAGAGAGAGGTCACATGCATGCAGCGCTGTAACACACTGCAGGAGGATGTGAGCGAGGAGCTTTCCTACCTCCTACTGTTTGAAACCAAAATAACACAAAGCTGAACACATTTTTACTCACAGCAGCTTCGACTTCTGTGGACTCGCTGGAAAACACAAGGGTGGCAAGATAATGAGAAACCCTTTAAAAAACGTTACAGCTGGAATTAAAGGTGCATTAATTGTGTTGCGCTGAATGATTTACTCACGTGGAGTCTGTGTCCTTGTCTTTCCTTCTTCCTGGGATTCCAAACGGCTTCCTTTTTCTTGGTTTGGCACCTTGACGAAAAAATTATTTTCCCTTTTAAAAATTTGAATTGAAGGCTCTCAATCTAAAATGTGTGGGTTTTCCCAATTTTCTATAAATGCTTTACTTACTAAAATGGCACTTTAGGCGTGTTTGTTAAAGAATGACTTCATGTAATTCTTTTAATTTCTTACCTTCAGTAGCAATTGCTGGATTGCACTCCTCAAACTCAATAGGTCCTAATGAGACAAAAAAAATCATTTAGGTTCATTTGGCATGGGAAGGGTCAATGACCCACTGCTGTGAACGCTGTGAATGTACATCACGCAATAATCACACACACAAAACACACACACACGCACGCACGCAAACACACTTTGGCAAGTGCGCGGCATGCAGTCAGGCGTGCCGTACCGAGCACGTACACACACAGGGCTAGGCTGATCCCAGAGGGCAGACAGGGTCAATAGCAGAGTCAACTGTGTGTCTGGTGGCCATCATTGTGATGTGACACTCCCTCCTGGGAACACAAAACAACTACGCAACAGCACACACAAACAAAAACTCCCACCTGGGATACACAAATCACCAGACTCATAAACTAATTTCTTTTTCTAAATTCAATCAGCAGAGCCTTGAAACAGCAGGTATGAAGACTAAGTGGAGCTGAAACTAAACCTGCCCGCACGGGACACGCAAAGTCACTAACCCTATTACAATAAGACAAACAAGTCCAAGATAACATGCAGCAACGTGTTTAAAACCACATGGACAAATCTGCTGGGAGACATCCTTCCCTCTGGCATGCAAAAATGACCAGACAGCAAAGAGAGCAAACTATAAACCTAATGAAAGAACATGATGACGTACACACACACGTACACACCCTTCACCCCTGAGCTTGGACCCACTGCAGTAAGAATGGCAACCCTAATCTGATTAATAGAACGTAAACTAACAAACTGTCATATGTAACTTCAGTTGATGAGTGTGATGTGGCTCGGAGCACAACCAGCAGTGAATTTATTTTAAACCAAAAAAAAAAAATTGATGCTTTAGGTTATACATCATTCATATGAAAAGAACCCGTGCAAAAAACAACAAAGTTCACACTTAATTTACTCTTCATCAATTATACACATTTACCTCCAAGCCTCTGCACTCGGACTGTCACGCTTCATGTGTGCCTCCAGAAACATTTATGGAGGCTTTTTCAAAGGGTCTGGCACTTAAACACACACACACACACACACACACACTTTACACATGGACACACAAACAGGCACACACGCACACACGCTATAAGCTGGAGCAGAACGCAAAGGCAAGACATGCGATGAGTGTGCATGTCAGCCGGCAAAATTCAGGAGGCTGGACTGTGTCTGTCTGCGTGTGCGTGTGTGCGTGTGCGTGTGTGCGTGTGTGTGTGTGTGTGTGTGTGTGTGTTAGTCTGACTGACTGGGTAATGTTCATCTCAATCACTAGAGGGCAAGACAAAGGCCTCAGACAAATCATTACATTACACACTACAATAATATCGACAATTTGGATCTTGAAAACGATATTTAAAACATTTCTAATTAAAGAATAGAATGCAATTTGTGCTCTAAACGAGACACTGTGACTAAAAAGCTTAATAGCGTGTATGATTAGTAGAGGGGGAGAGACGGGACAGAAGCCTCTGGCAGTATTTGCACTACACCAACATGCCTTGACCTGAAAAGAACAAAGCCAATGATATTTTACTCCGAACGTATACAGTAGCCTCGGAGCAAATAGCCTCCCTAGAGGACGCCCGTCGCCAGCAGAATCGACACATTGTTTGGCGTGTGCAATTCTGAGTGAAGCGCAGGGAAGCGGCGAGTCACGAGAGGCGCGCATCACGAAGCCAAGTGGAGTGGATGAAGTACACTGATGGACTAGCTGCTCTTCTGTGCAATATTGGGGCTGCTTCACTTGCCGCCGCGTCGTTTTGCGTTTGCCGTTCAAATCACCACTTCCTCTCCCCCCCCCCCCCCCCCGTGAGACAAATGGAGAGAGTAGAGAGTGTGCAGACATGGTGATTTCATCCTCCCCCGGTTTGGTTGCTACGCCAACACAAAACAGGTAAAGCTGACCGCACCGGGAGAGGAAACCATCATCAGCATATTGTTTGAATTTGACATCATGTTTCATTAACAGTGCCACAAAACCAAAAGCAATAAAAAAGGACCTGGAGAGTTTACACGTTTACACAATTGCACATTAATCTGCGCTTCAGTGTCTGGGAGGTATCACATTCTGCCGCGGGCCCAAATAAAGAGAAAGCCTTTTGCCGCCAGCATCCGACTTCTTCATCTGACAATATTTATGCACGCCGACTGCCAAAAAAACAAAAGCAAAAAAAAGTCTAAACACCAGACGCCGGAATACGACTTAAATCTGGGCAGACATTAGGAACCGTTTAAACATCTCCCAAACAGACAGGCGACTTTGTTTATACAGAGTGAAGATGTTTCGTTTCTCTCGGCTCTCTGCGAGGGAAGCATGCAGTCACGCATGAATGGAGAATGGGTTTTTTTTTTTTTTAAATTGCATATGCTTCACATGGCACTGGGAGTGGAAGGGGGTGGGAGGTGGGGGGTGGGGGGGGGGGGGGGGGCAGTTTGCGTGTCTGGCCCGCCGCCAGTTGACAGCTCAGCTGGATATCGGTGAACACTCCGACCTGCCCCCCCCCCCCCCCCCTCCCTGCCCTTCGCCTCGCAGCGTGTCACTTTGGGATTGTTTCCGCAATAGAAAGTTTATTCAACCTCTCTCTCTCTCTGAAGGCGCTGGACCGGTCGTCCATTCAGCTATTTAATCAGGGGACGGCCAGGTTATTTTTCTGACAGGGCCGCGACTGCTGTGCAATCCCTAATGAACAGCTTGATACGAGAGGAATTTCCTAACCGTTTTGGGCTCGCCTCAATTAATCCCGCTGTCCCAACTAACGGGGGCCGGCGCTCCTTGGTGGCGGCGTCTGGACACTGGGGGTCGGCGTTGTGTGTACACACAAACACAGCAGAGGTGAAGCCTTTGTGTGCGTGACCCGGCGCACTGTAATGTAGTACAAGTACAGGAAACGGCTGGATTAATTGGATATTTACCGCCGGGGCCTCCTGCCGCGTCACGCACATCGCAAAAGTAATTCCAATGTAAAGCTTTGGAGTTATTAAGAGAACAGCGAGAAGTACTGACTTGCTTGGTGTTAATGAGAAGTAGGTGTGTGAGTAAGAGCCAGAGATCGAAGTGTGTGTGTGTGTGTGTGTGTGTGTGTAGGGGAAGGTGTTAAAGAGTCTAAGGAGTTTTCCTGTGATTATTGTGGCATGGCAAAGTTTACACAAGCGTCATTGTTGAGCCCTGACCTCCAGAGTAGGTTGGTTCTGCCTGCTTAGTCTTCAAGCGCAGCAAAGCCCCCCGTGTGTCACATGCTTACTGGAATGCCGAGCCCTGCCTCTCTATACACACACTCCTTCCTGCCCCGCGAGGAAGCAGCAGCCAAACACCTGACTGCGCCGCTACTTCACACAACAACAACACACGCACACGCACACAATCAAGACATGGCTTACCTGGTCTCTCTTTGCCCGTTCCTTTGCTCTCGGCCAGTTTCTGTATAAGGCCTTCGACGTTGGTGTTCTCGATGTTCCCCACAAATTCATTATGGACCTGGAAAAATCCCAGAAAAATCCCAGATCAACCACAGTAGAGTCAAATGACAAATGAATTAGCAATCAATTTACAGCGATCGCTTTCATTTTGTGTCATTCCACGTTGTCCTTTTACAGAAATGATAATGTTTCATACATTCTACCAGATGGAGGAGTTTAACCCTGTAAGTGCTGGCTGTGGCAGAACTCCAGCAGGATGTAGTTCACCGCATTTTGGCTTTGTCATATAATTTACTTGTCAGCAAAAGCGTCTGCGCTCTTACATTCAAAGAACCGAGGATTTGTGAATTTGTGAATTGACCCAACATTTTCTTCAGTTGGTTTGTTTTAACACATTGGTGATTATGGAAATAACGTTTTCTCTCTGCTGATCACTGGCTGTTACATTAAGGGTTATAGTGGTTAAGTAACAAGAGAGTTTTGAGACTAAACATATTATTAAATGTACAAACTGTTCCCCATCAACTAAGAAGCTTTAATTTACAATTTACACAATCGAGGAGTCACAGGTTGGGTCTTAGGGGATTTGATCTTTGACAGACAGGATGGGTGACAGCATGACAGCACACTGCTGTTACTGTTGTTGTTTCCTCTGCAACCCCCGAGCTGCTTCGCCTTTGCTTGTTGTTCCCAACATTCCTGTTTGGCTTGGAGACATACTTTGCTATCGTTCTATTGTGTCAGGATGAATTATTGTTGTTGGCTGTGCGGTCTTGCTGATGCCCCGCGGGCAGTGTCACATGGAGGATAGTGTTTGTTTGCTTGTTTGTTTTGGACGTGCATGTGCGCTTGTGTGTTTACTGAGATGGAAGCCAGAGCGAGCGGTACAGGCCGGCTCTGTGCCATCTCAGCAGACCATTTAGATGTGCGTGATACTGTAAGCGCAGAGTGGCTTCGCTGCCTCCCAAA